>NC_088127.1:180875-480875 GCF_036370855.1 Dromaius novaehollandiae | reverse complement strand
AGGTTTTGTCCCAGCACCCCAAAACCAAGCAAGATGGACGAAGAAGGAACCCAAGGCCAGCACCCAAGGGTGAATCCTGGTCCCCCAAGAGGGTTCCCGTGGGTGCAGAGCCGCTTTGGGGTGCCAAGAGGAGGGGCTGGAGGTTCACGGTCCGGGTGGGACCACCAAGAGTAACCAGCAGCAAAACAGCCCCAAATCTTCGTTTTTTGGCACACGGGAGGGAGCAGCGCGGTTAAGGGGGGCAGCAGGGCCCGAGCGGCCCCCAAACAGCTCCCAAAACGGCACCCACCTCTCGCAGCAGCAGAAGACGGAGCAGGATGAGGTGCTCTCGCGGCGGTACTTGCCCGACTTGGGGCTGTCCTTGCACTCGGCGACGAAGGCGTGGAGCTGGGAGACGGGCGCTTCGCCCTCGCACTGGTGCTGCGGGGACACGCGGGGATGTTGAGGGCCGAGCACGCTCCGAAAGCGAGCGATTTCGGCTCTGGGATCAGATCCCTCGGCCTCACCTTGATGGTCTCATAGGAACCGGTGATGAGGGCGATGAAGAGGCTGAGCACCATGTAGATGAAGAGGCTGATGAAGGTGTACAGGTAGATCTGGCTGAAGAGCCACACCAGGTAGCTGTTCTGCTGCATCTCGGCGAAGGTCACGAACATGTCGTCGCCGTTGATGAGGGAGAAGAGGCACTCGGACACCATGGAAAGGGAGCGGAACTGGGACGGGAGGTGACTGAGGTCACCTCGGTCCTTTCCACTGCTCCCGATAGTCCCTGGGGAACTCCCAGCCCTCCCTCAGTGGCCAAGTGCTCCCCAACATCCAAACCACCCCAGTGGTCTGCAAGGACCAAGAACCGGGGCCTCATCCAACCCAAGGAGCCAAGATGGGAACCAGCCCAGCTCCTGCCTCCTCCAAACCAGGAGAAGAAACGGTCCCGAGGCCACCAGGAGGTGGGCAAACCCCATCCGAGGAGCCCAGGAGCGGCACCTTGACGTGGTACGGGCCCAGCACGATCCAGCCACAGAAGCAGTAGCCCAAGTAGATGACGGCCACGCAGCAGCAGAAGCGGATGACGTTGGGCAGGGCCACCCGCAGCGTGACGATGAGGATCTGGCGGAAGAACGGAGTCGGGATTAACCCGCCGTCCTCCCTCTGCGGAGGGCGTCAGAGGGAGGGGACGGGGACAACCCGAGGGAGGACACGTGGTGGAAACACCTCGTGTGACTCCAAAGTCTTTGGAAGAGCAGGATGGGGGGCCCCAAGGTGCTGCAGTGGTGGGGTGGCCCTGAGCCCACCTGGGCATCTCTATGCTCAGTGCCAGGCTGTTCCCACTCTGGAAACTGTCCCCTGAGGTCCAGCAGGACAGACCACGTCCCCAAGGCCACTCACGTTGTACTTCTGGAAGAAGGTGAGGTAGCGGATGACCCCAACCCAGACCAGCAGCGTGGAGGTGCCCAGGAGGATGCTGCAGACATCATAGCTGGCGAAGTTCTGCAGGGACAGAGGTGACGTTGGCCTAAGTCATGGCTGCCGCAGTCCCTCAACCCCCACCAGTGCCTTGGGTGGCCCTTGCCACCCCTCTGCACCGGCCATGGGCTAGTGGCAGCATTGCCACCACCGTGGACAAGCTAATGTCCCTCCCTGAAGTGGAAGGGCCCTCGGTGCCAGCAGCTCTGGCGTGTCCGGCATCCGCCGTGCCCCATCGCTGTCCCCGCACCTTGGACTCGATGCCGATCTTCATGATGGTGCCCAGCACGGTGAGGACGTCGCTCACCACCAGCAGGATGTACCAGCCGTTGAGGAACTCCATGCGGTCCGAGAGGCACACGCTCTGGTTGTAGCGGCGCTGGAAGAACCGGCTGAACTCCTGCGCGCGGGGAAGAAGCGGGGTCCTCTAGGCACAGCCGCTATGTTCTGCCCACCCAAAGGGGAGCCGCGGCCTTGATTTAACACCTGGGGCCACCTCCGAAACGTGGTGGCCCTGCTACGGCTCAAAAACAGCCTGCTCCTGCTCTCCATCACTCACGTGCTGCAGCATGAGGCCCCGGATGATGGAGCGGGCGCACAGGATGAAGGAGAGCGAGCACACGAGGAGCACGATGACGTCGAAGAAGAGCCGGAAGGAGTTGTCGCCTGCAAGACGTCCGGGTGGATCTTCTCAACGGGCAATGCCACGGGGTCCCGGGGTGCACCCAGAGCCCTCATCTGGCACGCAGCACCCGTTAGGGAACGAACGCTGCGTTTGGGCCGGACCCGCGCCCTCGTGGTGTCCTACCTCGGCCGAAGACGCTGGGGTCCTTGCACTCCTTGATGTCAGCCCGGTTGTCGAGGCGGATTTTCACCCGGCCGCTGTGAGCCTTGTTGTCGAAGGTTATCTGGGAGAAGGGGATGGTTGAAAACCTGCCTGGCAGCTCCCTGATGCCTTGGCTCTGCTGCCACCACCCCGCGTCACCATGGGCATCACCGCCGCGCACTCACGGTGATGGTGAAGGTGTAGCAGTCCGGGATCTCGTTGTTGATGATGGTCTGGATGTTGATGGCTTTCAGCTTGAACTGGATGGTGACGTTGATGAGCCTGCGGGAGGGGACGCCTGTGAACGCGCCTTCCCCGGGCTCGTCTAGGGCGGGTGTCACCCCACGCAGTCCCCACCACCCTGCCGGCAGAGCAGGGGTGTCATCGACCCCCTTTCTCCACGCTGGAGAGGTCCCTGGACCCCCAGTTGAAGTGGGAGGTGGAGACCGGGGATCTCCAAGCTCAGAGGGATCAAGCCCAGCACCAGCATTTTGCAGCTGGAACCTCTGGAGGAAGCAACCACAAGCCACGTCGCATCTGTCCGCCTGGCACCGACACCGGAAAGGAGAAGGGGAAGCGGTGCCGGGGCAATGCCCTGCCTGGAGGACTCTGTCACGGGGCCACCACAGCACCGAGTTTCGGAGAGCCGGAGAGCGGCCGCTTCTCGCGCGACCGGTTTCACATCCCTCTCGGCCCCGGGGGAATCCGTCTCTGGCCCGCAAGCGGTTTTGATGTTAACGGATGCTTTTCCACTCTGGCAGCGGAGGCGAAACCCGTTAGCGCGAGGAACTCCCTGCACGGGGAATCCCTGCTCCGACAGTCCCGTTCCTGGGGGAACTGCAGAGCACCCAAACGCTGCGAAAAAGCCCACGGAAAAAGCCGCAGCGCTTACTTGTGAAATTTGAGCGTGAAGTTCCTGTAGCTGCGGTCCAGCTCTGGCGGGAGAGGCTGCGGCTCCTCGGGCTCCACTCCCAGGCAGTCTGCGGGAGCAAAAAAAGCCCCTTCAGGGGAGCCCTCGTCCCCCTCTCGAGGCCAAGAAAAGAAAAACTCCGGCAAACGTCCTTGACGCGGCCGTGGGAGAGGCGAGCCGGGCCCCCAGCGCCCACCTGTGACAATTTTGGGGTCGATGTTGAAGGTGTCGTTGGCCGGGTCGATGCGCCCTTTGCGGTAGAACTGCTGGCACAGCATGAGGGCCGAGCGGTTGGCCCCGTGCTCGCCCCGCACGTAGGCGTAGCGCCCGATGGTCTCGTTGGGGATGGCCAAGTACTGGCGGAGAGGAGAGGGCCTCAGCGGCCGGGCGCCGGGACCTTTCCCCTTCCCCGCCCGCCCGCCCGCGGCGCTCACCTTCTCCACGGCGTAGAAGACGCGCTCGTAGAGCTCGCGCTGCGTGTAGACGGCGTACGAGTCGTCCGAGCCGTCCACGTAGTCCTTGAGGAAGAGGTGCTTGAAGGCGATGGTGTTCTCCTCCTTGAACGTCACCACCATCTGGTTGCTGAGCCCGAAGAGGATGAGCTGAGGGAGACCACGACTAAGATTTCCCGTGGATGAGATGGAAACCATCTCATGCTCCCTGATGAGGCCAAGCAGCTCTTCCACCAGGAATACGACCGGCAGAGCAGCTTCTGGTGATCTTCCTTTTTTTGGGATGGTTTTCCCTCATCCTTATGCTGCAGCAATCTCTTCGTTGGAGTTTTTCCAACCGAAAAAGCTTCTGGATGAAGCTTTTTCTGCCGTCGGTGCTGCCTTGCTCCAGCCTGGGGCTGGATGAGCCCCAGCACAGCTCTTCAACGAGCCGTTTCCCTACTATCTGCCACTTTCATTCCAAATCCGAGTGCTGTTTCCTCCCGCCGCCCGGGCCGACGCCGCTCATGGCCTCAGGGGAAGCCGCCGAGGACGATCCCGGGCCACCCGCCGAGCGGGAGGCGGCGGCGCCGAGCGGCGATTCTCTGCGCCGGGAGGGGATCACGCGCCGGCGGCTTCCTCCATAGCCTTGTGATGGGACTGAGCACAGCCCCACGTGCCTTTCTGCCCCCCCCTCCCGGTTCCCCATGATGTCCCCAGGCCTCACTAGAGGTGTCCCCTGCCCTGTCCCCAGGCCGGTGACCACCCCAGAGGTCCCCAGAGTTTAACCCCCCAGATATGTCCCCACACCCAGAGCCAACCCCACCTGGCCCCCGGTCCCCCCCCCACGTCCCCAGGCCCCCCGCAGTCCCCTAGTCCCTGTCCCCAGTGTCCCCATAGTGTCCCCACGCCCCAGTGCCCTCCCCCCACAAAGTCCCCATGCCTAGGGCTCTCCGATGTCCCCCCCGATGTCTTCATGCCCAAGACCCGGCCTGTGACTGGTGACACCTACCTCACACCCCCCTCATGTCCCCGTGTTCAAGTGTCCCCCTGTCCCCCAGCATCCCTGTGCCCAGCACTCGCCTGTGTCCCCATGCTCAAGTGTCCCCCTGGTCCCTGCTGTCCCCAAGGCTGATGCTCCCAGGTGTGCCCATGCCCTGGTGTCCCTGTGCCCCTAAGCCCAGTGCTCCCCAGTGTCCCCGTACCCTGGTGCCCCCATGTCCAGTGCTCCCTGGTGTCCCCAAGCTCCCTAGTGTCCCCGTGCCCTGGTGTCCTTGAGCTCCCTAGTGCCCCCATGTCCCCGTGTCCAGTGCCCCCAGTGTCCCCAAGCCCAGCGCTCCCCAGTGTCCCCACGCCCCAGTGGTTCCCAGTGTCCCCACATCCCCATGCCCAGTGCTCCCCAGTGTCCCCACATCCCTGTGCCCTGTGTCCCCGTGCCCCAGTGTCCCCACATCCCAATGCCCAGTGCTCCCCAGTGTCCCCATGCCCCGCTGTCCCCGTGCCCAGTGCTCCCCAGTGTCCCCATGCCCCTGTACCCAGTACTCCCCAGTGCCCTGGTGTCCCCAGTGTCCCTGTGTCCCCGTGCCCAGTGCTCCCCAGTGTCCCCGTGCCCAGTGCTCCCCAGTGTCCCCGTGCCCCTATACCCAGTGCCCCCAGTGCCCCCCCGGTACCTGGACGGTGACGAGGAGGATCTTGGCGAGCTGCAGCCCCAGCTTGACGGGCCGCCGCCCCCGGGCGCGGTACTTGTCGCAGGGGCTCATGAAGAAGTACTTGAGGCGGCGGCGCAGCTCCTCCTCCTCCTCCTCCTCGGCCGGCGGCGGCGGCGGCTCCGTGCCGTAACCGGCGCCGCGGCCCAGCAGCCGATCCGTCTCTGCGGGGGGAGCCCGTTACCGGCGGCTACCGGCGGCCTCGGCCGGGAGAAGGGCTCGGGTCGGGCTGGACCCCCGCCCCGCCGCCGGGTCCCCCCCCGCCGCCTCGCCCGTCCCGGCCTGGCCCGGCCCGGCCCCGCCGCTCCCCGCGCCTCCCCCGGGACCCGCTCACCGGCCGGGGCGGCCATGACAGCGCCGCCACCGCACCGCGGCTTCAAACAACCTCTTCACGTGACCGGAAGCGCCCGGCGCCTGACGCCCCGCCCCCTGGTCCCTCCAGGGCCGTGAGGCCACGCCCCTCCCGGCGCCTGACGCCCCGCCCCTGCTCTGTGACGCCAGCGCCCCGCCCCCTCGCACCACGTGACGCCGGGGCCCCGCCCCTCTCGCGGCCCCTGCTGCTCCCTGGCGCCCGCCGGGCGCGGTGCATTGTGGGGCCGCGGCGCCGTGACCCCTCTGTGCCCTCTGACCCCTGACCCCTCCCCCCCTCCCCGCCCGGGGCGGGTGACACGGGGCCCAGGGGACCTGGCTGGGGTGGGATGGCAGCGTTTGACACAGGGACGTGGCCGTGCCGGGATGGTGACACTGGGGCCAGGGACACATGGCTGTGATGGGATGGTGACCTGTGGCCCAGGGGACGTGGCCATGACAGGAGGACACGTGGGCCAAGGGGACGTGGCCATGCCCGGATGGTGCCACGTGGGCCAGGGGACGTGGCCGTCACGGGAGGAGGACACGTCGGCCAGGGGCTGTGACCAGGCCGTGGCAGCAATGTGTGGCCCAGGGAACATGTCCATGCCTGGGTGGCACCATGTGGCCCGTGGGGACGTATCCATGCCAGGATGGCACCATGTGGCCCAGGGGAACATGTCCATGCCCAGATGGTGACATGTGGCCCAGGGGGAGGTATCCATGCCCAGACAGTGCCACGTGGCCCAGGGGAACATGTCCATGCCAGGACAGTGACACATGGCACAGGGGAACATGTCCGTGCCAAGATGGTGACACGTGGCCCAGGGGAACATGTCCATGCCTGGGTGGTGACACGTGGCCCAGGGGAACATGTCCATGCCAGGATGGCACCATGTGGCCCAGGGGAACATGTCCATGTCTGGATGGTGCCACGTGGCCCATGGGGACCAATCCATGCCAGGATGACACTGTGTGGCCCAGGGGGACACTGCCAGACCCAGACGGCACCGCATGGCCCAGGGGGACACATCCACACCAGGACGTTGCCGCGTAGCCCAGGGTGACTTGTCCATTCCCGGACAGCACCACGTGGCCCCACCGCCGTTCCCACCGCACGCCGCGCCACCGCAGCCACCAGCCACCGGTGCCACCACGCCAACCTTTTTATTCACCCGTGCCCACCATGGCACCGCCGTGGCCCCCGCGCCGTGGCCACGGCGCCTCGGCCAGCGGCTCCAGCAGCAGGCGGAGGCCGCTCTCGGGGCGGAGGACGAGCTCGGGCTTGCGGCGCACCGGGCGGCCCTCGACCGGGCGCAGGGCGAAGCGCCGCAGCGTCAGCGCCGTCACCACCTTCATCTCGGCCATGGCGAAGCTCCGCCCGATGCAGTTCCTGCGGCCACCCGTGGCCCCGCGTCACTGCGGTGTCACGGCACCGCTGCGCCGGGGACGCTCGTGGACCCAGATGGGTCTAAGCCCTCTCTAAGCTCGGTTGGACACCCCCATTCATGGGCTGTGTTGGTGGCCAGTGGCCACCCAAAGGGGTTGGGACACTCATGACAGTGTCCCCAGCAGGTGACACGGGACAGCAGGCCACAGGGTGACACGGAGCTGGGGGTGACGCAGTGGATGGTGGGGCCTCATGGAAATGCGGGGATGGGGCCAGCGTGGCCTTCGTGACACTCTGGCTCGGTGCAGGGATGACTAACCCACCCTGCACGCCCAGTAGGGGACACGGGGACACGCGTGTCCCCCATGGTGCTTACCTGGGCCCAGCAGAGAAGGGGACAAAGGCCAGCGGGGTCCGTCCCTGCGTGTTCTCTGGGCTGAATCGCAGTGGGTCGAAGACCTGGGGCAACACGGATGCTGTCACATCGGTGGGGGACACGTGGCACAGGGAACGTGTCTGTGCCAGTATGGTGACATCTGGCTCAGGGGATATGTCCATGACAGGACAGTGACATGTGACACATGGGACATGTCCGTGCCAGCACAGTGCCACATGGCATGGGGTCAATGTCTCTGTACCAGGACGGTGACACATGGCCCCAGCCCACGGTGACAGGGACGCTGCCACCTTGGGGAGCTCAACCACCCCATGATCGTCCCCCGGTGGGTCCTGTGGCCGTGCCACCAGGGCCGGGTCACCAGGGCTCTACCTGGGGCTCGGGCCAGATGGACGGGTTGTGGTGTGTCCCATAGATGCTCAGCAGGCAGGTGGTTCCTGGTGGGATGGAAACGGCCACGTTAGGGATGGGGGACAGGAGGGACGAGGCCGCTGGGGGCCACGTGGGTGAGCCATACCGCTGGGGATGACGTGGCCGTCGTGCAGTGCGATGTCCTTGGTGCAGCGCCGCGACACGGCGGTGACCGGCGGGTGCAGCCGGAGGCTCTCGTTGATGCACATGGTGGTGAAGGGCAGGTGGGACAGGTCCTCCCTGCAGAGACTACGGCGTGAGGGACGGTGGCCCTGGCATCCTCAAACTGGGGGCGGGAGCCACGGGGGGTCTCTCACCATTCGATCTCCTCCACCTCTCTGTCCTTGAGGAGCTCCCGGACCTCCTGGCGGCACCGTTCCTGGTGGTTGGGGTGGCAGGCCAGGTTGTAGAGCAGCCACGCCAAGCCGCTGGCCGTGGTGTCGTGGCCTGCAGGGAGAAGAGGCGAGCATGGGGACCCCCAGCTCTGAGCACCCACCACCCACCCTGCTGTGGCACCCCAGGACCCTCTCACCCTCGAACATGAACGTGTCAGCCTCAGCCGAGATGTCCTCATCCGACAGGTCCCTGCCGTCCTCGTCCTGCAATGGGAGCACAGCAGCGGAGAGGCCACATGTGGCCACCACCCTATGGCCAAGTCTGCCCATGGCCACCACCCTATGGCCAACCTTCCCCATGGCCAACTTCTTCATGTCCACCACTGTCTCCCAGGGCCACCACCCTATGGCCAACCTTCCCCATGACCAACCCTCCCCATGGCCACCACCATCTCCCATGGCCACCACCTTATGGCCCACCCCTTCCCATGGCCGTCAATCTTCACCATGGCCACCACCCTATGGCCAACCTTCCCCATGGGCAACTTCTTCATGTCCACCACTGTCTCCCAGGGCCACCACCGTACAGCCAACCTTCCCCATGACCAACTCTACCCATGGCCACCAGCACCTCCCATGGCCACCAGCACCTCCCATGGCCACCACCTTATGGCCCACCCCTTCCCGTGGCCATTTCTCTCCACCATGGCCACCACCCTATGGCCAACCTTCCCCACGGCCACACCGTCCCTGTCCCCATCCCAGCACCACCTTGGCGAGCAGCAGGAGGTCGATGAAGTCCATGCTCCGGCCCTGGCGGCCCTCCAGCCAGGCCTGGTGGCCCAGGCGCTCGAGCTCCTGGCGCCGGCGCTGCACCACGGCGGCGGTGAAGCCGTGCACGGTGGTGCAAGCCCGGGTGAAGCGTCGGCCGTCGGCCGAGAGGCGGTAGAGCCAGTCGAGGTGGTGGAGCAGCCGGTGCTGGCGCCGCACCACCAAGGCGCTCAGCTCCAGGATGGCTGCGATGTACTTGCTGGGCTGCCTGGGGGACGCGGGGGGATGGATGGGGACGGGTGCCACGGACCGCTGGATGCATCTCCTCAGCCTGGACACCTCCTAGTCGGTGTCAGGCTGCCGTGGGGACACGGGGTGGCCCTCCTGCCCGCAAGGACGCGAGGGACCAGACTGGGTCTGACGCTGCAGGGGGGACCCAGTGAGGACAGAGCTGGGGTGTTGGGGACACTGGTGGGGACAGAGCTGAAGGGACCTCCAGGAGTAAGAGGGGGAGGCTGGAAAGGGCAGAGTCGGGGTGGGGGGACCCAAGTGGGGGACAGATTCAGGGTAAGGGAGGACCCTGGGTTGGGGGGACCCTGGTGGGGACTGAGCTGGGGCAAGGGGGACACTGACAGGGGACAGAGCTGGGTTAAGGGGACACCGTGATGGGTGCAAAGCCCAGGGGGCACCTTGGTGTGGACCAAGATGGGACAAGAGGGGACCCTGGTGGGATCGGGCTGGGGCAAGGAGGGACGTTGGTGGGGACCCAGCTGGGGCAGGAGGGACCTCAGCAGGGGATGAAGCCAGGGCAGGGGGGACCTGGCTGCAGGACCGGGGGGCCATGGCAGGGGGGACCAAGGGGGCCGTGGCCGGGGGGACCCCGGGGGACCCGGGACCGGTGGCAGTGCTCACTCCTGGCAGTGGCTGTCGTGGCTGAAGATGCATTTCTGGAGGGTGTCCAGGGTGAGCAGGGCCAAGGACTGGAAGATGTCCAGCACCACCGGCGCTCCTGCCGCCTCCCGCCGCCACTTGGCCTGGGGGTGCAGGACAGGGGCGGGGTGTGGGTTGGGGTCCCGGTGTGGGGCAGTGGGTGCAGATTGGGGTCCGGGTGCAGGTTGGGGTCCCACTGTGGGTCAGGGTCTGGGAGCGGGGTCTAGGTGTGGGGCAGCACGTGGGGGTCCGTGAGCAGGTCGGGATCTGGGTGCAGGGCAGAGGGTGCAGGTCAAGGTCCAGGTGCAGGTTGGGGTCCACATGTGGGGCAGCAGGTGCAGCTTGGAGTCCAGGTGCAGAGTCCGGGTGGGGGGCAGTGGGTGCAGGTTGGGGTCCGGGTGCAGGTCGGGGTCTGGGTGCGGGGTCTGGGTGCAGGTCGGGGGCACGGCACGCCGGGAACCTCACGTGCATGATCTCCGCGCTCCGGTTGAAGATGCCCATGTAGGACTTGAGGATGTCGGGGTGAAAAGCCGGCGTCAGCAGGCGCCGGTGCCGGGCCCACTTGCGTCCGTGGCTCAGCAGCAGCCCGTCCCCTGCGGCGAGAGACCCGGGTCCAGGCGGGCACCCGGGGGTGCCACTGATGCCACCGATGCCACCCGCCCGGTCCCACTCACCCAGCCAGGGCTTGAGGAAGCCGTAGAAGAGCTCATCCTTGGGGGCGACGAAGGCTGCAAGACAGCGGAGCCGCTGAGCGGTCCCAGGGGTCCGGGGGACAGAGGACCCCCCACCCATGCACCCTTGGCGTGGGCCACCCCAGGAGAGCGAGCGCAGCTCGGCGGGTGTCACGCAGGTGATACACGTGGCTGCCGGGGTGGATAGGACAGACGAGTCCTGATGGAGGGAGATTGGGGTCCCCACGGGACGGGTGTTTGGGTGCCCACCGGGCCGGCCGTGGGTGACACTTTGGGGGTCCCAGGAACCCTCGGCGCAGGACTGAGGACCACCCCGTGATGCCACCATCCCCCTGCACCGCTGCAGCTTGCATCACCCCATGCCGCGAGAGCATCCATCCTCTGGCCCCAAGTCCCCAGATGCCGGAGCAGGACATGGTGGCCTGCGGACCATCCCAGCCCAGGGGGACAAGGGGGACAAGAGCCCCCCAGGGCTACCTGAGGCCAGGAGCACAGGCCGGAGGGTGCTGGGATGGAAGAGGCGGAGGACGGGCAGCCACGGTGTGGTCCACCAGAGGCAGCAGTGGTGGTATTGCCCCACCAAGTTGTCCACTTTCTGCAGGTCTTCCTCCGTGCTCCTCGCCTGCGGCGTGGGCATAGGTTGGCCGAGGCCGTGGGTTCACGGCCACCTTGGGACACGCTCACCCCTAATTCATGGCCGCTTCGGGGACGTGCTTGGGGCTCAAGGCTGGTCTTGGGGACACGCTCAGGTGTCCATGGATGGGACATGTGTAGGCATGTCCACGTAGGTCCACGGATGCAGCATGCGGTGCACAGATAGGGCGCGGGCCCATGCATGGAGCACGTGACGAGGCACCACGGATGGGTCACGTACCCACGGGCGGGCCCCGTCTCCATGGATGGAGCACTGATCACGGCTGCATCATGTGCCCACGGCTGGATCCTGGCGCCACGCCACATCCAGCCGGGACACCCAAACCACCCTTCCCACGCCAGACCCGGAGCACCGTGGGGTCCGGGAGCTACCACCCACCACGGGCACCTCACCCTGGAGGCCACCTCCTGCAGCTTGGCCACGTGGGCTCCTTCCCCACCCCGGTGGCTTTGGTGGGGGCACGTTGCCACACCGAGCTGAGCCCCGATGCGCTCATCACGGTGATGAGCACCCAAAACGCCCTCCCGCTCCCCTCCGGGCGCCCCACGGCACGGGACACGCGTGTCCTTACCATGCCCGTGTGGCCCAGCAGCCAGTTGCGCCAGGGCGGACGCGGGAAGCGGCGCAGCTGGCACCACGCGCCGTGGACCCGGCGCCCGGCCGCCACGGCATGCCGGAGCCCGCTGAGGAGCAGGGCTACGGCCGCGAAGAGCAGGACCGGGGTCACCCACGCCAGCATGGCCACGCAGCTCCGGCCACCGCCACGGGTGGCTCTGGTCCTCCTCCCCACCCATGCTCACACGTGACCGGTGGCAGACTTTGCACCGCGGTGGAAAGGTTGCGTGTGGACGCCCCGGGGAGGAGCCACGGTCCTGTGTGCTGGCGGCGGTGGTTGGACGTGTGTTTTGGTGGTGGCAGCAGCCACGACGTGGGTCCTGGTGGTATCACCCCCCCCAACACATGTCTTTATCCCCCCAACACATATCTTGGTGGTCTTGTCCTCTGCAACGTGTGCCCTGGTGGTCTTGTCCCCAAAACACCTATGCTGGGACACCCAGGCGTGGTGCAGCCCTATCACCCCACCCATGGGTGCTGGGACACCCACGGTGCAGCTCTGCCACCCCACCTATGGGTGCTGGGACACCCATGGCACGATGCAGCCCTGTCAACACACCCATGGGTGCTGGGACACCCAGGCATGGTGCAGCCCTATCACCCCACCCATGGGTGCTGGGACACCCACGGTGCAGCTCTGCCACCACACCTATGGGTGCTGGGACACCCATGGCACGATGCGGCCCTGTCAACACACCCATGGGTGCTGGGACACCCGGGCATGATGCAGCCTTGTCAACACACCCATGGGTGCTGGGACACCCAGGCATGGTGCAGCCCTATCACCCCACCCATGGGTGCTGGGACAGACGGGCATGGTGGCACCCCACCGGCAACCTCCAGGAGAGGGAGCACAACCCCTACGAGCCGCTGGAGAAGGCACCCTGCGGTGGGGGTGGCAGCACCCAGGGCTCCCTGCAGGAGAGGCGGGGCCAGGGAAAGCCCCACCCCCTTTAGCCCTGCCCCAGATGGGGCCCAGTTTAACCAGTTGTGCAAGAGTTGCGGTAGCTGGGAAGGAACTGGGCTGGGAGCGGGGCGTCCGGCACGTGCACGGACGCTCACACGTGTGCGTGCACACGGATGCCTCTGCACGGACATGCACACGCGTATGCGCACACGCGTGTGCAAGGATGGGGGTGCTTGTGCGTGCACATGTGTGTGCGTGCACATGTGTGCATGGACACACACTCCTGCGTGTGCACACGCACACGCCAACCCGTGTGCACGCACACACCCTGTGCACATGCACACGCGTGCAAATTGGCACACACACGCGTGTGCACATGCGCACGCAGCCGTGCACGTCGGGTGCACACGTGTGCACCCCCTGCATGTGCGTGCACACTCCCCATGCACGTGCACATGCATGTGTATGCACACGCACCCCTGTGCACACTCATGCATGTGCACATGCACCCCGAGCACGTGTGTGCACACAGATGTGCACGCTCATGCACACGTGTCCCTCTGCATGCACACGCACACCTTGTGCATGCACACGTGTCCCTGTGCATGCACACGCACACCCCATGCATGCACATATGTCCCTCTGCATGCACACATGTCCCCGTGCATGCACACACACACCTCATGCATGCACACATGTCCCCGTGCATGCACACATGTCCCTCTGCATGCACACGCATGTGCACACGCACACATGTACACGCCTGTGCACACGCATGCACCTCCCCGTGCACCTTCCACACGGAGCCACTTTGCAAGCTCCGTCCTACACGCCATGCACACGCGTGTGCGCACACCACCTCGCACACGGACACTGCTCCGGCGTGCACACGCGTGCTGCCCGCGCGGCCACAAGTGCCACCCCCCAGCGCCAAGGCCTTGCTCCGGTGACGTCTGCGCCGCCAGGGAGGGGACAAAGTCCGGTGCTCCCCCGCCACGCGTGTGCTGCCGCCGGCCGGCCAACATGCTCCCGACACGCGTGCAGCGTCTCGTCCTGCTGCTGAGCCTCTGCACCCAGCCTGTGACAGGTATGTCATGCCACGTCATGCCACGTCACGCCACGTCATGCCATGTCACACGTGTCGCGGCACTGGCCGGCTCCAAATCCCGTGTCCCGACCATGCTCAACCCTGGCGGTGTCGGCCGGTGCTGCTGAACACGGCATGGAGGCAGCACGTGTGTCCTTAGCGTGTCCTTTCCATGTCCTTAGCGTGTCCTTAGCGTGTCCCTAGCGTGTCCTTAGCGCGTCCGCGTGCCAACTGGGCTCTTTCTCCTGCCCGTAGCCCAGCGCTTCCAAAAATTCACCCCCCCCCCGGTTTGCTTTATCCCGGGTGTCTCCGGCCACATTTTTGCCCCAACTGTGGGAAATTGGAGGTGGAATTTGCACCCAGATTGGGGGCCGCGGCCGGGAGGTCGCTGGGACCTGCCGTGCTGATGCCGTGCACACGCTCGCCTGCTCCGAGCCCACTTGTCCTGCTCCGATCCCATTTATCTTGCTCCGATCCCGTTTATCTTGCTCCGATCCTCGTTTATTTTGCTCCGATCCCGCTTATTTTGCTCCGATCCTGTTTTATTTTGCTCCGATCCCTTTTATCTTGCTCCGATCCTGTTTATCTTGCGCCGATCCTGTTTTATTTTGCTCCAGTCCCGCTTATTTTGCTCCGACCCCGTTTATTTTGCTGCAATCCCATTTATTTTGCTCTGGTCCTGCTTATTTTGCTCTGATCCCGTTTATTTTGCCCTGATCCTCTTTTATTTTGCTCCGATCCCATTTATTTTGCTCCGATCCTGTTTACCTTGCTCCTGGCACGTCCATCACTTTTCGGGATGCGTTCCCCTCGCTCCGGGCTGTTTTGCGCTTGCTCCGGGCTCGTTCGTCTCGCTCCGGACACGTTTGTCCGGCTTTGGATGAATTTGTTTCGCTCCGGGCGCCTCCGTGGGACTCTGCACGGGTTTGTCCAGCGTCGGGCGCGTTCGCCTTGCTCCGGTGGGGTGGACGGGCTCCGGAGCGCGCTCGGCCTCTTTTGGGTGCGTTGCCTTTGCCCCGGGTGCACCCACCTTGTTCTGGGTGCACCCACCTTGCTCCAGATCCATTCCCGTTGCTCCGGGTGCACCCACCTTGCTCCGGGTGCATTCCCCTTGCTATGGGTGCACCCACCTTGCTCCAGATCCATTCCCATTGTTCTGGGTGCATTCCCTTGCTCCGGGTGCACCCACCTTGCTCTGGGTGCACCCACCTTGCTCCAGATCCGTTCCTGTTGCTATGGGTGCACCCACCTTGCTCCAGATCTGTTCCTGTTGCTCCAGGTGCACCCACCTTGCTCCGGGTGCACCCACCTTGCTCCAGATCCGTTCCTGTTGCTCCAGGTGCACCCACCTTGCTCCAGATCCATTCCCGTTGCTCCAAGTGCACCCACCTTGTATCGGGTGCACCCACCTTGCTCCAGATCCATTCCCCTTGCTCCGGGTGCACCCACCTTGCTCCAGATCCATTCCCCTTGCTCCGGGTGCACGCCCCCCCTTGCATCAGGTGCACCCACCTTGCTCTGGGTGCATTTGCCATGCTCCAGGTGCACCCACCTTGCATGGGGTGCAGCCACCTTGCTCCAGGTGCACCTACCTTGCTGCAGATGCATTTGCCATGCTCTGGGTGCACCCACCTTGTATTGGGTGCCTTCCCCTTGCTCTGGGTGCACCCACCTCGCTCTGGGTGCACCCCCCTCGCACCGGGTGCCTTCCCCTTGCTCCCGGTGCACCCACCTTGCTCTGGGTGCCTTCCCCTTGCTCCAGGTCGCCTCCCGCGCCACATGGACACGCTGGTGCAGATCGTGGAAGCCCTGGAGGCCACCAACGCCACGGAGGCCTTGGCCGGCGGCGCCCCGGAGCTGGGGCGGGCGCTGGGCGGCGGCGGCACCCCGCTGCAGCGCGCGGTGCTGGGTGCCCCGGCGGGTGCCCCGGCGGCCCTCGGCGCCGAGCAGCGGGCGCTCCTCGCCGAGCTGCTGCGCCCGGGCCCGGAGGCTGCCGAGCGCGGCGTGGTGCTGGCGCCCGACGGCTCCACCGTGGCCGTGGGCCCCTTGCTCGCCGGCCTCGAGGTGGGTCTCAAGCGCGCCGCGGGGACGCCCGCCGCGCCGGCGCCCGGCGACCCGCTCTACGCCGTCACCCTGGCCGAAGCCTTGGGGACCTCCTACCTGCTGGCCCGCGCCAACGGCACCCGGGCCACCCTGGGACCCGGCGGGTGCTGGGACGACGTGGAGGACCCGCAGGTCTTCACGCTGGTGGGACCTCCATCGCCCGTCCCCGACGCGTTGGCCAACGGGGCGCTGGACGGGGTGCTGCTGGGCGCCCAACTCGCCGAGACGCCGGCGCCGCTCGCCGCCCTGCTCCGCGGCTACTACCACCCCGGCGCGGCGGGCGAGCGGGCGCCCAGCAGCTTTCGGCGCCGGCGTTTCGGCGCCCGGACGGGGCCGGAGAAGCTGGAGGAGGAGGTGGCGGCCGCCCTGCGCCTGCTGCGGGTGCTGCCCGCCACCCGCTCGCTCCTGGAGGACGTGGGGGACGAGGAGGCGGCGGCCGTGGCTCGGCGGGCGGCGCGGGACTTCGTGGACGCCTACGTGGGTAGGGAGGTGACGGGGGGCGGCGAGCGGCTGCCGGGGTGGGGACGTGGGTGCAAGGGGCTGGGGTGGCCTCGGGGTCCCGCTTGGGTGGGTGCAAGGGCCACCCAGGGCCACCCAGGAGCTGGCACCGCTGGTGGGGAGTCGAGATCCGGGCAGCGATGGGTGCCAGGTGGTTTGGGACTGATGGGCACCGGGGTGTCCCCTGGATGGACACTGGGATGTTCCCTAGATGGACATCAGGATGTCCCCTAGATGGTCACCAGGGTGTCCCCTGGATGGACATCAGGATGTCCCCTAGATGGACATCAGGGTGTCCCCTCACTGGACACCGGGGTGTCCCCCAGGTGCTGGGTGCCCAGACATGCACTGGGGTGTCCCCTGGACAGTGGGCCACCGGGCACCAGCATGTCCCCTGGATGGTCACCACCATGTCCCCTACACAGGCACCGCTGTGTCCCCTAGACAGGCCCTGCCATGTCCCCTAGACAGAAGGTCCCTGGACACCAGAGTGTCCTCTGGCTGGATGCCAGCGCATGTCCCAGACAGGGGTCCCCAGCTGGACCTCACCATGTCCCCAAGGGCACCCCCAGCCAGACCTCACCGTGTCCCCAAGGGGGTCCCCAGCTGGACCTCACCATGTCCCCAAGGGCACCCCCAGCCAGACCTCACCATGTCCCCAAGGGCATCCCCAGCCAGACCTCACCGTGTCCCCAAGGGGGTCCCCAGCTGGACCTCACCGTGTCCCCAAGGGCACCCCCAGCCAGACCTCACCATGTCCCCAAGGGGGTCCCCAGCCAGACCTCACCATGTCCCCAAGGGCATCCCCAGCCAGACCTCACTGTGTCCCCAAGGGGGTCCCCAGCTGGACCTCACCGTGTCCCCAAGGGCACCCCCAGCCGGACCTCACCGTGTCCCCAAGGGCGTCCCCAGCCAGACCTCACCATGTCCCCAAGGGCATCCCCAGCCAGACCTCACCGTGTCGCCAAGGAGGTCCTCGGCTGGACTTCACTGTGTCCCCGGGGGGTCCCCAGCCTGACCTCACCATGTCCCCAAGGGGGTTCCCAGCAAGACCTCCAAGGGGGTCCCCAGCCACATCTCCACGTGTCCCCAAGGGCGTCCCCAACACAAGGGCCTCCCCGACGGCTCACGGGGGCCGGGCACCGCCGGCCCCACTCCCGCCTCCCCCCGCAGAGTGCCCGGCCGTGGTGCCCCGGTGCATGTGGGGCGCCCGTCCCTACCGGGGCACCCCGAGCGCCCTGACGCCGCCGCTGCCCTTCGTCTACATCCACCACACCCACGAGCCGGGCGCCCCGTGCCGCACCTTCGCCGCCTGCGCCCGCGCCATGCGCGCCATGCAGCGCTTCCACCAGGACACCCGCGGCTGGGACGACATCGGCTACAGGTGAGGCCGCGGCGCCCGGCACCCACGGGGCACCCACGGGGCACCCACCGCCCCGCTTGACCCGCTCGCGCGCCCCGCAGCTTCGTGGTGGGCTCCGACGGGTACCTCTACGAGGGCCGCGGCTGGCACTGGGTGGGCGCCCACACCCGCGGCTACAACAGCCGTGGCTACGGCGTCGGCTACGTGGGCGACTACACGGCCAGCCCGCCCGACGCCGACGCCCTGGCCCTGGTGCGCGACGCCTTCCTGCCCTGCGCCGTGCGGACCGGCCGGCTGCGGCACAACTACACCCTGCGGGGCCACCGGCAGATGGGACGCACCGAATGTCCCGGGGACTCGCTCTTCCGCGAGATTGAGACCTGGCACGGCTTCCAGGTGAGCGGCACGGCAAGTTCGGCGCCCGTTCACTCTGAAGCCTAATGATGGCAGCCCGAGCTGAGCACTGTGGGAGCTAGGGCGCGCTCCGGGAGCTGAGGATTTGGGGCTGGTGGGACAGGGATGCGGCGTGCCAGGATCGACCACGCCTTCTTTGCTTTGCAGTGAGGATTGGCCATGCGGATGCCAGCTGGGATGGACGCTGGCCCAGATGGATCCTAGTCCGGATGGACCCTGGCTTGATGGGCGCCAGCCGGGATGGACCACGGTCTGGATTGGTCCCGGCCTGACGGATGCTGGCCCAGATGGGTCCTGGTCCAGACGGACCCTGGCCCGACGAGTGCCAGCCCGGATGGACACCAGAGCTATCCCGAACCCGGAGCGGCCAAAGGGCTGGAAATCTCCCAGCAATAAAACTGGAGCCAGGACGGCGGCTTGGGAGAGCACTGGGGGAAACTGAGGCACGGGGAGGGGGCACACGTGTGCGTGTCTGCGTGTGTATTTATGCGTGTGTGCATGTTCACGCGTGTGCACACGTGTGTGTGTCACTGCCTGCATTTACGCACGCATTTACATTCACACGTGTGCACATATGTGCATCGAAACACATGTGCACACACACAACATCCTCACGTGGACGCAAGCCCCATCCCCATTCACGCAGCCCCCCACGCCGTGAGGCCTGGGCACTCCTTTCCCCGCCTCCCGTTCACTCTGAAACCTAATGACTCCCACTGAGCAGAACACATGGCGTAGAGCACGCCAGTGTGCCCAGACCCCTCCCCACGATGTTGGACCCGCTGTGGCGTGCCGTAGCTCTCCCCTCGCCCCGCTCACGCACCCCAGGGCCGCGGCAGCAGCGCGCGAGCCGGCCCGGCTGGGCGCGCGGAAAACCAGCGGCGGGTGCAGAGGCGGAGGTGAGGGTGTGACTGAAACTCCCGCCCGGTCACATGGGGAAGCCGCGGCAGGAACCGGGGCGGCCCCCGGCAGCAACCGGGGCAGCCGAGCCCGGGCGCCGCGGCAGGCAGCGAGCGGCCGAGGTACCAACTGGGGTGGCGGGGGCGGGGGGGGGGACGGAACACAGCGGGTGGCACCCCGGGGTGATGCTCCGCCAGCGGGTGCACCCGGATGACGGCGGGTGCTGGGGCGGCCAGGAGCACCGGCTGCAAGGAGACGGGTGATGGGGAGGTGACACCGCCGGTGAGGGGACCCCCAAAGCGTGCACCCCCCCCCCGCACCCCCCACCCCACGGCCTGGGCACCCACCCCAGCTCGGCGCTCGGGTGCTGGGACCCCCAGTTTGGGTGCTGCCGCGGTGGCACCCACTTCACTTCACCCCAGGCCTGGAGACGGGGGGGATGGATGTCACCGCGCGGTGGCCTTGGGGTGCAGCCAGCCCCCCCCCAAACCTGCACCCACACGTGCACCCTGGGGTGGGGGGCACCCATGGCCGGGGCCCTGCGTCGGAAGGAGCAGGTGGCAGGAGGAAATGCGGTGGCGGCGCTGGGGAGACGTGTGGCCGCGGCGCCAACGGAAGCATCTCCGGCACCCGCCTGCACCCGGGGCCAGGGTGGCTGCAGGCCACCCGCCCCTGGTGGCGCCCTGCGCCGGGGCCACCGCGCCCCGGTGTCACCGAGCCCCGGTGCCACCGCGCCCTGGCGGGGCCACGCGGAGAGACCGGTTCGGTGCAGGGCAGGGTCCGGCGTGGGCACCCAGGGGGGTGGGTACCGCCACCTCTGTGCCATGAGCACCCATGGGGATGTGGAGGCCCCTGAGCGGGCACGGCCACCTCCATGCCATGAGCACCCATGGGGACAGGAGCCCCTGAGTGGTCACGGCCACCTCCATGCCATGAGCACTCACGAGGATGACGAGCCCCTGGGTGGTCACGGTCACCCTCAATGGATGAGCACCCATGGGGACAGGGAGGCCCTGGGTGGTCACGGCCACCCCGTGCCACGAGCACCCATGGGGACAGGAGCCCCTGGGTGGTCACAGCCACCTCCATGCCATGAACACCCACAGGGATGGCAAGCCCCTGGGTGGTCACAGCCACCCCCATGCCATGAGCACCCATGGGACAGGAGCCCCTGGGTGGTCACAGCCACCCCCATGCCATGAGCACCCATGGGGACATGGAGGAGCTGGGTGGGCACGGCCACCGCCGTGCCATGAGCACCCATGGGGACAGGGAGGCCCTGGGTGGGGATGGCCAGCCCTGTGCCATGAGCACCCATGGGGACATGGAGGCCCTGAGTGGGCATGGGCACCCTCGTGCCATGAGCACCCATGGGGACACCCCATCTTGAAGGGACCCTTTTCCATGCCAGAAAGCCCAGGGTGCTGGACAGGAGTGCCTGGACGTGGGTGTCCTCTTAAAGGTCCCCTTGCCACCCCCCTCCACCCCGGGCTGCCATCCCATCCCGCGGGCACCCCACAGTGCCATGGCCACCACAGCTGTCCCCGTCCCACAGATGGAGGTGGAGAAAGCCCCGCCGGGAGCTGAGATGCTGCTGAAGACCTACAAGTGGCGGACGGCCGCGGCGGGCGAGCGGGAGCCCGAGCGGGGCACCGCGTCCCCGGGCAGCCGGCCCTGGGCCCGGCTCCAGGGCTGGAAACGTTCCTACAGCCAACCCGAGTCCGACGGTCCCGAGGACGGCGCCGGAAAAGGCGGCTCCAGCGCCAGGACCCCGAGCCCGGCCAAAGCCAGCGCCCGGCGGTCCCTCTTCCAAAGGGCTTTTTCGGCCCCCTCCAAGGTGGCCAAGGAGCCGCGGGGTGCCGAGGGGGGCAAGGCCACGCTGCAGAAGTACCTGCGCTCCATGTCCAAGAGGAAGGGTCACGTGGAGAGCGGGGCCAGGGCGGAGCGGGTGCCCCACGATGCGGCCCCAGGTATGGGGGTGTCGGTGGGGACGGGGCCTGCTGGGCTGGGGACGATGGGTGGTGGGTGAAGGGCTGGGAGTAATAAGTGGTGGGTGATGATGGAGGGTGATGGTGACAGGTTGAGGTTGATGGTGATGGAGTGGGTGGTGGATGATGATGAAGGGTGATGGTTTGGGGGGGTTGATGGATGGTGGGTGATGATGCAGGGTGATGGTGACAGGTTAGGGGTGATGGGTGGTGGGTGATGATGCCAACCATGGCACGACCGTGGCCATGTGCCCCAGCATTGCCACACTGATGGTGGCATGGCCACCACCATGCATCCCCCAGCACTGTTGCTCCAACTGGGGCACAACCGTGGACATGTGCGCCCCGGCATTGCAGCACTGATGGTGACATGGCCATGGCCACATGTCCCACATCACCATTGCCCCACCTGTGGCACAACCGTGGCCACGTGTGCCTGGCATCTCAGCCCTGATGGTGACACAACCAAGGCCATGTGTCCTCCAACACTTGTCCCAACCATGACAAGGCCATGGCCACGTGTGCCCTGGCATCACCGCACTGATGGCGACATGACCACGGCCACGTATCCCTCAGCCCCACCACGGGGACCACGGGCAAGGTCAGGCCTAGCAGTGCCGTGGCCGGTGGCCACCCGTGACACCCTGCTCTGCGCCCGCAGCCCCCGAGAGCAGCCACGGCGTGCCACCCATCCCGCTGGCCCCCATGCCCGACGCCCCGGTGTGGGATGTCTCCAACTTCTCGCTGGTAGATGGCCAGCTGGTGCTCGTGGGCAGGGACGAGGAGGTGAGGCTGGCAGCACCGTAGGAGGCCCCTGGGCACCCTGGGACCAAAGGAGCCACCGAGGTGGGTGCCACGGCGGTGCCTGACCCGTCTCTGCCGTCAGGTTTTGTTCAGGAGCAGGAACCAGACCGGCAGCTCCATCTCCGATGGCACCAGCCTGCACCTGGCCGGTGGCAGGAGGGACCCCGGTGAGCGAGCCCGCCACGGGACGCCACGTGCTGAGGGGGGGGTTGCACACGTGGATGTGGGTCCCGTGCGTGTGGGTGCACCACCAGCATGGCCCAGCGCCGTGGATCGCAGCCGTGCACTGTCCCGTGCCACGTGTTGCACTGTGTGACGTGTAGTGTGACGTGTTGTGTCCCTTGCCGTGCACCACGCGTTGTGCACCGTGCCGTGTCCTCTGCGGTGCGCCACGCCGTGTGTTGTGCCATGTCCCATGCTCTCCATCATGCCACGCACCATGCCATGTCCCATGCTGGGCACCGTGCCACGTGCCCTGCTCTGCACCGTGCTCTCCGCCACGCTTTGCACCATGCCATGACCCATACTCTCCATCATGCCTTGCACCATGCCATGTCCCATGCTGTGCACCATGGCCGGCACCATGCCACGTCCCATGTTCTCCACCATGCCGTGCACCACGCCATGTCCCATGCTGTGCACCATGCCATGAACAATGCTGTGTCCCATGCTCTCCATCATGCCCTCCACCATGCTTTCCACCGTGCCATGTCCCATGTTCTCCACCATGCCATGAACCATGCCCTGCACCATGGCATGTCCCATGCTGGGCACCATGCCATGTGCTGTGCCCTGCACCATGCTCTCCACCATGCTTTGCACCATGCCATGTCCCATGTTCTCCACCATGCCCTGCACCATGCCATGTCCCGTGCGTGCTGTGCACCATGGCATGCACCATGCCAGGTCCCATGTTCTCCACCATGCCCTGCACCATGGCATGTCCCATGCTGGGCATCATGCCACGTGCCATGACCTCTCCACCACGCCATGCCCCATGCCACGTCCTGCACACCACGCCACGTCCCACGCTGTGCTCCACGCCACGCTCCACAACATGTCACCTGCTCTCCACCGTGCCACGCACCGTGCCGTGCACCGTGCCGCGTCCCATCTGCGCCCCGTGCCCCCCACCCTGCCCCGCGCCGCGGTGCGCCCCGTGCCGCGCACCGCGCCGTGCCCCGTGCACGGAGGAAGTGCTCGGCGTGAGGATGCCTTGTCACCGTCACCGCTTCCTCCGGGCTGCTGCGTGTGCTGATGTGAGCGATAAGCGCCTTCGGCTTCCTCCCCGCCGCCCGGGGCAGCGCGGGCAGACGGCACCGCCGCCAGCCATGGGGCCCCGGCGCTGGCTGCTGTGCACCGCGCACAGAGGTGAGTGACCGCCACGGTGGCCCGTGGTGTCCCCTGCCACCGACCCGGCCCGGAGGGACTTCCCCGGCGTCGGGGCTCGGCGGTTTTGGGTGCCTCCCTCCGCGTGGAGGTGCAGGATGGAGCCGGGCGACCTCTCCGGTTGAGGATGCGTTGGAGCACGGTCAGGACCTGAAGGACATGGACATCTGGGTCCTTCCTCGGGTGCTGGCACGGCGGGGAGGGCGATTCACCCAGATTTGCCCCCATGGGTGCAAGGGACTGACCCAGCACCCCCTCCGTCCTCGCAGAGCCGCCCACGGACGAGCGGAGCGGCCGGGCCGCGGCGAGAGGCGCCGAGGGCGAAGCCACCCAGTTCGGCAACGTCAAGGTGAGCGTCACCCGCCCACCCCGGGGCCGCCGGGTGCTCGGCCGCTGGGTGCTCAGCGCCGGGGGTGTCCGCCGCCCCCGTTCCCTTTCCCAGGGGCTGCTATGGAAGCGGCTGCGGGAGCGGAAAGGTCGCGCCGGGGCCAAAGCGGAGCCAACGGCGATGCCCGGTGCCGACGGCGAGAGGTAGGGTGCCGCGGAGGGTGCCGCGGGCGTTTTGGGGGGTCACCGGGGTGCTCGGTGACACCGGTGTCCCCGCAGAGCCCCGAGCCGGAGCGGCTCCCGCGAGTCGCTGCTGCCACCGCCGAGCGCGGCCGAGCTGGACCTCACCGGGGACAACGTCATCGTGCGGCCGGTGCACGGCAGCATCGTGGGCGAGAAGTTCTGCTTCCAGGTACGGGCGCCCGCCGGACCCCCGGGGCACCCGGCACCCCCAGCGTGGCCTTGTGTGGGCACCCAGCACCCCCAGCCCAGCCACATCCAGGCACCCAGGGCACCCAGGACCCCCAGTGCGGCCCCATCCAGGCACCCAGCACCCCCAGTGTGGCCACATCCAGGCACCCAGGACCCCCAGGACACCCAGGACCACCAGCACTGCCCCATCCAGGCACCCAGCACCCCCAGCCCAGCCACATCCAGGCACCCAGGGCACCCAGGACCCCCAGTGCGGCCCCATCCAGGCACCCAGCACCCCCAGTGTGGCCACATCCAGGCACCCAGGACCCCCAGGACACCCAGGACCACCAGCACTGCCCCATCCAGCACCCAGCATCCCCAGCACAGCCACATCCAGGCACCCAGGGCACCCAGCACGGCCCCATCCAGGCACCCAGGGCACCCAGCACGGCCACATCCAGGCAGCCAGGGCACCCAGGACCCCCAGCACTGCCCCATCCAGCACCCAGGACCCCCAGCACAGCCACATCCAGGCCCCCAGGGTACCCAGCACCCCCAGTACAGCCCCATCCAGGCACCCAGCACGGCCCCATCCAGGCACCCAGCACCCCCAGCAACCCCAGGACTGTTCCATGCAGGCACCCAGGGCACCCAGGACCCCCAGCACAGCCACATCCAGGCACCCGGCACCCCCATCCAGGCACCCAGCACCCCCAGCACGGTCCCACCCAGGCACCCAGGACCCCCAGCACAGCCCCATCCAGGCACCCAGAGTCCCCCCCCCCGGGCCCCACGATCTCCCAGCGCAGCCCCCATGCCAGGGTCCCCCTGGGCACCCTTGGGTGCCCCCGGCCCCCCGCGACACCGCCAACGGCCTCCCCGCACCCAGGTCATCACCAGCGAGGGCAGCCGCTCCTTCGGGTGCGCGTCCCTGGCCGAGCGCGACCGCTGGATCGAGAACCTGCGCCGCACCGTGCAGCCCAACAAGGTGGGGCCCCTCCTGTCCCCTGTGTCCCCTCCTGTCCCCTGTGTCCCCTCCTGCCCCCCTGCATCCTCTCCTGTCCCCCGTGTCCTCTCCTGTCCCCCTGCGAGTTTGGATGTCCCCTCCTGTCCCTCCGCCAAGTCCTCTCCTGTCTCTCCATCCCGCTGCAGATGTGGCCACCTCGTCCTGTCCCCTGGTGTCCCCTCCTGTCCCTTCATCCCCCTAAGGATTTGGCCATCCCCTCCCATTCTCCCATGTCCCCTCCTGTCCCCCGTGTCCCCTGGTGTCCCTCCATCCCCTTGCAGATTTGGCCATCCCCTCCTGCTCCTCCATGTCCCCTCTTGTCCCCTGGTGTCCCCTCCTGTCCCACCATCCCCCTGAGGATTTGGTCATCCTCTCCTGTCCCCCTCCTGGCCCTCCATCTCCCTGCAGATGCCTCCATCCCCTCCCATCCCCAACGTCCCCTCCTGTCCCTCCATCTCCCTGCAGACGCATCCATCCCCTCCCATCCCCAACGTCCCCTCCTGTCCCTCCATCTCCCTGCAGATGCCTCCATCCCCTCCCATCCCCAACGTCCCCTCCTGTCCCTCCATCTCCCTGCAGATGCCTCCATCCCCTCCCATCCCCAACGTCCCTTCCTGTCCCTCCATCTCCCTGCAGACGCATCCATCCCCTCCCATCCCCAACGTCCCCTCCTGTCCCTCCATCTCCCTGCAGACGCATCCATCCCCTCCCATCCCCAACGTCCCCTCCTGTCCCTCCATCTCCCTGCAGATGCCTCCATCCCCTCCCATCCCCAACGTCCCCTCCTGTCCCTCCATCTCCCTGCAGATGCCTCCATCCCCTCCCATCCCCAACGTCCCCTCCTGTCCCTCCATCTCCCTGCAGATGCCTCCATCCCCTCCCATCCCCAACGTCCCCTCCTGTCCCTCCATCTCCCTGCAGATGCCTCCGTCCCCTCCCATCCCCAACGTCCCCTCCCGTCCCTCCATCTCCCTGCAGATGCATCCGTCCCCTCCCATCCCCAACGTCCCTTCCTGTCCCTCCATCTCCCTGCAGATGCATCCGTCCCCTCCCATCCCCAACATCCCCTCCCGTCCCTCCATCTCCCTGCAGATGCATCCGTCCCCTCCCATCCCCAACATCCCCTCCCGTCCCTCCATCTCCCTGCAGATGCATCCGTCCCCTCCCATCCCCAACGTCCCCTCCTGTCCCTCCATCTCCCTGCAGATGCCTCCGTCCCCTCCCATCCCCAACGTCCCCTCCCGTCCCTCCATCTCCCTGCAGATGCCTCCATCCCCTCCCATCCCCAACGTCCCCTCCCGTCCCTCCATCTCCCTGCAGATGCATCCGTCCCCTCCCATCCCCAACGTCCCCTCCTGTCCCTCCATCTCCCTGCAGATGCCTCCATCCCCTCCCATCCCCAACGTCCCCTCCTGTCCCTCCATCTCCCTGCAGATGCCTCCATCCCCTCCCATCCCCAACGTCCCCTCCTGTCCCTCCATCTCCCTGCAGATGCCTCCATCCCCTCCCATCCCCAACGTCCCCTCCTGTCCCTCCATCTCCCTGCAGATGCCTCCATCCCCTCCCATCCCCAACGTCCCCTCCCGTCCCTCCATCTCCCTGCAGATGCCTCCGTCCCCTCCCATCCCCAACGTCCCTTCCTGTCCCTCCATCTCCCTGCAGATGCATCCGTCCCCTCCCATCCCCAACATCCCCTCCCGTCCCTCCATCTCCCTGCAGATGCATCTGTCCCCTCCCATCCCCAACGTCCCCTCCTGGCCCTCCATCTCCCTGCAGATGCCTCCGTCCCCTCCCATCCCCAACGTCCCTTCCTGTCCCTCCATCTCCCTGCAGATGCATCCATCCCCTCCCATCCCCAACGTCCCTTCCTGTCCCTCCATCTCCCTGCAGATGCATCCATCCCCTCCCATCCCCAACGTCCCCTCCTGTCCCTCCATCTCCCTGCAGACGCATCCATCCCCTCCCATCCCCAACGTCCCCTCCTGTCCCCCTGGGGCACTGACACTGTCCCCCGCCCCAGGACAACTGCGAGCGCGTGGAGCTGGCGCTGAGCCTCTGGGTGTACGAGGCGCGGGACCTGCCGCCGCGACGCCGCCTCCGCTGCCAGCTCCACCTGGACGGCGCGCTCTACGCCCGCACCACGGCCAAGGCGGCCGGCCCCGGCGGCGAGCTCTTCTGGGGCGAGCTCTTCCAGCTGGCCGCCCTGCCCCGCGCCCGCACCCTCACCCTGGCCTTGTGCCGCGAGGACGACGGGCGGCCCCGCGAGCCCCTGGCCTCCGTCACCGTCCCCTTGAGCGAGCTGCTGGCCACCGCGCGGCAGCCCCTGGAGCGCTGGTACCCGCTGAGCGGCCCCGGGCACCCGTCGGGCCGCGAGCGGCCACCGGCCGTGAGGATCCGCGGGCGCTACCAGGAGGTGAGGGTGCTGCCCATCGTGCGCTACAAGGAGCTGGCCGAGTTCATCACCTTCCACTACCGGGAGCTGTGCGCCCGCCTGGAGCCCGTCATCGCCGTGCGGCACAAGGAGGAGCTGGCCGGGGCCCTGGTCCACGTCCTGCAGAGCACCGGCAAGGCCAAGGTGGAGTGGGTGCTGCTTGGGGTGCCGTGGGCACAGCCCGGGGTGCATTGGGAAGGGTGGGTTGGGTTGAGATGGACATTTCCCAAGGTGGCATGGACACGGTGGATATGGGGCAAGATGGGCATTGCCCAGGGTGAGATGGGCATGGTGGGCACGGTGGATTGGGATGAGTTGGACATGGCTCAGGGTGACACGAGCATGATGGGTTGGGCTGGGAGGGGGTGAGATGAGCTTTGCTTAGTTGGTTGAGCAAGTTGTGAGTACCAGGAGAGCTGGGCACTGCCCAGGCAGGGATGCTTTGGGATGCGAAAGGTGATTTGGAAGATGTCAGAAGAGCTGGAACTGCCCAGATGAGTTTGGGATGGGATGAGTTGGCACAGCATGGCATGGCATGGATGAGTTATGGGTGCCAGGAGAGCTTTGGCACTGCCCAGGTGGGGATGGGATGGGATGGGATGGGGTGGGAAAGGTGATTTAGGGGGTGCCAGAAGAGCTGGAACTGCCCAGACTGGTTTGGGATGGGATGGGATGGCATGGCATGGCATGGCATGGCATGGATGAGTCATGGGAGCCAGGCACCACCCAGGTGGAGATGGGTTGGGTTGGGACGGGATGGGAGGAGAGGGAATGAGATGGGATGGGACGCGAAAGGCAATTTGAGAAGTCCCAGCAGAGCCAGAAGCTGTCTAGGCCAGGTTGGGCAAGGTAGTTTGGGGCCACTAAGTGCCCCCCAAGCCCACAGATGCCATCCACCCCACAGGCCTTCCTCATCGACCTCGGCGTGGCTGAGCTGGACCGCTTTGACGACCGTGAGGCGCTCATCTTCCGCGAGAATACACTGGCCACCAAGGCCATTGACGAGTACATGAAACTGGTGGGGGGCAAGTACCTCCAGGACACACTGGGTACGGGGCTTTTCAGGGCATTATGGGGTGTTATGGGATGTTACAGGGTGCAGGACATGTTGGGCATAGCCCGGGCGTTATCATATCTAATGGGGCATTACGGGGGCTGCAGGACACGCTGGCCATGGCCAGGACGTGTAGAGATGCTACAGGGCGTTATGGGGTGCAGTACACGGTGGGCATGTCCAGGGCATTGTGGGGTGCAGGAAACCTCCAGGACATCTGCAGGGATGTGGCGGCGGGGCTCGTGGCCTGTGGTGGTGGCTGGGTGGTGTCCTCACGGGCTGTCCCCGCGTTGCCCAGGCGAGGCCGTGGCCCAGCTCTGCACCTCGGACGATAGCTGCGAGGTCGATCCCAGCAAATGCGCCGGCCTCGACCTCTCCGACAACCAGAACAACCTGCGGCAGGTCTGCGAGGAGACCTTCCAGCGCATCGCCGCGTCCTGCGAGTGAGGGCTGCGCTGCGCCGGCACGGGGATGGGCACCGGCATGGGAACGGGCTTGGGGATGGCATTGGCATAGGCGACGGGACAGACATGGGGATGAGCTTGGAGGCTGGCGCTGGGACAGTAATTGGGATGGGTCCCAGCACCAGGACGGGCATGGGGACATCCCCTACATGCCATGGCTTGGCCATGGGGCAGCAGGGCCATCTCCTATGTGGGCATGGGGTCAGGCATGGGGACAGGCAACGGAACAGACACGGGGATGGTGTTGGGGATGGACACTGGGTGGTCATGGGGATGGGCAGTGGCACCAGGATGGGCTTGGGGATGGGCTTGCAGATGGGCACTAGCTCTGGGACGGGCATGGGGACACACACCAGCACCAGGAAGCACTTGGGGACAAGCTTGGGGACACACATGGGGAGGGGCACGAGGATGGGCATGGACATGCCATGGTGCGGTGGGCACCACAGAGCCTGGAGGGGCTCCGGGGACACCCACCGCCCTGGCACCCCTCATGGCATCGTTCCCCGCAGCGCTTTCCCAGCGGAGCTGGGCGAGATCTTCGCGGCGTGGCAGGAGGAGTGCGCGGCGCGGGGCAAGGAGGGCATTGGGCAGCGCCTGGTCTCGGCCTCCCTCTTCCTGCGGTTCCTGTGCCCCGCCGTCATGTCGCCCAGCCTCTTCGGCCTCGTCCAGGAGTACCCGAGCGAGGCCACCGCTCGCACCCTCACCCTCGTGGCCAAGGTCATCCAGAACCTGGCCAACTTCACCACGTACGTCCCAGCATGGCACCGGTGGGGAGGGGACACCCGACGTGCCTGCCACAGCAGGGCTGGGCATGCCATCGACCACCATGGGACAGCAGGGATGTCCCCAATGTGCCATGGGGCATCAGGGACTTCTCCTATGCCTCATGGGGCAGTAGGTTTGTCCCCCACATGCCATGGGGCAGCAAGAGTGTCCTCTACATCCCACGGAGCAGTAGGGATGTCCCCTAGGTACCATGGGGCAGCAGGGATGTCCCCTACATGCCACGAATCATCCATGGGGCAGCAGAGGACTTCTCCACTCTATGCATGAAGCTGGCATGTTCTCACCACCAGAGCCTTGTGTGTGACATGGTGGCCTGGCCTGTGGGCATGCTGGTGGCCTGGTCCAAGTACATGGCAGTGTCCTAGCCCATGTCCTGGCCCATGGGATGGTGGTGGCTGGTCCAAGGACATGGCAGTGTCTTGGCCCGTGGTCATGGAGGTGGCTTGGCCCGTGGTCATGGTGGTGGCTCGGCCTGTGGCTGTGGCAACGCCTTGGCCTGTGGCCTGGCCCACGAGTGACCAAACACCGTGGTCTCCAGGTTTGGCGAGAAGGAGGCCTACATGGGCTTCATGAATGAGTTCCTAGAGCACAACTGGAGCACCATGACGGCCTTCCTGCAGAGCGTGGCCAACCCCGAGAGCAGCGCCCACATGGCCACTTACGACGGCTACGTGGACCTGGCCCTGGAGCTTGCCACCCTCCACCTCCTGCTCTGCGACATTTTCTCCGGCCTGGACCAGGTGCCACCTGGTCCCACGTGTCCCCAGGGGTGGCCAGCGAGACCGGCTGGCTCCTTTTCCTCATGTGCAGAGCTGGGCACCCACTGCCACAGACGGTGCCCACCCCATGGCCACCTGCCAGCCCCATAACAGCCCCGTCTTGCGCCGGCAGGCCACGCAGGAGGAGCTGGAGCCACTGCCCACCATCCTCACCGCCATCAGGGACGGCACCCCCGTCCCTGTCTCCGTCCGGCTCAGCTCCATCATGGAGCAAAGGTACCGGTGGGGGGACACACGGGGCTGGGGGATGTGCAGGAACAGGGGGTCTGGAGGGGCTTGAGTACAGGTGACACCAGGAATGGTTCTGGTCCTGGCTGGGTTGGGGTGATTCTGGTCCCATTTGGGTTCAGGGGTTGGTTCTGATGCTACCTGGATTTGGGGTGATTCTGGTCCCAGTTGTGTTCAGAGGATGGTTCTGGTCCTAGCTGGGTTCAGGGTGGCTCTGGTCCTGGGTGGGTTCAGGGGATGGTTCTGGTCCCAGGCAGGTTCAGGGTGGTTCTGGTCCTGGTTGGGTTCAGGAGACGGCTCTGGTCCTAGTTGGGTTCAGGGTGGTTCTGATCCCAGTTGGGTTCAGGGTGTTTCTGGTCCCTGTTGGGTTCAGGGGATGGTTCTGGTCCCGGTTGGGTTCAGGGGATGGTTCTGGTCCCATCTGGGTCCTTCCACCTCCCCGTGCAGCTCAGCGGAGAGCTCCAAGCCGGGCTTCGTGCTGCCGCGGGACCTGAGCAAGCACAGCCCCCTCATCAAGAGCCAGTCGCTCATCAGCATCCGCCGGGTCCGGAGCCGGGAAGACGGCCCAGAACCGGAGCCGGAGCCGGCGCCGGAGCCATCTCCACGGCCGGCCCGGGAGCGCAGGAACGTGCAGCGCACTCAGAGCGTGCCGGCGCAGAGCAAAGCCGCCCGGCGCCTGCGCAAGCAGAGCAGCGTCGAGCACGTGGCCGAGCCGCCGAGCGCCAACGCCTCGGGTCCGTCCGTCCCCCGCGACACCCCGGTAAGGAACCGCCGTGGAGGCGGCGTGCACCCAAGGGTGGCCGAGCCGGGCGGGCCGTGACGGGTGCCGCCCTCCCAGGGTCGTTCCAAGCTGCGGCTGTCGGCGTCGCTGCCCCGCAAGTCCACGGTGCCGTGGCAGCGCTACGCGGAGGAGGCGGCGGCGGGGCCGAGCGAGCTCTATGCCATGCGGCCGCTGGAGAAGGTAACGCCGGCGCGTCCCATCCGCGTCCCCTCGGTGGGTGCTGGGCGCCCCGTTCACGCTCGTCTCCCCAGCACGGGCGGCTCATCGAGGCGCTGCGGAAGGAGGTGGCCGAGAGCCGGGAGAGGCAGCGGGCGGCCGAGGCCCGGGTGGAGGCGGCGGAGGCTCAGCACCGCGGCCTGCGGCAGGAGCAGGCTCAGCACCGCGAGCAGCTCGAGCACCTCCGGCAGCAGCTGGAGGAGGCCAACGCTCGCTTGGCCAACCTGGGCGCCAGGTAGGGACCGTGGCGGACGTGGTGGCCCCGGGAAGTCCCAGCACCACAGGGGTTGCACCATGCACCCAACTCTGGGCACCCGGTGATGATGAGGTCTGCATCATGCACCCACCTCTGGGCACCTGGTGATGATGAGGTCTGCACCGTGCACCCAACTCTGGGCACCCGGTGATGATGAGGTCTGCACCATGCACCCAACTCTGGGCACCTGGTGACGATGGGATCTGCACCGTGCACCCAACTCTGGGCACCGGGTGACGACGACACCAGGGCTGCAAGCTGCAGGTTGAGGTCTTGATAGATCCTGGTCTGCTCTAGGTTGACGTCCGCCGAGGGCACCCGCAAGAAGGACCTGGAGAGGCTGAAGGCCAGCGAGGAGAAGGGCAGAGCGCTGGTAAGAGCCAGGAGACGGGCAGCTGGCTCACCCCGGGTGCGGGCAGAGCCGGGTGAGGGCCCCGGTGTCCCGCGGCAAGGGGCTGACATGGTGGCCTTGCAGGAGAACCGGCTGTTGGCACTAGAGCGGGAGCATGAGGAGCTGCGCGGTGCCATCGCCCAGCTCCGGGGCCATCCCGGCAGGACGGCGCGCCGGGCGCTGCTGAGCTGGGACGAGAACGGCGACGATGCCCAGGCCACCAGCGTGTGACGGCCCCGGCGCTGGGACCAGCATGGCTCCGCTCCCTTCATCCCCTTTGGTCCCCACCGTGTACCCGTTGCCCGTCGGTGGCCTGGCACCCGCTGTCACCTTCACCAGCACCCGGAGCTGCCTCTCCCTGGCCCCTTCTGAGGGTTGTTTAACCCCCATCTCCCAGGGTCTCCTGTCCCCAGGCAATAAAGTGTCGGTGTTGCTGCGATAAAGTGCTGGTTGTGTCCTGCCACCACGGCAGGCCCCTTGTCCCCAAGCCCATCGTGTCCCATGCAAGCACCTCTGGTGGCCCTGGGGCCACCGGGCAAGAGCAGAGGACATTTATTGAGCTGGTGGCTTTTGTGCCTGGTCATCAAAAGTCAGAGACCGCTGAAAAACCCAACGTTAAGCCCTCAAACGGGGTCACCGATGGGATGAATGGAGCCAGAGTCGCCTGGTGAAAGTAAGGGACCGTCACCTTGGCATCCCGCACTGCCCCAGAGCAGCGAGTGGCACCACACAGAGGTGACCGAGACCTTCAGGCTCTCCTGGGCTGCAGGGACCCCAGAGGGGTGGTGGGTCCCCACTTCGAGGGAATGAAACACCAGAGCCAGGGGCACGGCTGGCAGAACCGGGGCCGGCAGGGAGCTGGGGACCTGGGAAAGGGACAGGGCTGGCAGGGACTGGGGAAGGGACAGAGATGCCGTAGCTGTGGGGACCCCAGGCAAGGGCCATGGGACCCCAGGGCCGGGTCAGGGACGGTAAGGTCATGGGGACCCAGCACAGGGCCATGGGGCAGGACCAGGACAGGGGCATGGGGACCTGGGGTGGGATCAGGGATGTCTTGGCCATGAGGATCTCAGGCAGGGCCATGGGGCAGGACCAGGACAGGGCCATGGGGACCCTAGAGCAAGGCTATGGATGGCAGGGCCATGGGGACTTGGGGCAGGACCATGGGGCAGGACCAGGACAGGACCATGGAGATACAAGGTGGGACCATGGGGCAGGACCAGGACAGCACCATGGGGCAGGACCAGGACAGCACCATGGAGGTACAAGGCAGGACCATGGGGCAGGACCATGGGGACCCAGGGCCACCCCACCGCCGGGCCAGAGCTGGGGACCTTCCCCCTCAGCCGCCCCTAAGATGGCGGCAGCCAGGCGCCGTCGCGCCGCGATGACGTAACGGCCGCGCCGCCCTCGCGCCCCCTCCCCTCCTGGAAGGTCGCCCAGCACCGCTGCGCCCCCCCCCCAAACACCCCGGGCGCGCCACTCCCAACATGGCGGCGCGCGCCGGGCCGCGACGTCATCAGCGGCGCGCCGGCGGGGCGAGGCGGCGGCGCAGGGCGGGCGCGGCGGCGCGCGGCGGCCGCTGCGGCGGGGCGGGCGCGCGGGCAGAGGGAGGGTGCGGGGAGGAGAGGCGGCGGCGGCGGGGGAGGGGCGGGCAACATGGCGGCGGCGGCGCGCGGCGGTGGCTTGCCGCCTCCAAGATGGCGGCGGCGGCCTCGGCGCGCGGCGCGTGACGTAGTCAGGCCCCGCCGCGGGGAGGGGGGCGGGGGAGCGGCCGGAGCGGCGCAGGCGGCGGCGGCGGCGGCGGCGGCAGCGGCGGCGGCGGGACCGGCCGGGCCCCCGGGGGGGGATTTAAAGGGACCATGTCCCCGGCGCGGCGGCCGCTGCGGAGGCCGGAGGCGGCGCGGAGGCGGCGCGGGCGGCGGCTGCAGCAGCGGCGGCAGCGGCGGTGCCGTTGAGGAGCCCGGCGGGCCCGGCCCCGGGGGGCCGGCGGGGTGAGTGCCCGGGGGACCCGGCCCGGCCCGGCGGGCCGACAAAGCGGAGCCGCCGCCGGGGGCACCCCGGGGCCCGGCGCGGCGCGGCGGGAGGCGGCGCGGAGCCCCCGGCGACGGCCCCGTCCGGGGTGCTGAAACGTGGGGGCGCGGGGACCCGGGTGCCCGGGGGGGCCCAGGTGGCCGGGCGGCGGCGCGGGGGCCCAGGCGTCCGGCGCGGGGGGGTGGGGGCAGGCGGGAGGTGTGCTGGGACAGGGACCCAGGCGTCCTGGGGCAGGACGCGGGTTGGGGGGGGGGGGCAGTGCTGTGCTGGGGGCCCAGGCGTCCGGGTGTGTGTGGGGGGGGTGGGGGGGTGGGCAGTGCTGGGGTGGGGGCCCAGGCGTCCTGGTGTGGGGGGGTGCAGCGTTGGGGCAGGGACCCAAGCGTCCGGGTGGGCACCGGGGTAGGTTCCTCCACGTGAGGACCCAGGCGTCCGGGTGGGGGGGGAGGGTGCAGCGCTGGGGCAGGGACCCAGGCGTCCGGGGCGGGGGGGAGGGTGCAGCGCTGGGGCAGGGGCCCAGGCGTCCGGGTGGGCACCGGGGTGGGTTTGCCCACGTGAGGACCCAGGCGTCCGGGCTGGAGCGAGCCGGGGGCCGCGGCCGGCTGGGCCCTGGGCAGCCAGGACGGGGAGCAGCTGGCCCATATGCGGGGCTGGGGGCCCAGGCGTCCGGGGCTGGTGAGAGCCCCGGGGCAAGCAGGGGGCCCAGGCGTCCGGGGCTGCACATGGCAGGTACCGTTGACCTGCCGGGAGCAGAACCAGGAGCACAGACACCCGGGAAGGTGGGGGCTGCACTTGGCACCCATTGGGCCCCCCCGTGGGTGCTGGGTGCCACCCTGGGGTGCCCGTCGGCGACCAGTGGGGTGGGGGTGGGGGGACACGGCGGGGCTGGCACCCCCCAGGCCCGCGCTAACACTTCCCCTCGCCGTTTCTTCCCGCTGCTGCAGCTCCGACGCCGTCCGCACCGTTGCCGTGCCGAATCCCGGCGTCTCTTCCCACCGCTCCGACGTCTCTTCCCACCGCTCCGGTTCGTCTTGCCCGGGAGCGTGACGAGCTACTGGGTCTCTGCGCGCTTCGGAGGCTTTGGCAGGTAGGGATGAACTCTTGGCGCGCGAGGCCATGTCGGGGTTTGGAGCCAGGTGCTTTTCCTCTTCCTGAGCTTTTCCACGCTGGAGCAGTGGGAAAAAGCAGGTCGGAGCCTCCGGCCTCACCTGGCAGCCGAAACGGCTGCACCTGGATCGCCGCGCGGGGACCGAGGCGCTGGCGTCTCCGCAGCGACCGTCCCCGAGGATCCTGAATTCCCCGAGCGTCCCGGCGAAACCCGGAGAATCTGAATCCTGCTGGAGCCCACGGAGCCGGACGCTCGGCACCGGATTCGCCTCGCCGCCGGGACGAGCTCCCCGGGGACGGATCCGTCCCTTTTCCGCCCTCGCTAACGCCGTTTCGGAGGACGTTTCCCACTGCCAAGGCGCTCAGGAGGAACCGTGCCGCTCGCTGGAGGCTTCTCCGCGGATGGGAACCTTGCGGGATCCCGGCTTTCGGAGCAGCTTTGCAGCCTCGGGAGCTGCCTGGATTCCTCCCGCGTTGAATTGCTCCCGTTTGCCACCATCGCTAATCGAGGGGGGATTTTTTCCCTCGCTTTTGCGCTTTGAGCCACCGGAATCCGGCCTCGGAGCCGGAGCGAGAGCCGCCGCCGTCCTCCCGCTTCCCCTTTTCCCTGCTGGCCGCGTCTCGTCTCTGCCGCACATCCATCCTCGCACGAGAGGAGAAAGGGGGAAGAAAAAAAGCAATTCAAGCGCGCCGGACCGGCGCGTCGCGATGCCGCCGGCTTTTCCCGGCTCCGATGTGGCTTTTCCCAGCGTGCCCGCCCGGGTCCCCTTTTCCCTGGGCTCCCAGGGAAGGAAGCAATTGTCCCCACTTAACCGTTTTTGCATTTAAATCGTCCCCATCGCGCTCCGCCTTTGCATGGCTCTGGGGCGATGGGCTGGGGGAGGGCGGCTGCACTCGGGCTCCGGCGCTTGACATGAGCGGCTGCTCCTCGGCTCCGGTAAGAAGCTTTTTCTTTCCCTTTTTTCTCCTTATTTTCCCTCCCCGGCGCCAGTTTTTAAGGCAGCGCCAGCTCCTCTTTTGTCCCCCCTTTTTTATCTGCTTTCCCGTGATATTTGGGAGAAAAAAGCCGCTTGGGATCGGCCCGCTCGGCTTAAAATTTCTTTTTTTTGGGGCTCAATTTCTTTTTGGGGGGGGCTCGATTTCTTTTTTTTTAGCTCAATTTCTTTCTTTTGGGGCGCTCGATTTCTTTTTTTCATCTCAATTTCTTTTTTGCCTCCCCGTGGCTTCCCCCAAGGCGGTTTTTCGGGCGATTTTTGGCGCCGCTCGCCCTCCTCAGCCCCGGTTTCGGGACGGGGATCCTGGGGAAAGAGAAGGAGCTGGGGGGGGTGGTACTCTTTGACCCCAAATCTGTTCAAATTGCGCCTGTCCTGCCCCGAAAAAGTGATGCGGCTCCGGCACGTCCCACTCGGTCACCCGTCGTTAAAAACGTGGTTATTTTATTTATTTATTTATTCCTTTTTGCACTAATCGTAGCCCTGAGGGGGTTCCCCCCACGCCGCTGGGAAGGAGGAGGGATGGGGTGTCTCCCGGCTGCTCCGGGCTGTTCCCTGCTTTCCCTAAAGCCGGGATTAGAAAGCAAAAGCCGGGAAAAGCTTGGGAAAAGCTTTTCCACTCGGCTAAGCGGCCCGTCGAGGGCCCCAACATGCCGCCTCGGGGCAGCCGGGCGCAGCGGTTCTCCTCTTCCCCCCGCATTGAGCAGGACGATGCTGGATTTCGGGATATCATCCCGTGCCGTCGCGGCTCCGGAGTCGGAGCCTTTCCGCGCGCCGGCTGGCGACGGAGCAGCTGGTCCGTGGGATGCGCTAGCGACAGCAGCTCGGGAGCCGCCGGGCGCGTTGCGGGGCCGTCGGAGCCTCTCGGCTGCGGTTGCAGCCTCCTCTCGGAATCGGAGCTGGGTTTTAGTTTTTATTTTCCGGTTCCTTGATGCCGGCCTGGTCCTGCTGCAGCCGGAGAAATTCCTACGCCGATGCTGCCTCTGCTTTCCGACCTCTGCTCATCCCGTATCGCCACGATGCTCCTTCCCGTGCCACCGCGTTCCCGGGATGATGGATGAGCCAGCGCGGAGGTGGCCGTGGCCGGACCTGTCCGAGCCGTCCTGCGGGACGGGAGACGCAGGAGAAGTAGGAAAAGCCCACGACAGAGGAAGACGAAGCTGGGTTTATTCCCTGCCGAGCTGGATCGCCACCTGAAACCAGCGGAGGGAAAGGAGCGCGCGAGCAAGGCGTCCGCGCGTGGAGACAGCGGGCTGGGCACCGCCGTGCTCCCGCATTGAGGCCAGGCTCGGATCGGCACCGTTTGCAGGCTTCCCCGGAGACCGCTTCCTCGCACATGGGACAGCCGGGCTCCGGGAAAACTCATCCCGAGTGCCACGTGTGAACCCCGGCGCCGGGATCGCCCAGGCTCGCCGAGCGGTGCCGCGCTCCCGTCTGGCAGCCGCTCTCCGCCTTTTCTTCCGCAAGGAGAAACGTGATCTCCGTGCTGTGGAAAATCCCTCCCAGACCAGCCCTCGTGAGTGGGGAAAAAGTCCTCAGGAGAGCTCCGGGTTGCGGAAGGGCATGGAAAAGTCTTAAACAGCGACTGCGCACCGTGAATCGGAGCGCGGATTTGGGGCGATTTGCTCCCAAAATCCGCAGGTCCCTTGGGGGAAAAATAGCAACGGACTTCAGGAGGATCCCGAAAGAATCTCGGCCGATGCTCCCTTTTTTCTGGTATCCGAGCGGCCCCGGGGCTTTGGCCCGGGCGCTGCCGCCCGCTCGGCTCCGGCGGTTTTGGGTGGTTTCAGCAGCTTTGGGTGGTTTCCTTCCTCGGCCCTGGGGCTACGGGATGGTAATCGGCGGCTTGGGAGAGCGCGAATAATTCCCTCGCTTCATTTGCATTGTTACCTTGAAGGTATTTATAGTCTCTGCCTTCTCCTTCCTCGCCTCCTGGGTAAATTTAGCTCCTCCAGACTCTCCTTGTGTGCCTTTCTTCTCCAGCTAGCTGATAAGCTCGAGTTTTTTTAGCTATTTCCTTTTTTTCTTTCTTTCTTTTTTTTTTTCCCCCTCCCAGACTGAGGGAGCAGGATCAGGACCGGCTGGTTGGCCCCATCGTCCTCTTGGGCCCTAGGAAATCTCTCCCATTTTTTTTCCAGTGCTGCTTTTTTCCCCGTTTCCACTTTTCCCATTTCCACTTTGCCCCTTCAATGCTTTTCTGTGCACGGCCTGACGCCGCTAAGGCTTTCGGGGAGGTGATTTTTTGGTGGCTGCTCTTGCTTTTGTCCCTCTGGGACAGCAGGACTTCCCTAGGGTGATGGTCTTCTCCAACGTGATGCCATGGTTGCCACCACGGCCGGTGTCTCACTCGAAGGACTCGTCCAACCCTTTGGAGGTCCTCCAGCACCTTTTGCCGCTCAACTGGCTGAGTCTAAGCAACAGCTTAACTTATCCGAGTGAATATTACGGAGTTTTTCAGCTTGTGTCCGCAGGGATGGTGGTGATGGACAGGAGTAGAGGGTTGCGTCAGCTCTGGGGCAGCGAATGGTCCCATCTGGGCAGGTTTGGCCGTGGCCATGGAGTTGGCTCGTGTGTGCAAAACTCTTCTGCTGGTTCAACTCACTGCGATGTCCCGGCGGTCCGAGGTCCGGCTCCGATCCCAGATCCTGGTGGTGCTGGAGCTCTTGGAAGCCAGGAGGTTTTGGGGAGGGGAGCAAAGCCTGAGCTTTTCCGGAGCGTGTTGGGATTTGGGGGCGAGGAAGCAGAATTAAGGGTCCACTCGGGAGCGCCTCTGTTCTCCACCGCCCCAATCCGTGCGGGAACGTAGCAGGGGATGGCGAAGGGTCGCTCAGCCCGGTCCCGGCGGCGGGGATTGGCTCTGGGTGGAAAGCTCGCGGTTTCAAGCCGCTCTCCATGCCCATTTCTCTCGGATGCGTTCAGGAGCGCCTCGGAGAAAGTCTGCGCTCTTCTCACTTTTTTTTTTCCCTTCTTATCTGTGTTTCTCGTAGATTTTTTCCGGCAGTCCCCGGCCGCCAACCCTCCCGAGTGCCGGCGCGGTGTTTTTTTGCGAGTGACACAGCACAATCGGCGAGGAATGGAGAAAGCTGTCCCTACTTTATCAGAGCAACAGCGGGAGCGCCAGGGAGATGGAGGCAGAGCCGCGCTGACGGCGCTGGAGCCGAACAAAGAGCGTTTCGCTGCCCTCGAGTGCCCCCAAGGTGAAGAGCGCCGAGCTGCTTTTGTTAAAGATGCAAAAGCGCCTCCGGAGAGCCCGGCTCTATCTGGGACGGCGGGAGCGGGGACGGCGCTCGAGGAGCTCTTCGCCGCGGAGAACCTGCCGGCGATGAGCCAAGACGGCGGAGGGAGTCCGGGCGCCGAGACGCGCGCCCTCGAGGAGGAGCCCGTCTTCTTCGCGCCGCTCGCCCGTCAGGAGCCCGACGTCGCGCTGGAAGCCCGCGACGTGGCAGGTAAGCTCCGGCGGGGTCCGTCCCCCCGGTCCGGTTTATCTTCTTCGAACGTGGGGATTTTTTTTTTAAGTGAGGTGGGATGGAGACGTCTTGAGTCTGCGGCTTTTCTGGTGCCTTGTTTCCCGCTCGGATCGTGCGGTAAAGCCGGCTCAGTTGGCTTTGCTTCGCTGCTTGCTTGGAGGAGCCTTCGGGAAGGTGTTTGTTGGTGGAGAAGTTGGGAGTCGCGATGCGGTGAAAAATGTCGGGGGGAACGGGAAAGCGGAAGGAGTTGCCCGGCCGGGATCTCCGCCGTGGTGTCCCCACGTTCAGCACCACAGACAGGGATGCGAAAATCCGGCGATGCAAAAATCCGATGGCTTTTCCGAAGTCCCTTGCTGCACATGGGACTCCCCGTGCGGTGGCTCCCGAAACCCGGGTGGCTTCGGGTGACACTCGCGCATGTGCTCCGGCTGGACACTCGCATGGCACCTCCTCTGGGCGCTCTTCAAGATCCAGGATTTTTGGGTTGCTCCTGGTTTGACAGGAACGAGGTGAGCAGGACTCGGTATCCCACCAGTTTGGGTTTTGCAGGGAGACACGGCGCATGCCTGGAGCTTTTCCGAATGGGAAAATCCATAACGAGCTCTGGGATGGATAGCGGGGCGGGATCTCGGCATGCATCAAGCCTCCAAAAGCATCCGCTGGTGGAGATCTTCCAGCCTTCCTGCTTGGCTGTTTTTCCCTCTCCGGGCCGCACGGCGTGATCCCGGCGTGCCGAGAGGGCGCTCGGAGGTGCCGGGTGCTTTGCTCGCGCCGGAGCAGCCGCGCGGCACCGACTTCCTTCCTGCCGCCGTGGCCCGGTTCCTCTTCCCGTCTCGCCGCGGGACGCGTCAATGCCACGCGCGGGCCTTCCCGCCCCGGCAGCGTGCCGCAGTGATCCCTCCGACGGCACCCGGGGCTGCCGGACTCGGCTTCGGCTCGCCACAGCCCATTTGCCGGAGCCGCTTTGCAAGGCAAATCCTCTCCGGCCCGTTTCGGTCTCGCCGCGGCGAAGCCACCTGCGGCCTTGCCGAAATCCCCACGGCGCTTCCTTTTCCGCAGGCGAGGCGCTGCTCCGACTCGGCGTCGCCTCCGTCGTCCCGCCGGTGACGTCCGTGCGGGTACCGACCTCCTCTTCCCGTTTTTCCCCTCGCCGGGAGCTGAGGATTTAGCCGGCGGCAAGTTTATTCGCAATCTTAATTAGGGGGAGGATGACTGGGAGCAGCAACGGCTGCCGAATTTCGGGATCCGTCTTAACGGCCGTTTCCTGCGGCGGGTTTGCCGGTGGCGTCCAAGTGGGAACTTTATCCGTTGGGAAGAGCCAGTCCTGCTTATCTGCCTCGGCGGGGAAGGGCGACGGTGCATCCCCGAAGCTGCTGGCTCGTGGGTTTGTTTCATCCCGGTGTCAGGAGGGAAAAAAGCCTGGGAAAAGGAGGATTTGATGGTCAGGTGCAGCGGGATTCCCATAAGCGGCCTCTTCGGTGTCACTTGGCTCTGGCGTTCCCGGGATGAACGGATTGCGCAGGCAGAAACGTAGCCCAGAGCTGTGCAAAAGCAAATCTCCCGGCGTTTGAGGGCCCGGAGCCAGGCGCCGGCGCGAAGCCGGAGGCGGATTTGGCAGCCGCGGGAAGGTGGTTTTTCGGAGTCAGGCAAAATCCGCCCTTGCGGGATGAGGCTCCGGAGTGGACGCGGCTCCAAGCCCGCCGGTGGGCTCGTTGCTGGCAGAGCTGCCCCAGGCTGAGCTTGGAGCTGGCGCGGAGCCACCCGGGAGTTCCCGTCCTCCGGAGCCACCTGCCAGGTCGCCCCGAGTCCTTCCCACGTCCTTGGGGATCCCAGCGGCGGGATGCGCTGCTCGGAAGTGAGCGGAGCGGGGATCCCCCCACTGCAGCTTCAGGGCTGCTGCTTCCGACGGGAACCTTTCCCGCGTCTTTTCCGCAGCCTCGTCTCCCTTCCCTGCTCCTCGTCGGGGTGTTCGGAGCTGCGGCCGGGATTTGCCGGGGCACTGGGCTTGGAAGAAGGGCTCTAGAAGCAATTCGGATGCTCAGTGGGCCTGATCCGGGCTTTCCGGCAGCAAAGCTCAGTCCTCAGCCCGTTCGCGCCCGGCTTTCCCGCGGGAACGCCACCCCGGAGCTCCGAATCCTGAAGCCTTTATCTCTGCGCTGCATTTTTCAGCAGCTCCCTGCCGGCTCGCCGGAGGGCGAGGGAAGCTTTATCAGCCCGGGCCGGGATGCGGGAAGGGGGGGCGGTTTCCTCCCCCCTGCTCCGTATCTGCGCGGGTATCGCCGGAGGGCAGCCAGAGCACGCGGTCGGCCGCGGTGGCTCGGAGCGCGCGGTCGGAGGTGAGCGGCGTCCGCCTGGCCGCGTGTCGTGGGGTGGCACCTTGGGGTGGCACGGGCAGCACCCGGGATGTCCCCCCACCCCGGGGCGGGGCCGTCCCACGTTTGGGAGCGCCGCAGCGGTTCGTGGTGCCACTGGGTCCCCGATGGAGGGGCGTCCTGCTCTGGGGTGTCACAGCGGTGTGGGGTGCCACCAGGTCTCCTGCTGCAGGGACGTCCTGCTCTGGGGGTGTCACAGCAGTGCGTAGTGCCACCAGGTCCCCAGTGCAGGGATGTCCCGCTCTGGGGGTGTCACAAGGTCCCCGATGCGGGGACGACCTGCACTGGGGGTGTCACAGCAGTGTGTGGTGCCACCAGGTCCCTGGTGTGGGGATGTCTCGCTCTGGGGGTGCCACCAGGTCCCCACTGTGGGATTGTCCTGCACTGGGGGTGTCACAGCAGTGTGTGGTGCCACCAGGTCCCTGGTGTGGGGATGTACCGCTCTGGGGGCGTCACAAGGTGCCTGATGCAGGGGCATCCTGCTTTGGGGGTGCCACAAGGTCCCCAGTGCAGGGACATCCCACTCTGACGTGGAAATCTCCTCCTCCACGGATGCCCACATCAGCGCGTGGTGCCGCAAGGTCCCCAGCATGACTTGTCCTGCTCTGTGGTCCCCAACGCAGGGGTGTTGGCCAACGGGAACGCTGTGGTGGCAAAGCCATGGGCTCAGGTTGTTGCAGGAGAAGGTGGTGTTGCCTCCAGGGTTGCCCAACTTGGGTTGCTCGGGTTGATCTTTGCAGCTAAGAACTCACTAAGGAAACAGCCGGCAGTCTTCTATGTGGACATCACTTGAAATTGGGGTAAAAACATCCAGAATGGTGTGTTTTGGGGGTGTTGGGGGAGCCAGGACCGGAAACGAGATTGGGAAGAGCCTGGAAGGAGTTGAATAAGCAGCATGAGACTGGGACAAATATTTGGGGGACGGGAAGAACAGGGTCAGGTTGGGACACGGCATAACGGGACATTAAGCTGCAAAGCCCTGGTGGTTTTGTAGCACATGTGACAGCTCCTCATGCTTCTGCCTTGCCGACTGGGGACCTCTGGGCCAGCCGGGCAGAGAGCTGCCAAATTATTTGGCTGAATCGATCGAGGTGAGAGGAATGCATGTTGATTTTATTTATTGAATATAAGAAAGTTAGAAGGGAGGAACGCCACTTCCTAGTGTCAGCGTGGCTCTAAGCGAGCTTCGTTCGCGGCGGCCCGTGGGATACAGACAATTACAGCCTGGAAATCTGCTCTTTCCTGTGTTGAAGATGTATCTTTAGCCATTTTTGGCTTAGGATTTATAATGTTTTTAATTGCTGGCATGGGGTGCAACCGCCTAAGGCGTTGCGTGGGACTCTCCCCTTCCGCTTCCAGTGCAGCGGAGACGTGATTTGGTTTGGTCTCTTCTTGCCGTTGCAGTTTTGCTCGTCGGAGAGGCTTTTTGGGGGGGAGCAAAAGCTCCCACTGAAAGGTTGAATGGTTTTCCAGCGCCGGCGTGCTTAAAATTGGCCCAAAACCCCAAATCGACGCAGACGGCTTTGCTGGCACGACCGCCTTCGCGGGGGTGAGGTTTGGTTTCCAACCGGTGCCTTTGGGCCACCTGGAAAAAAATTCAGTTCGGGGCTAAATTACCCCTTTGCAGCCTGGCTATAAAAAGGTCATTTTTATCCCCAATTGTTTTAGTGACCTGCACCGGGCAGCCTGGCAAGAGCTCGAAAGTGCAGGATCTGTACGGCTTTGGGCTCCCAAAGTTGCATCACTTGCCAACGGCGGCAAAACCCAAGCGCTGCATCACGTATTCCTGTTTCAGGCCTTTTTGGGGCAGTTTTGCTCGTGGCAGGGGATTGCTTGCAGCAGGGAAGTCTCGCACTCGGTTTCATTTTGGGGCCGTTTCTCCCCGCGCTTGGGAAGAGCGGAAGGCAGCTTTTCTTTTAGGATTGGGGCAAGCGGATAAATGCACCGTGTCTTTTCGGGAGGCCCTGCGAAAGGCCTGGCTGAATAGCAGAGCCCGCGCGGGACTGGGGAGGAGGAAACAACCCCCAAAATCCTCCCGTGCGGGGGACCCGATCCCTCAAGGTCTCCAAAGGATGCTCAGGGTGGCATCGGGCATCCTGGCTGTTTGGAAAGCCAGAAAAAAAAGCAACTCCGGGGGGAAAAAAACTTCCCGTTCAGGAAGAACCAGCCGCCGTAGAAAGGAGGTAGGGGAGGCGCTCACGGCGTCTCGGTTTAATTTATACAGGTCTGACAGCACGGACAATACCCAAGATGGACTGCGTGTGGCAGGGGCTGCGGCTCAGCCTTTGTGCCACCTCCGTTCGCCTTTTGTTTCTCCACCTTTTTTTCCTTCTATTTTTTCCTCCCTCTTTTAATCCCTTCTTCGGGATCCCCCGCTCCATCCCTCTTCCCTTCCCCCTCTTTGCCTCGCGCAAACTGCTGTCCTGGGCCGAGAGCTTCTTTCGATTCCTCCTTCCGAGCCCCGTCGAGGCGCTCGCTCTTCGAGTCGGGAAAAGCCGAGCTCGCCGCTCGGAGATCCCCTCCGTGGCTCGGGCGTCTGTGTGCTGTTGCTTTGGGGTTTGTTTTTTATTTTTTCCCTTTCTTTCTGGCGCTGGAATGAAACTCAAGAGCCCACTTGAGCCCCAAAGAGGACGCTCGGGGCTGTGTTTGCCTTTGCTCCTGCGACCGGCCGGGAAATGGCCCGTTCCCGTGGTGGAGGTGGGATGGGTGCCGCTGCCCACATGGGCTCTCATCTCACTGTTTTAGGGCCTGAGGGTCTCAGTCTACCTTTGGAAAGGTCTTGGGTCCTGCACGGGCTGGTTTGTGCACGTTCAATGTGGTCCCTGATGCGTAAAATTATCCTCTTTCCTCTTCTAAAGCAATCTTGAGCTGCGAGGCTCAAGCCGTGGCTCGGTTTCCCCCTACAAGTCCCGCGGAGCGCTCGCCTCCTCGGGCAAATTCAAAGGGAATTGGCGAAGGGAAGCCCGGCAAAGTCGGGGAGAAAGCCGGCAGGCTCGGAAAAATCCTCCATCGGGCTTCCAAGATGCCGCCGCCAAAGCGGAGCTCATCGAATGCGGCTGGAGCTTCCCCGCCGGCATCCTGCGGACAAGGGAGCCATGAGATACGAAAGGAGCCGTGGGGATGGAGCAAGGTGTGGGGCAGCCACGCGGAGACGGTGCCCTGAAGTGCATGAATTTTGGGTTGCTCTTCTGGGCACCACTGAGGAATCGCCGCGGCTCAGTCCGGGTGCCGATGTGCCCTGGCATCTCATCCGGCTGGATCCATCCCATCAAGGGCATCGCTTTTACCCCCAAAACGCGCCCAGCCCCGCTGCTCTTCTCACGCCGGGGGGGAAAGTCGGAGTATCCTCTTGGCCGGCGAGGATAGGAGCAGGGAGGCGAGCAGGAAAGGGAGCAAAGGTGGGTTTTGTTAGGAAGAGCAAAGTCTGTTCGGCACTTAAATAGCTCAACTTCCTCGGAGCCTTGGTGATAAGGAAGAAACGGTTGGAAAAAGGGGCAGCGCTTCACGCGAGCGGTGTCCGGGGCGCGGTGGCAGATCTGCTGTACGTTGGAAAGCGATAAATCATGCCGCGTGGGAACAGGAACCGCAGGCTGGAGACGTGCCACTTGAGTTGGCTCTACCGCACCCGCTGGAAACATTGACTCGGGTGCAGTGTTGCGGCCACCCCGTCGGGCACAGAAGAGTTGAGACGGGGGTTGCGTGCGGCCGAAAGGCCGGATCCGAGCTGGTTTGCCGCGCAAAAATGAGAGACTTCCCAGGTTGGCTGTGGGTGCAAAATGTTGCAAAGTTTCTGTGAAATTCCACCTGCCAGCGCTGATCCGAATGGATCCACCACCCAAAAAAAGGAAGAATTGCTGGTTTTGAGCCTTTTTTTTGCAAGTTTGCATGAATTACTGAAAGGCATCTGCACCCCCAAGGGCACCCACCTACTGGGGACAGGGCGACTAGAGAAAGGGAGATGGAGAGAGACCATTGGAGAAGGTGAAGGACCTTCAACACCGGTCACTCGGAGTTTGCGCTAGGGACCTCCAATGGAGCACCAAACTTGGAGCACTGTTCTGGAGGCATGTGCCGGATGGCAGTGTGCTACTGTGGCCATGCTTGGCGGTTGTGGTTCAACACTTTGCTCCAGGGAAGGTAGACCTTCCTGTGCACGTGCCGGAGATGGAGAACTTGCGTGCGGAAATTGCGCAAAATTACCGTTTAACTTAATTTCGCTGCAGCTGAAAGGACGTCCGATTCTTGCTTCTTTTGCACTTGCTGGTGTCTCCCGTCCCTGAGCAGGTCACCAGCATCTGGTTTTTGGGGTGTAGCATGGTTTCCATTCGCTTCCAATAGCTTTGTGCGGTGCCAAGAAATGGAAAAAGGAAACTGAGACTTGCACAAAGGTCTCTAACGAACTGCTGTTTCTGAAGAGCAATTACTGCTGTTGCTTAACCGTTGGTCACATCCGTGTCCCCGTCTTGATCTAAACTACCCTGGCCTGGAGGTAGTACAACCCATGCCCAGAGAGCTCCTTTGGAAACCCCAGTGCCCAGGTAATGAAACTAAAGAAACGGAGATATTGGTCTAGCCTCGGTCGCGTGGTTGCTCGGGGAAGGAGTGTAGGAGTCCATAGGAAGCGCGTTCCTTGAGGAACTACTCCTCCAGGAACAGCTGAGCTCTTCCACCCAATACCACCTCTGTCAAGCCCTTGCTGCCATCTCAAGCGTCTTGCTGCTAAATCTCGGGCTCATCAACGTGCTCATCTCGCCTGTCTCTGTGAGCGGCTGTTATGCCTGAGCGGCTTTTCTGTTAAGCTGGTTTCTTGGAGGGAGGTTTGCTACGCTCAACAGAGCAACGGTTAAATGTTAAACCGGCCTGAGTTGGAAGGAATTGCAGACGGGGTTGGTGCACGTTGTGATGCTGGCAAAAAGCACAAGTCATTTGTCGCGTGTCCTCTTTGGGAAAGAGTGTTTGCTTTCACGTGAACGTGACCAAATTCATCCAGGTCCTTGAAGCTGTCTGATAGGAGAACGTTAACATGTTTTACAAGCCGATGGTGCGGCCGATTCACACAACGTGACCACAGCAGGGTTATTTCTGTGGCAAAGCAGCAGCTGCGTTGGCCGCAGACCTCGCATTTGAAGGCAAATGTGGAAAGAGGAGACAGGGATGGATGGTATTTAAGATCAGAAGGACGTATTGAATCACTGTGGTCCTCTATGGACTCCACATCCTTAAGCTCCCCCTTGAACAAAGACTTGATGTCTTGAATTCTTCATCACCGAGTGTGTGCAGGTCTTAAAATGCCACCGTCTGTCCTACATCTTCCCCAAACGCTGTTGCTCTGGAGATCATCCAGCCAACCCTCCTTGGAGGTAGGAACTTCCAGACGAGAGGCAGCAGGGACCAGCTGGAGCAGCTGGTCTGTCGAAGCCTGGAAAACAAAATTAAAGGCTGAGGAGGCCAAAATGCTCTCAGCCCTTGCAACGCCAGGGATTGTCCTAGGGGAGATGTGCGTTTAGGTGGAGATATGAGAGATGTCATGTTGCTGTTGTAGTCTTAACTGGAAAGCGCCAGAAGAATTTTTAGGAGCCATTAGGGAAAACAAAGTCATTTTTGTAAGGTGGTTCCCCACACGAGCTGCTCCAGTATTGGAAACAGTCTTGGTCTGATCTTGGGCCGGTTGCCCTCTTGCTCTGGACATCCAGCAGCAGGGTGGAAAAGCCCTGGGAGACGAGAAAGCAGAGAGATCCAGCCACCTCCAAACCTTTTCTCTGAGCCGAACAGCTTGAGTTTTCCCGTCCTAAGGCATGTTTGCCAACCTCTGGGCCATTTTTATGGCCCTCCCTTGAACTCCTTCCAGGAAAGATATGAAAGTCATGAGAGAGACACCCGGACGAGTTGCAGCTCTTGATAATCACTTGCAGGGCAGCCCCTGCTATCTACGTCCAGCGACTGTTAGTCTTCTCCAAACTTTTCCTGTATGGGTGAGGGGCTATGCTGACCCCCCTAAAGCATGGGGTGGCTGTTTCCCAGCATTATCTCCTAGCTGGCTGGTGCAAACTCGTGTTAGGCTGAGTTAAACTTACTGGATTTCAACCACTCTTAACTGGAAGCTTGAGCTCAGTCCCAGTAACCTTCCTCACTAATTACTGCTCCCTCAGCCTCATAGCCTGCAAGTGTTGCCAGGAAAGATGTCATGTTGTTGCCTAGCAAATAAATAACTGGATACTTGAGTCCAAGACAACAGACAGGGTTTAGCCTGGGACGTGGAGTCTAGCTGGGAACCCTAAAGTTGCATGGAAAAACATGTGCCCTTCTAACGAAGGGGTAACAAAACTCAGCCATGAACGTCTTCCTGAAGGCTTCTGGGGTTGGTGGCTATCTGAGCGTGCCTTGGGCAAGTGTCAGGATCAGGACTCGGCATCAGCGCAAGGGTGGGATTGAGCACGGTGACATCCTCATGGGGTGGGAAGGCGGGTTGTGCCATGACCCTCAAGCGTTGCCACCAAGAGAGCAGGGCAAGCATCAGTTAAACGTCTGCTCGGTGCTTGTGGTCTTTGGTAACCTGGAAATCAGGGCTGAACGTGCAAAAACCTGCAGCAACCCCACCGTGGCGAGGAGGACGTCTGCTCCATCCTCTCCTCCCGTGGCTCAGCAGCAGTGGGTATAGCCAGGCTCTTCCTCCGCTTGGAGAGAAGAGGTTTTGCCCCCGCGGTTGGTAGCGCTTCTCCAAGCTGAGCACCTGCCGTGCCAGTCTTCTGGCATCTATAAATAGCCGCCCGAATCCAGCACCCCAGAGCAGCCTCCCTCCATTGCGCCGTCGCTCGTGTTAACCAGGCCACGTTTTAAAAATAAGCTCGGGGCCGTTGTGGGCAGAGCCGCGGAGTCTCCTGCTGCCTCTCAAACTAGGACGCGTCCTGCTCCCTCGCCCAAGGGGACGGCGATGGGGGCCTGCACCGTCGTTCCCCGCCTGCCGCGGAGCTGCTGTCGGGAGGTATTTCTGGATGGGAAAGGGGCCGTGGCCGTAGCTTGGTGGCTGGGTGCAAGCTCCAAGGCTGGAGCATCCTCTTTGCCATGGAGAATCAGGTTCTCGGGTCGAGCGAAGCTCCTGCTCCCGTGCCAATCCCGCGTGGCACGGATGCGTGGGGCCTGTTGTGCGTGCACGGGTGGCTTGAACACGGATTGACTGAGTCACGTGCCGAGGGGAGTCTCTGCACCCTGAGGTGTCCCCCTTGGCCGTGGCCATTGCTGCATTGGCCATGGCTGTTTTTTCCTTGACCATGGCCGTTGCCCCCTTGGCCACGTTCAACGTGGTCTCCTGCTCCATCCAGGCTGCCAGATGCCTGGAAAACCCAAGCAAGCGGCCAAAGTCCGTTTTCCAAATATGAGGGGGGATAAAAATTGTCCAGGGGCACGTGAGGGGTAGGAGGTCATGGCAATGAACTATTGTGCAGGAGCAAAACCTGCAAAGCTGCTGCGTCAAGCTGGGGATGGAGACACCATAACCTTCTCCCGCACCCAGCAGAAATGGGGCTGATGCTTCGGCATGAAGCCGTGTCAATCCTTTCTGCTGTTTGCCGTTAATGAGAAAACCCAAGTGTTGCTTGCGCTGTGCTACGCCGCGTTCTCCCGTCATCAGGACGCTGGTTCGAGCCTCACTCACGCTTCACGGCAGCTCTAGGGGGGAAATAGCTGCTGCGAGACATGCATGTCTTGCCGCAGGAGCAAGGTGCTGCACGGCGTCCTTGCTGGAGGAGATGTGGTGATAATAGAGCGTTTATCCCCTTTGGGCTTGTCTCTAGGGTGCAATGCAGAGTTGTCGGGCTTGTCCTTTTTTCTAATTGTGTTATCTGGTACGTTACTGGAGTTCTGGTCTGTTTGCATGGCCAGAATTGTCTCTTTCTTTTCTTTTTTCTTTTTTTTACTTTGTTTCCCACAAATTGGGACCATGTCTATCTGTAGGCAGCACCTTCTGGGGCTTGGCCTTCAAAAATTCACAAGTAGCAATGTAGAAAAAAGACTGGTCTAAGGACGGAGGAGTCTAGGAAAGCATTTCTTCCCCAATTCGTACCCTCCGATGGAGCAGGGTAGGAGGAGCTGTTGGGTGAGGGCAACTCACCCCAGCGCATCTGCAGGTCTCCAAGCAGATAACGCATCGCAGCACCTTCTGGGATGGTCGGAGACCACTCGGGGTGACCGCGACAGCAGACAGCACCCGGATACATGAAAGAGTTGCTCCCAGGCAGAGATAGTTAATGCCGAGCCCCCTTGGCCCTTCTTGTAGCACGCTCCAGTGGACAAAGGATCTCAGCAGGCTTTCGGGTCTCCTCTTGGTTCCTCTTCCTTGGTGCAGGAGCCCGGCACTCTCCTGGCACCCAGCACACGGGGCGAGGCACTGCCAGATGAGGCCATGCTGCAATTTTTTTCTTTTTTTCTCCCTCCTGTGCCACGATAACCCGGAGCCGTTTCGCGATGCCAATGCTTGGCACCTCGGTGGTGCCAGGGCGGCCTGGAGGGATCAGCAGCGAGCCAAGGAACGGGTCCAGCCTCCCGGCTCAACTCCGCAAAGCCCGCGGGGACAAAACATCGCCCAACTATCAACGTCGGAGGTCCAGAGAGGAAAGACTTAACGGGGCAAAGGATGCAAAGGGAGTTGGAGAGACCCGGAGCGCAACGGGACGGGAATCTGCCTGCGTTCATTGCCAGTAAAACGCTGCCACTTTTATGGGAGCAGCCTGCGCGCTGCGATCTGCTGGCGACTGAAGAGATGGATCCAAACAAGATGAGCTTGCAACAGAGGCTGGATGGGTTTCAAGCAGCTTGGAGAGAAAATGCTCTTTCGTTCGACGTTGGATGTGTCCTCTGCTGACGAGGAAAGTTTCTGCTGAGCGTCACATAAATCTTGCTTAAAGCTGGATGGAGCCGCGCGGGGTCTAGAGGATGAACTCGCTCCGATTCCTGATAACTCTTTCAGGGAAAAGTTAAAGGGTTTTTTTGCAACAGCCGGCTAGGAATTGAGGCTGGAAAGGCTCAGTTTTGGCTCTCATTCACAAGTAAAAGGCCTGAAGTGTTGTCGTTGGGGCTGATGCTGAGAGGTGGCAACCGTGGTCCAAGTGCGCCGGAGGCGGCAGCAGCATCTTCCTCCCTTACTCGATGCGGCTCCTCCCAGCCGCGGTATCGGTGCCGGGTGTCCGCCCCTGCTGCACAATCCAAGCCCCGTATTCCCCCGGGAGCCTCGCCTATCCCGCCGGAGGGATCACGGGAGCCTGGAGCGGCTGGAGTCGCGCTTCCCGTTCCCGCGGGAAGTCCATGCATCACCGAGCCCGGGAACAGCCTTTGGCAATGGGGCTCGTACCACAGCCATTTTTTTAGGGAAATGCAACCCAAAGCTTTGCTCCCCGTTACCTGGAGCGTCACGGACGTGCCCGGCATCCGCATCCTCTCCCATGCCGGAGCTCGAAGGGGCAGCAGTGCATCCCGCCAGCCCGGACTCCCTGCAAAAAACAACCCCCCGAGGGGCCAAGCACCCCGCGGGGAGAAAGAGCTCCGAAAACCCAAGCGCAACCGCGAGCAGGCTGGAAAGGAGAGCGCGGCTCCTCGCTGGGAGAGTGTCGGGTTCCCTCTGGGCCGTGCCAAGCTAAACAAGCCGCGTTGTTTGGCCGCTCGCGGCAGAAGAGCTGCTCTCTTTTTTTCGCCTTTCCCCCCGCTCCGCAGTCGCCCGTCCTCACACCTGTTTCGCTTTCGCTTGATCTCGTGCGGGACTGAACCGAGGGGGCCGGCGTGGCGGCAACCCCTTGGCCCCGGGCGCACGCGAGGTTTCCGTGAGGATTTGGGATTTTTTTTCTTTTTTTTTCCCCAACCTCTTTGGACTCGCAGATGGCTGAAGGCTTTCCAGCAGGGAGCAGCTGCCTGCGGAGCCAGCTCCGGCTGCTGACAACGCGCTGGCTTTTCTTAGCTGCTTCTCGCAGGCCTTTTTAAGAAGCCGTCCGTGTGCCACAGGTTGCAAACCACAGTTAGTTTTTTTTTGGTTTTGAGTCTTTTTTTTTTCCTCCTTAACCACACCGTTGGTGACTCACAGCTCCCATGCGATCAGCTATTACAGCAGGTCCTCCGCTGTCCAGCTAACGAGTTCCCACCCGCAGCAGTCGCCTTCCCTCCTGCTCTGAATTTTCCCTTCTCCGGATTTCTGGGGTTGCCTGGCTCTTCCTTCACGATAGCCCGACCCTTTTCCAGCTGGATGCCGTCGCCTGACATCTCCCCGGGGGCATCGGTGGACTTTTTGTTTTTGAATGCGACCGTCGAGGTCAGGAGCTCGCATGGGAAATTGCTGGTGGCTCTCCGGGAAACTCCATCCAGCCTGACGCTTCTGTTTTAGGGCTATTCCTCGACCGATTTCTTCTCGGTTTAGTCTTTGTATCCACAGCCAGTTTGCTCCTCAGCATCCTCTCCTCCGGATTTTGTCCTCAATCCGTGGGTCCCGCTGCCGTGGGGCTTTCCGCTGCTGAGATGTTGCTCCTCTACCTTGCATGGATCGATCCCCCTCGTCGCTCTGCAAAGCTGATTTTTATTACAAGCCTCCGTACGAGACGGTGAGTCTGGCCGGTCCGGGGACCCTCGGAGGGCCCTGGGGCTTGCGGGATCAGCTCGTTTTGGCCCAAACGGCGTGCAAGGGTGCGGCCCTTCCTGCAGGCAACCGTCGCGTCCTCTTCTGGCTCCGTTCTTTGGCTCGCAAACCCGCAGGTTGGCCTCTTTCTCGGAAAAGAAACCACGTTGCTGCGCAGCCGCTTTGGAGAAGGAGAAAGCGCCCAAACGGGCAAGCTGATCCACGACGCAGGAGCACCAGGCTTAATCTCCTTTTCTGGCTCCCTCGGCAAGTCCTTGAGCACCGAGTTCCCGGCTGCTCGCCGTCCCCGCGAAGCCGCGGGCGGTCGGGTGCAGCTGCGCCTCGGTAGCTCCCTTCGTCCAGATGTTTATTCGAGTCCCGCAAAACTGTGGCAGCTCCCATTGACCAGAAACAGCCCAGGGAGTCGAGCCGACGTGCAGAGATGTGTCACGCTTCCTACGTTCCTGGCTTGTGGCAGCGCGCGCGGGGCTTCCTGAGCGCTCTCCAGTGCCGGCCCGAGTGCACAAGTCGGTGGCTGCTGCTTCTTTGCAGGCTCCGCGCTAAATCCCAGGATTGCTGCCCACGGAAGGGCTCTCGCACAAAAATTTGGGTTTCCACCTAAACTGCGGAGGGAGATGGGTGCCTTGCGTTCAGCTCAGCAAGAACATCTTCTTGGAGGACAGAGATGAGCTCATGCATGGAGGATGGAGCATTTCTGCATGTCCTGTTTGGGTTGTTGCTCTTTTTGGCATGCTGCTGGGCACAGGCGCTGCAAGGGGAGAGGAGCTTCGGTGCCGTCAGACACCAAACCTCCATGGCAGAGGATGGAGAAATGCCGTCACCCAGCCCGAAGCAGTGTCGCGGCTCTGCATGGGCAAAGATGCTGCCTTTGGCGCAGGGCCACCGTAGTGTGTGGGGACCACGAGATGACACAGCAGTCCCTTCCGGAGAGGTTCGAGTGGGTGTTTGTACGGTTGTGTAACAGGCACCAATCTGCCCAGACCAGCAACAGCTGCTGGAGGGAGCGTGCCCAGACACAGCCAAGCACAGCGCCGGGCCCCTGTTTCAAGGGCAAGATTTAAGCTTGGGAGCCATCGACATCTTGTTGGCCGCTTTTGTGGGTCCATAGCGGTTCAGTCACCCTTGATGTCCAAGGAGGACACTGGAGGGGGATGGAGGTGGCTTGTGCAGAGCCAGGTCGCCAATGCCGTAATGAAGATCATCCCGATGCCTGGACGAGCCAGCGCTCACTCGCCGGCAGAGTGAGTCCATCCAGCGCCCTCCCCTTGCCACGGTGCCGTTCCCCACTGCCTCCAGCCATCGGAGACCACTTCCCGAGCTGGCATCGCCTTTCCAGCCACTCAAGCGAGAGCAAGTTGGGATAGTGGAGGACGGGATACCCCAGGCCGCTGCTGCAGACAGAGGGTGGAGGGACCTGCTTGTCCCTGCATGCATGGTAGGAAGTGGGGCCCCAAGTAAACCGTCGTGGGGGCCGATGTGGGATGTGGGGTCTACAGCATCTGGGCAGCGTGAAGGCAAATCTTTTCTCGTGATCTAGCAGCCAAATGGTGGGAAAGGCGCTGGGAACCAAAGGGTGGGATCCTCTCTGCAAGGCCGTGGTGACATGACTTGGAGTGAGAGCTAGAGGTTGAACTGGTGCTTGACCTATGAGCTGTTGCCTGCCCGAGAGCCCATCCGATGGGAAACACGAGTGTCACAGCTCGAGTGGTTGCTTCAACGTTTCCTTGTGCCTGTTGAGACCTGCGGCATGTTGCTGGCCAAAGGGCAGTGCATGGCCCGGAGCCAATCTTGGCCTCCATAATTTTGTACCATGGGTAGTGTCTGGTGGTTGTTTCAACGTCTTCTAGCAATGCTGGGACTGGAGCGTTGTTGCTGTGGTTGTGCCTATCAGTCCTGATTGCGGGGCTCCCACTTTGGTGCAGTCTCTCTTACCGAGAGGTCTCGGAGCTCTGGATTTAGTGGGATCAGGACATTGTGTCTGTCCAGGGCTCCTGGCTGTCTTGGTGTCTCCCATGGCTTTTCTGCAAGCCCCACAGGGCCGGGAGGAGAGCTAGTCCCTGCCCCATCTGGCATCTGTGGATTCAGGGTCTTGCTGGGCTCCAGCTGCCAGATGCTTCATAGACCCCCAGCTCTTTCCCATGCTGTCATTTCGGACGATGCTCCCAAGCTCATGGGGCTTCCCGAGCAGGGAGACCATTTAGGAGATGGGAACAAGGCTGGATTTTTTTCCCTCCCCAAATCAGCCACGGGCCAGAGCTGAAGCTCTGAGAAGGACAGGAGACTTTGGCCCACTCAGCACGAGGTTCACTTTTCAGCACAGCATTTTCCTGGGAGATGGGAGGCCAAAACATGACCTCGTGGTGATAAAACCAGGCAGGAGAGATCTGAGCTTGCCTCCCAGTCCTTGGCAGCACCCTGAAGCTACTTCCTGAAGTTCAGTTGAGTAATGCTTGTTGAGTGACGGTTCAGTTGTCGGCACCGTGGCAGATATGGGGAGCAGGCAAAGAGCAGCAAATGCGAAGCCTTGATGAAGCTGGTTGAGGCTAAATGGAGAAGCACATCAAAGTCTTTTCCCAAGAAAGAGGTAGAAACGGAGGTTTGGGTTGGAGGGGACCTGCTCGTTCCCTGCTCTGTGCAGGGTTGATTCCAAAGCAGGTTGCTTGTCTGGTCCAGTTGGGGAAAATCTCTCATGAGTGGAGGTGCCACAGCTTCTCCAGGCACCTCTCCTGGGGGATGCTTGCCCTCAGCACGGGCAAACCAAAGGCAGGGAGGAGACTGAAGGACAGAAATCGCCGATCACCAGCCTCCTGGATAACCTGTTGCTTTCCAGACATCTTGGGCTCTGGCCTTGGGGCAATCTGGGCCTCTCTTGGTGGAGAGATACTGAGTTGCTAAATTGAGAGAAAGTCATGCTGGAGAAGGGCTCTGACCTGTTCATCTGGCAGCTGAGACAGGGAAAGACATGGACAAATCCAGCAAACCTTGCAGGATTTACCCAAAGGAAGGAGAAAACAGCCCCAGTGGGGCACCACGGGGCAGCGGTGGTGGCTGTGCTCATTCTCAGATCCTCAGCTGTGACATAGCCTTTCCACGGGCTTGGTGAGACATGATTAAAAAGTAGCCACAGCCCCAACCTGCAGCTCTGGTCACTCCTGTCCACCTCATTCCTTGCTTTTGAGTCTGTTCCGGGCCAAGCAGCCAAGTCCTCCCCCAGTCAGCTGCTCCCAGGCCAGAGGGTTAAAATGGGCAGCTCCGAAAAGTGCCGCGTTCATCCCACCACGATGAGCCGATCCCCTCGGGCGTGAACCCACAACATTCATCTCCCAGGACTAGAGCAGGCACATCGGTGTACGAGCGTGTCTCTGCTCCAATCTTCGTGGCCTGCTGTCGCTCAGCCCCTTTGCAGCGTCTTTCCCTGCCCGTGCAAAGTCCAGCGGGCAGAAATATCGGTGTTTGTATGGCGGTTGCACAACCCTGAGGCTTTCCAGCCCTGAAACGCATGAACTTCCATCACCCTATGCTTGCAGAGGTATGGCTGGAAGGTGCAGAGAGACCCACGTTACTCCCCTGTCCTCTACCGGGGACAACAGACCTGGATGCGGCGTTGCCCACGTTGCAATGTCGAGGCAATGGCCCCGGCTCCATCAGCAGCCAGCTAAGCCCAAGTCAGATGAGACGCGATGTGCAGCCAGCACGCTGCGCTTTGAAGAGCTCCCGTCCTCAAGGTCACCTGCCTGCAGGCTTAGGAGCGTCCTTAAATACTGCCCTGACCTGCCGCAGCACAAGGGAGACGGAAATGTGCCTCAGTGCCTTCTGCAAATGGCCGAGAGCTTTCATCGGCACCGGGCCGGGAGCTGCGCTCAGCTTACAAAGAAAGGACCGCGAGCGTTTCTGCGTTCGGGAGGCAACGTGAAGTTCACGTCTCCGGCCAAAGTCCTGCCACTAGGCCAGCTCCTCATCTGTATTCAGTAGCGCGAGCAAAATCTTCAACTTGCCTTTGGCAAGCCCCGGCGAAAGGAGAGAGCGATCGTCTCGTCCGGCTCCGGGGAGAGGCTGAAGCAATTCAGGGTTTGGATGCTCATGTGAGACCGGGGGTGAAATGACTTCTGCCGCGGGAATGCGTTTGGGAGCAGGGCAGCACTCGCAGGACGGGGCAGTAGCGTCTTCTCCAGCAGTTTTGGGGGAATTTGGGGCAGAAATAGCATCCAAGGGCTCAAATCCGGGTTGCCCAAGCAGCTCTGAGCTTCCTTCCAGAGGCTCTCGGTGGAAATGGGGACGTTGGGGTCTCACAAGTGCTGCTGGGACTTTCTTGGCCTCTGTTTCTTCTTCTGCAAAGCGGAAAGTGCTGATGCAGCTTGCAGTGATTGCAATAGGTCTGCCTTCACGTTGGGATTGCAGGTCCCGTTGGAGAGGGAACCGAGCTGGTGGTCGTGCCCTTTGCAGGATCGCGGCATTTTGGCTTTCTTGTTGCCTGCTCCTAGCCCGCTTGTGTGGGAACGTCGGGATCGCCATGCTGGCAAGCCAGCGGGCAAAGTGCTGATGGCGCGTTTGCTGCAAACGCTGCTTGTTTGCACTGCAAACACCAGCCCAGCCCAGCTCGGGGAGGGAACGGCTGCGGCTCCAAGCGTGACCGCCGCCGGCTCAGAGAGCTCTGCTGCTCCGAGATCGCTTTTCCCGCACTTGCATTGGGGATGGCCGCGTGCCGAAGGGAAACCGGCATGGGCTTTGGTGTGTGGGCCGCGGGCGGGTGGAGGAGCGCATTTGCAGATGGTCCGGAGCGTGGGAAACGAAGGCTCGAGCTCCTGCTCCGCTTCGTTTCCAGTGAGCCTTTGGGGAGTAGGATGTGATTTTTTGGAGAAGGGTAAAACGGGCTGCAAGCTGAATTGCTCTGCTGGTGCTGGGGGCCAGAGAAAACCTGGTCTTTCGGCTCCCATATAGCCATGGGCAGCTGGGCGTTTCTGGTGCGGGAATCCTCATTGCACCAGGAATAAATCAAAGCCCATGCTGTCCTACGTGGCACAAATCCCTATGGTTGGGTTGACTTGTAGCATGTGGGCAACCGCCACGTTGCACCACGCAAAAGGCCTCCGTAACCCTTGCGTCATCGGGATGCAGCGTTTTCCTCCTTCCGTTCGTGGTCCCAGCATGCATTAATCCCTCTGGGTGGGCCAACCCGCTGCTTTTTCGCTCCCGTGGGTTCCCGTCGTACGGACGTTTGGCTGCAAAAGGGCCACACATGAAACCAAAGTTTTTTCCGAGCTATTTACGGTGCAGAAGTAGTAGCAGCTGCAAGCGCCACTGAGCAATTCTTCCGGTACCTTTTGCTCTCAAATTAAACACCAGAGATTAAAGAATTAGCCTGAGTAGGAGCTAGTCTTTAATTCCAGAGCTAAATCATGCCTTGCGACATCTCGCATTACTCGGAAGATGATGCAATAACTCACCCCTTGCCTAATGCATTGCTCAAATGGCAGGGTCTGTCCGCCGGCTGCGGAGGAGCTAAAATACATCTCTTGCCTTTTCTTCCGTTTGTTCTGGGTAGCTGGGAAAATGCAATGCCTCGGAGAGCATGTGTAGGCTCATGACAGGCTTTTTGGAGACCGTCAGCTGGTTTTGGGGGGCTCTTGGAAGCCCTTGAACTGCTCAGAGAAGTGGCATTGCAAATTCCTGTCCGTAGACTAACTTTGCCAAATTTTTCATTTCTGAAGAGTACGGTTTGGGTCTAAACCGAGTCTTCGCTCTTTGGAAGAGCCTGTTTCTCTCCCTTGAGACCAGCTCGCCCTCAGGCCGATGTCCTTTGGAAGTGTCAGTTTTCTCTCCAGTGACTGCATCCCAGTTGCCTTGCGTAGATTTGGGAATTGCTGGAGAGCTGAAGTTGGGGCTGAGTCTCCCACCCCACCCCGTGTCCCTGAGATAGGAGCTGGAGGCGCAGAAGGCACGTGGAGGTCAGGTAGGCTTCCTCTCTTTCGTGTTCGTGAAGGAGCATGTGAAGGAAACCTTCTGTTATATTCAGGGGACAGATTCTTACACAGTTGAACAGCTTTCAATGTTTAGGAATTAATTTAATAATAATGCATTTTAGAGGGTTTTTAATCTTTGCTCCTTTGCGTTCTTTTAGACTGTTGCTAGACACCTCTTTGGGAGCTGGGTAGAGAGCTTTCAGCAGAATATAGTTTCTCGGTCAAACTCTTCATAAAAAAGGTTTTCTCCTCGTTTCTAGCTGACCTAGGGTCTTGATGAGAAACGCTGCCCGTAAAAACTTCTTTTTGCTTAAGACTCTTGGATTTGTTTGTTGTTAAATTTTTTAATTGCCGAATAACTGAGGTTGGAAGGGGCCTACAGAGGTCTTTAGCCCATCTCTGTGCTCAAAGCACAACCAACTTCCAAGTTAGCTCGAGTTGCTTAAGCCCTATCCAGTTGAATTTGGAGGATCTCCAAGGATGGAGATCGCCCACATCTCTGGCCAGTCCCACTCTTACAGGGAGGAATTTCCTGTGTTGTAACTTGTCTCATCCTCTCGTTGCACACCTCCAAGAGGAGTCTGGCTCCATTTTTCTCTATGCTCTCCCATCCGTAGCTGTAGGCAGCCCCTTCGTGCTCTCATCTCAAAGCCCAGTTCCCTCAATCTGTCTTCATATGTCGTTGTCCTCCCATCCCTGACCGTTGTGGTGGCCTTCACTGGGCTTGCTCCAGCATATCGATGGCTCTGCGACCTCCTGGCAGTTGCTAAAGAGCTCAGCTACCGTTTGTCGTGTCATGGCGTGGCCGTCATTAGTCTTAAAATATATATCGGAGAGCGTAAACAGAGACCCGTTGCATAGGAAGCATCTGCTGTTCGAAAGAGCCACGACTACTTATGTTTAGGAAAAAGAGGAACTCCCCTGAGTTGCATCGTGAGCTATTGGGACCACCAGCCATGCGACTGGGGAGGTCTCCGTGTGGTGTGTCTCCATGCAAGGGCTGAAGTGGTGTGACCTTTCTCTAAGCTCTTTCAAGCATCTGGCACTGTCATCCCTGCTGAGACTGGAAGCGACTTTTAAAGTCGTTTTGGATTTTTCCCAAAGTTTTCCCGCATGGTCTCATCGGCTGGCCGAGACTCCCCTTCTCTTGCTTTGCAAACTCTTTGCACCTGGGAGCTGCAGCTAAGTTGGCCCAACTGAGCTGACAAGTGGAAGGGGGGTGTGTCTGTCTGTCCCAGTATTTCCTTGGGCGGTTGTGAAGGATTAGACAAAATCGTTGCGCTGGGATACGCAATGGTGCCTCTTGGGCATGCCGTTAACCTCTGCTTATCAACCCTGCCTGTGACAGCCTTGACGAGCCGGAGCTCTTTCGGCTCTTCTGGAGATGCCGGTATTTCTCAATCGTTGACCTTTGAAACAGGTTATATAAGTAGCCGTCACTGAATGCGTCTAGAACCGAGTCCGCTGCATCTAGGAGGACTCCTGGGCTCTGCGTAACACCTTCCGCACTCGGAAGCGCGAGGGCTTTCCCTTATCTCAGGGCTCGGTGTGTGTTTTGGCCACCGCTTTGCTTGTGAGCTCATGTGATATCTTGATTTTGAGTGTCTTGGTGTCCCGGACAGTCTGCTTTAACTCTTGGGAGATGGGAAAACAGAGAGGGGAGACCCGCGGCGCTGAGACGAGGGTGTTTTACCTCCTGGCGAGACCGTGAACTCAAAACCGAGTGCAGATTAGCGGCACCGCTCTCTCTTGGGAGAAGCTGTATCTACGCTCTTGTGGTTAGAGGAGCAGTCCTTGCTGGATTACCATAGAGGGTAAATTTGAGCCTGCTAAGTCCAAGACATTCAACTCCCTCATCTCTTACTGTTTCCAAGAAACCAGGATTTGCAGGGAGTGCAGTTACGTGTTCATCAGGAGAAAGATAAATCACTGCATGTTTTCCTCTAAAGGAGACAGTTTCTAAAAATAGGAGCCATGCTGGAGCTCCGGAGAACAAAAGAGCTCCTGGAAGGCTCCTGCCACCATCCTTTCTCCGCGATCTGCACCCTCTGCCCCTCCTTCCTCCATCGTCCCTCTCTCCGCCGCTCAGCCACGCGCTCCGTGTTTCTGGAAGGATTTCAAATCCGCTGCTTTGGGAGCGTTGTGTTTTGCAGGCAACAGCTCCCGTCCCTTCCCCCTGGCATGCCAGACCGGGCTGCTTGGTGACTCAGGCTTTCCTGAATGAACGCGGCCCTGTCTAGCATGACCTCGACAGCTTGGCCCTGCATCTCTCCGGCCTTTTCCAAAATGCCTTTGAAGCCAAGAGGAGCCAGGAATGCTGTCCTGCCAAAGCCACGTTTCCAGGCCAGGTTTTGATGACGCTACGACGGTGATGGAGGATAATCCTGGTGTTTTGTCCCATCCCAGCTCTGCACCTAGACGAAAGAGCTCAAAATCCAGCACCTTTTCGGGACGAGACCTACAACCTGGAGATGCTCAGCCTTAGAAGTCTCACCTTAAATGTGTCCGGAGCCTAAAATGTTGGAAGGGCTGAGAACCAACCTGGATTTTTCATGTTCCTCCTCTGCTTGTGGGACAGGTCCTGCCCTGCTTTCCCCATCTCCAGAACCAACACGGTGGCCTGAACCCTGTGTTGTTCAGTCCATCGTGCTCGACTTGTGGGTTTTATGGCATATAACCAGCAGCCCCTAAAATAAATGCAAACTGTGAGCGGATGCATCCATCCGGGAGAGGATGGCAAGGCCTGGTAGAGGTCAGGGATGGGCAGTTTGGCCCATAAGGGTTCTCACAGGCTGAGCCCGCAGGCTGTTCTAGCAAAGCCTGGCTCCTTGGCCATGTGTCCCCAAGGATGAGCCCCGGGCGGCTGTGGGGCAGCCCATGACCCAAGAGATGCTGGGAGCAGGGACACGGGACTGTTCCTTGTCCCACCAAGAAGTTTTCTCATTCGGGGCTGGGCTGCAAGAAGCAGCATGGATTCGCCCAGCTACGCTGCAGCTTCCCCAAGCTCCTGACCTCGTTTGCAATAACGAGCGAGTCCTCATTTTCCATCCACATGGCTGGACCAGAATGGGGGTGCTCTGCATGGGCGCGAGTGATGGCAGAGCCGCGAGGAGCAAGGCCCATGCGTCCTGCCCTGAGCTCAGGCTCAGCTGACAGTTTGCCCCGGGGCCAACTCCTGGGAGCAAGACCTGGGCCAGGTAGGTTTGATCCGTGCATCTCCATCGCTGATGTCCAGATGGAGCCGCAGACTTTCCTCCCTCTTATTTTAGATGTGTCCGGCTGTGATATAGCTTGGTAGACCCTGCAGACGGGTTTTGCAGGAGTCCAGGAGGTGTTTGCCTGCCCGTCCTTGCCAGCTGGGACACAACCCCATCTTGCATCTTCTCGCGAGCAGGGTTGGAGGTGTCTGACTTAGCTCGGGAGCCATCCTGGTGGTTCACCCACCACCAGAGCGAAGCAGAGCTCCTCTGAGCTCCCAGCACGCACATGGACATCTGGAGAAAGCCACCAGCGCTTTTGCATGCTGGCCCAAGGGCATGGAGGCATGGGGGATGCTTGCAAGCCCGTGGGAACCGTTCTCCTTCGCAGGGTGGACAAATCCAACTGCTGTCCAGCCACTTGGCTGTGGCTCCATGCTGGGCACCTCTCTGGGGCGGCAGGAGCGTGGCCAGAGGCGTGGGCATCTCTCCTTTAAACTGCTTAGCTGCAGCAACGATTATACATCAAATAGTTGCGCGCGGGATTAAACCCTCTTAAGTGTGGCTCAGAAATCCTCCCGTAATCCGGACCCAGCTGTAGGAGGGAAGGACGGGCAGCCGGAGCAGAGGGGGTTTATCTGCTGGGAAAGCTTTTTAACGCCAAATCATGTTATTGCAAATTGCGCTAAAGAAAGCCTCACTTTAGGCACTGACCTTGAAGCTTTCCTCTCTGTTGCAGATGAGCCTGATCCTGCCCTCTCCGGTGCTGTCCCAGCCACAGCTCACAGGACTGAACTCGGGTAAGTTCCCAGGATCTGTCGCAGAGCGGGGAGCATCTGGGAGCCGGTCTCCCCTTGTTGACAGTGCTCTGGTTGCTAAAACCTCAAAATATCTGCCCGCCTACTCCCAAAGAGGGTTGTCCTGGCACTAAGGATGTCAGCAGCCCCCCGGAGCTGGATAACACAGTCCCCTCGCTCCAAATCAACGCTGGCTGCTCTGCTACATCTCACTTTTCCGCTTCCCAGTGAGCCACCCTGCTTTCACCGCCCCCAATTAGCCCCTTGGAGCATCTTCCTGCTGCCGGGATTGTCCCAGGTGCGAGGGATAGAGACAGCGGGAGGTGGATCCTTGACCTGGCTGCATTGGGTGTCCCAGGGCTGATCGAGCAGCTCCGAGCACACCGCAAAAGAAAGATGTAGAGGTGGTGGCCCAAACCTCGTGCAGAGAAGGGTCCATGTCCTTCCTCGTGGCACCAGGGAACTGCGTGCGGACCTGTGCTTGGCTCAGCTTCTCCCTCTTGGCCTGTTTTGCAACGCAGCCAATGCCCAGCACGTTTTAATGGGTTTATTTTAGTAGCTGCTGTTGACGGATCCTTCCTGGGCCAGCGGTTTCCTTAGCGAGTTATTTTTAATAACGTTTGCAGGGTTTACGGTGCATATGGGAATCACATTTCCCCGCTATCGCACCACAGACAATGGAGCGAGCCCGTCCTGCAGTCAGCAGCGATTTCTCTCGAGTTAAAAGTAGGGAACGATTTTGAGTCAAGACAGGCGAGTGCAGCGTGGCGGGGGGCTCGGTTGGCCCCCAAACTTTGCTTTTCCAGAAACGACTCGGAAATAAATAGGTTTAAAAAGAGAAGGAGAGAGAGAGAGGCAGCGCGTGGAACTGGCAGCCCTGCCGCCTCCAACAAAGGCGCTTTGTTCTCTTGGCGGTGCGACTTGACCCGCGAGTGTTTTGCTGGCCTGGAGCAGCTCCTTGCGCGAGGTCTTGGGCTCCTCTGGGTGCCGAGCTCTGCAGCCCAGCAGGTTCCTCCCTGGGGACGGTTTGGCAGGGGGTAGGCTCCGGGACAGGACGTTCTGCATCCAAAGCGGCGAGCGTCTGCCTGGCTGTGCTGTGCGTGCTGCTTAGAAGGAGAAGCTGGGCATGGAGTTGGCTGTGGAGGACAGAAGCTGGGTTGTGTCCTCAGGGCAGGGCTGGGTGCATGGAAGAGTCTTGCCTTGCTCTGCAGAGGCTCCAGATCTGCTCGGCCCTGGCCCTGGAGCTTGTATCTCCTGAGCATGCCATCTGCATGGCATCCCTACTTGAAGCTCCTGTTGGAGACCACCTCCATCTCCCACGAGAGCCCCGTGGGGCCCCGCTGGCGCTGGGTCCTCTGCTCTATCGGCCTCCAGTCATCCTGGGAGGGCAAGTAGCATCGCAGCAAGCAGGCACAGACCATCTGAGCAACGTGCCTGGAATCGCTTGCAGGGGAGGCCCAGAGTCAGGTTTGAGTCACAGCTGCTCTCTGGGGACACCCGGTCATCTGCATCTCTTAAAGACCAGTTTGGAAGCCTCAGTTTGGTGATCTGGTGCTGGTCGAGGCTCTCGACTTTCCCACTCAGCCTCTTGCCAGCCCAGCAGAAGGTCTTGGGGCTCCCATAGGTCCTTTGTCACAGCTGCTGGTCCCATGCAGATGTCTCCAATCTCCTAGGGCATCTTGGAGAGCATCAAGTGCCTTTGCTGCATCCTCTTGGCCCTGAGCATGTCCCTTTTCCTTCCAGGGAAAAGCCTCCAAGCCCAATGTAGGACCTTCAAAACCTCCAGGGCACAGGCTGGGATGCTCACGGGCACGTTCACCCCCTTTCTAACACTGAACACGTCTTCAGTGCCATGGGGCCCACAGCAACCTGCTCCACGTGGTGTGGGTGGCATGGAGCTACCCGGTCCCACTGTGGAGCTTGTCCCATGGAGGCACTTGTTCTCCAGCCATGTGACGGGACCTGCCCAGGTTTGGGGTCTGTGTAGAGGGTCTGGGGGAGGACAGGGAGGAACCACCTCGATCCCATGTGCTCTGTTGTGTGTAGGGTCTGTGCACAATGAAGAAAGGAAGATGATGGTCAGCATTTCCCACTCTCGCTATGGAGAATAACCACCCAGGGACCTCCATTTACTCATGGAGGATTTACCTGAATCATCCCTTGGTGCCAGAGACCTTTGCTATGGTCCACATTGGCACTTAGATCTGTTTTTATGCAACTTTGAAGACTTTGGTAGTTTGTTCTTTGGCCTGACAGTAGCAAGTGTCATTGTTTCGAGCAAATATCCCTGTTTGGTGACATAAACTGTCCCAGCCTGCGGCATCCCGAGGAGTTAGCAAGGGAAAGGGGAGGAGAAGCAGAGAGTGGGGTGGAACAAAGGGAAGATGATTTCTTGGCCCAAGGCAAGAATCGGTGACAGGAACATTCAGGTTTCCAACAAGGAGGATGCTCCCTTCGTGCTTGGCACAAACACGGAAGAGCCACTGTAGGGAGCAGTTACAGCCAACGTTGAAACGAGCCCAGGAGAAGATGCAGAACAGATTATAGCTGTGCGTGGCTGAGGGAGGATGGGAAGGGATGAGTGGTCCTTGGGCTCTGTGTGTCCTAAATTTTTAATATTTGGATACAGGAGCTGCTGTGAAATCCCCAGCCAGCGTTATGCTGGCATGCAGCGTAATACACAGGCTCTCTCCGGTTCCAGGCTGGGCCTTTTGTAAATGGATTTTTTTTCTCTCCTTTTCTTTTTTTTTTCCTTAAACTATCCTATTAACTGGCTAATAACTGTCAAAACTTATTTGCAGCTCCACGAGTGAAGAGCATTTGGAGTTCAAGAAGTCTTTGTACAGAACGGATGCCAGGAGCTCCATAGACCTGCGAAACATGACCGTATCTGGCAGCGGGGCCTGGGATCCCTCCGCCCTGGAGACGAGAGCGGGCGACGGGAGAGAAGAAAGCACTTTAGAGAGACTCTCTGGCTTGAAGGACTCAAAGGATGGGCGGTGTGTAAAGGAGTCGGCGTTTGCTGTGGAGCCCCAGCTTGTAAATACTGTGCAGGTGGATCCTGAGCAATTGGAGAGCGACCCCGAGGACCTGGACTCTGGCAAGGCGGCAGCAGAGACGCCCAGCCCTTGTCCGGGGGCACCGGCTGGCAGCGGAGAAGAGAAGTATCTTAAAAATGAACCAAAGCAACTTGAAGGCCTCAGCAAAGAGCACTTAGATAAAAGCAAGAGGGAGACCCAGAGGGTCGACTGGATTTCTAGACCCAACAAAAGCCCGAGTCCTCACTACAAAGACATAAGCAAGCCGACAGATGTAGCAACGAGCTTACCCTTTCGGGGCCAGGCCATGCGTGAAGTGCCTCCTCCGCTGACTCCGACGGTGTTCAGAAAAACGCTGAACCCCGTCCTCAGCAAGTCCAAAGCCCTCGAGAGCACCTCCTCGCACAGGAAGGGGCTGGTGGTCGAGGCGGACTTGGGCGACATCAGCCCGCTCGGCGCGGCTGAGTGGACGATACAGAAGCCGGGTCTTCAGCTCGGCGCCGACCTCGCTGTCGGCAAACAGTCCTGGACGGTAAATGCCGAGGATTCAGTGGAGCGGATCCCGCTGATGTCTCTGGAGCCGGCTCCCTGCAGCTCCTATGACATTGAGATGAGGCCCTACGTGTGCAGCGTCCTGCTGGAGGAGCAGGGGAAAGAAGAGCTGGGCCCGGAGGAGGACCCGACGGTGTACACGTGCATCGAATGCAGCATTTACTTCAAGAAGAAGGAACATCTGATGGATCACATGCTTCAGCATAATCGCGGACCAGGGAGGGACCAAGACAGAGATGCTTTGGGAGGGCAGTGCCAATTCTGCTGCAACGAGTGCGGGTGGGCCTTTGGAGACCCCGCATCTCTGGAGCAGCACAAAAGGCTCCACCAGGAATCTAGGGAAAAAATTATTGAAGAAATCCAGAAGCTGAATGAGTTTCCAGACGAAGGCCGGGAAGCCCGGCTCCAGTGCCCCAAATGCGTCTTTGGCACAAACTCCTCCAAAATCTTTGTCCAGCACGCCAAGATGCACGTCAAGGAGAGGAAGGACCAAGGCGCGAAGAACGTGAATCTCTTTGGAAGCGCTGGCGGCGGAGAAATGCGGGACAGCTCGGCGCACGGCATCTACAAACACTTCAAACCAAATGAACACGTGGCCCTGCAGGTGCAGGTACCGCCTCACGGCAGCGGCAAAGGGCTCAGCACCTGCATGCTCTGCAGCTTCCCGGCCCCCAACGAGAACATCCTCAAGGAGCACATGAAATACGCCCACTCCCACCTCTCCTGGGACGCAGAGGCATTTGAGGAAGACCCCAATCAGCCTGGAACTAGTAGAGATGCCTACAGCCCCGCTCGGCCAGGGCGGTTTGCCGAGCCGGATTATTTCGGCAAAGCAGAGCGGCTCTTCCCTCCATCCCACCGCGAGAGCACATCGCATTACGAAGCTGTCCACGGCTTTGCCTTAGCCCACCCGCGGCTCGACAAAAGCAACGGGGCGAATAAAAAGGACTACCAGACATCGGGGTTTCACGCCAGGAAGGCAGCTCCCTACGCTGCCCCGCACAAAAACCTGGGGCTGTCGGGCCTCCCCTCCGCGAAGGCCTATTCCCAGTTTGCTCTGCAGCAGCTGAAGAGAAAAGCGGCAGCTCAGCACCTTGAGGCAGAAGGAGACGGTCTCAGGAGCCACCCGGCAGGGCTAGAGGAGCTCAGGCACAAATGGACGGTGGCCAACGACGCTGGGAGCATGGAAGAGGAGATCTCTGTAACCACAGAAATAGACCTGACCGAGAACAGAGGCATCAAACCCGTCGCCATTCCTCAAGCTGCCTTGGACCTCAAGAGGACGTTCAGAGACACCTTGAAAGCCACGGACTCTTCGATAGCATCCGAGGAACAGCAGCAGCAGCTGCGGAAGATGGTGCCCATCGTGCTCCTCGAGGAGGTGAACCTGCATCCCAAAGCGACCAAGCGGCCCAGGGGGAAGCCGTTCAAGAAGAAAGCAGCAGTCCCATCCCGGGAATTCATGATGGAAGAGCCTCTCCCGTTGGACATGCTCCTGCTGGACTCTCCTCTGGAGGGTCCTCTGGAGCTTGACGACCTCTTGGACTCCGACTCGCCCATGCTGAAGAACGAGGAGCGGAAGTGCCCCTACTGCCCAGACAGGTTTCACAACGGCATCGGGCTGGCGAACCACGTGCGGGGCCACCTCAACAGGGTGGGGGTGAGCTACAACGTCCGTCACTTCATCTCGGCAGAAGAAGTGAAAGCTATTGAGCAAAAATTTTCCTTCCAAAAGAAGAAGAAAAAAGGTAGTATGTATTCAATTCACCGTGCTTTCTATTTTCTTGTTTTACGCGGTGGGGTTTTCTCCTCCCGCTGACGATGGGTACGTATGTTACCGTGGCCAGCGCGAATCGCGACAGCCGCGGGCTTGCCGGCACGTCTCCTTGACCTGCTGCTCCTCTGCAGCGTGGTGTCTGGTTGTGTCAGGTGCCGTAAAACCCTCCGACAACCGCTCGGGTTCGTTAGCCGCTCATTCGTGTGTCGTTCTTTCCGCAGTTGCAAACTTCGACCCGAGCACGTTCAGCCTGATGCGGTGCGAGTTCTGCGGGGCCGGCTTCGACACGCGCGCGGGCCTCTCCAGCCACGCCAGAGCCCACCTGAGAGACTTTGGTATCACCAACTGGGAGCTCACCATCTCGCCCATTAACATCCTCAAGGAGCTGCTGGCCAACTCGGCCGAGCACCCCATGCTGCAGTCGGCGGTGGGAGCAGAGCCCTCGTCCCCGGGCCGCGAGAGGGAGGCGCACGGCTTCGTGCCCCGCAAGAGCATGACGCCCATGTCCGAGTGCAGCATTCCCCGCTCTCCTCTGTCCCCGTTCCCCCCGGCCTGGGGAGATGAGTCCCTGCAGTCCTACAGAGACGGTAAGTGTGCCCCAAACACCCTGGGTGAACTAGAAATCGTTTTGATGACCCCAAAACTGGATCCTCTGCTCCTTCTGCTGAGCAGAGCCTTGCTGGAGGGAGGTTATTTCCAGGGAATGGTTTAATCGGCAGAACTGGGTGCTGGTTTAGCCATCTCCACCATTTGGTTGGATGCCTGGTGAAAACCAATCCTGCTTTTGGGCAGGCGGATGGAAACGTGGTTGATGAAAGAGCCTGGTTGCTCCTTGCGGGCAGCCCGGTCTCTCGAACGGCGGGCGGAGGGATCGCCGTCCATCTGGGCGCCGCGCATTGTGTGTTTGGGCTTTGTCATTTAAGCGCCGTGGCCAGGAGTGGGGTGGTTTCACCAGGGAAAACCGGTGAACCTGGAGCCCCTGGTAGCGTGTTCCCGAATTGCAGGGCAGAAGGTGGCCGGAGAAAAAAAGCAGAGCATGGCCACCGGTACCCGCTTGGCCTGGCAGTGCTCAGAAGGCAGGATGCGGCCTCCGGGGTGAAGAGCTGGGCTCTCCCCTCGGCTGCTGGTTTTCCCCCCAGGGGATAAGCTTGAGGGGTCCCTCCAAAGGGGATCTCTTTATAAAGCGACAATACAGTGTTCCTTCGAAGACTGAAAACTCGCTCGCGCGTTAGGGGGATTAACAGCAGGGGTTGCAGTCCCACCTACCGATACCGGGTGCTTCTGGCAGCGTCTTTAACTCCTTGGAAAACGGCTTCTCGTTTGGGTTACGTGCACACATTGGCTTCTTGCTGCAGGGATGTCTGTCTTTAGTTGAAATATCAAATCCTGGCTCTCTGCGGACCGTTCCGCATGCCTGGCTGCTCTTTGGAACGAGCCTTGACCACAATGAACACAAAGGAAAACACAAACGAACCCAAACTCTTCTTTCCTGGCGTGGCAGCCCTGGAAGCAGCTCGCAAGGGCAGGGGCTGCCGCCAGCGAACGGCTTTTTTGGAGGGCTCGGCTGCGTTTCCGCTGCCAGCGGTTGGATGCTCTCGCGGCCGGCGATTGCCGCTTGGCGATCTCAGGGTCTCCCCACGCCCACGATTTGCTGCCCGAAGCCGCTATCGTTAGCACCGCTGTCTTAAAAACCAGAGCTCGGGTATTTAGTAATTGTAGAGGGTGGAAAGCGTCTCAGCGGCAGCAGAGTGTGGCCGCTTTTTGGTAGCAGGTCACACATCAGGGAAGGGGTTAATCCAGTTCTTAACCCGGTGCGTCCCATAGCCAGAGGTGCCCAACTTTAGTCCTTTAAAAAAAAACCAAACAGGCCACGGCTTGAAATCTGGGCTTGCTTATCAGTACTGGCAAGGTTGCTCCTTTTTTTCGGCATGAAATGCAGACCCGGGGCTGCTATATCTCCCGCTGTCACTGTGCCCGGCTCCGTAACTTGGCAGGCTCCGGCTGCCTCAAAATGCCAACTGCTTCGGCTTAGAAATCGCTGGAGAGGATGTCAAAGTCCCGGGGGGGAAGAGCGATTAGTGCTACTCCCCGCTTTTGTGTTTCGCGCCGCGATGGTTGCACCATGCCGGCATTTGCCTAAGAAAAGGATGCTGATGTGCCGCCGGCTCCCAAAACGCGACCCCCCGGGCAGAGCCGGGCAGGTCTTCTGGACAAAGCCGCTCCGGCAGCTGGGAAAATGCCGGGGACAAAATGCCGGGGGCTCGGGAGAGCCCTGGCGTTGGCGGAGGGGGATGTTAGCAGCGTGGCTGCGGCGACGGGGGAAGCAGAAAACCCTACGTCGAGCGCGGGATGGAGACGGGGCGGGAGGAATCGGGTTGGGAATCCGTCCGTATGGACAGGGATGAATCGCGAGCGACCGGTCTGCTTCGGCACCTCGTTTAAACCCTGATTAATTTGAGGGCGGATGCATGAAAGCGAGCGGCGGCAGGCGAGTGCGACCAGAGGCTCGGAAAGCAGAGCCGGAGCTCGAACCACCCCCCCTTCAAGTGGAGCACCTGGATTTAAACCTAACTCGCTCCGTATTTCCTTACAAGCAGCCTCTTTGGGAGAGAATGCCAAGAAAACGGGTAAGTCTGGAAAGCCAAAAAAACAAAAAAATCCCTGGCGAGGACTGTGCCGGGCCCAGCGACCTGTTGTGTAAGCGAGGCATGCGCGGCGGGTCACGCGGAGATAGCCATCAGTGCTCGGTAGCCGGCCCGGCTTTTGTATTTAAATCCAAGAATGAAGGCTCTTAGTTACGCATCTGCGAGGAGCCGGGAGCGCAGAGACGGGCTCCCTGCGGATGGGAAACCCTCCTTGTTTTGCTTTGAGCCCGAAACGGCTCTTCCAGGCCGCCTTTGGCCGGGCGCTGAATGCATCTGTCGCAACCGATTTTTTAAGAACGAAGCGGCACGCGTTGCATGCAATATTTATTTAACTCTTGCTCCGGGTACGGCTGCAGAAAAGCAGCTGAACAAACAAGTTATTGGGTCGTGTTTGCAGCCGAGCTGGGGCCCGAATCGGTAGCGAGAGGATTTTTTCACCCGTTTTATAAACCCACCCGTCCTCGTGTCTCCTTGAATCGCTTGCCAAGCGAGCCGTCCTGGCGCTGGGAGCTGCCTGCTTCCACGCGGCTCTTGGCAGCCTCGCGAAGCCCTTGACCGCCGTTCCCGGACGGGAGCGAGAAATCGCCCCGCGGCACCTGCTCCGCGTCGCGTTCCCTGCTGCCGTTTTAGGCTCGTTCCGTGATTTATAGCTGGTTTTGGGCAACGTGAACGAGGCGCGGGGCTGTTACCGGGTTGCAATGGCAGGAGGTGGAGACGGGCACCGTGTGGGAGCGTGTCTTGCCGTGCCGCTTGCTCCGCTCGTAGAGGTCCCCTCCGGGCTCGCGCTCCTGCCACGCGGCGTAAAAGCCCGTCTGAAGGCGGCTGCTCGCAGCTCTCCATCTCACGAGCTGATGCGACATGCCGAGACTTGCCAAAAGCTAGTGGTGCCTGTGGTTAGACTCATCTCCCAGGCTTGCAGCAGACCAGGCTGGACCTAAAGGGGAGGGATAAAGGAAAGGTGTCACCATCGGCTCGGTGGCTGCTTCCAGATGGCAATCGCGAAGCACTGAATGGTCTCTGCCCGGGGCGCGAGTCGCCTCGCTGGAGCGACCTGTTAATTCGAAAAGCGCCATCACGCTCTCCCCTTGAGCTGAGTTTATAACCGAGTTACTGCAACATCGGATGCGGGATCCCGGGTCGGGTCCTCGTAGGACAAAGCCTCCCGTCGCCGAGCAGCCGGCGGGGATGCACGGCTAAACCCAAGGGGCGTTGGGAAAGGGCTGCGGGTTTAACCGCTGCCCTGGGAGGAAAGGAGCTGGGGGAGCCCCTGCCGGTCCTGCACCTTCGAACTCGTGTTAAACGAGGAGGGGGGGAAAAAAAAGGCTTTATGCAAAACTAAAAGTCAAAGAGAGGAAGTAGGTGTTTGGGTCTGCGGCGAGAACGCGAGCGTGGCTCCGCGGATCAGAATTAGGGCTGCTGATTTAGACGGGTGCCCGGGCGGCAAAAACAGGATGTTGCAAGGCATGGAGGGACCTCAGAGGTCCCCAGCGCCCTCCTGCTGCTCCAAAGCAGGTCTGCAGTACCGAAACCAACCTTAGGCTGCCTGCTCCGGTCTCTGGTTGAGCCTCCACCACCTCCTGCAGCATCTACGCTGCTGCCACCTATCCTCGCACCTAGAAAGTTGATGGGGTCTTCGGTGTTTTTAGTATTTAAGTCCATCGCTGCTTGTTTTGTCCGTGCTAAGTGGAGACGTCTTATGCTCTTCTATAGACTGCTACCAAGATCTTTCGGTGTGACCTTGTTGGTTGTGCTTTTAGACCCTTGATCATTCGTGATTCCTTCTTGAAGTGCTGCTCTTAAAATCGGACACGGCCCTGTCGCGGAGAGCACCCCGTCCTGGGGCTGGTGGCTGCTGTTCCAGGTGGTCCCCTGCGCTCACCCGTTGCTTTCCCCGTACGTTGTGACGGGCAAAAGTGCGCCCTGCTGCTGCAAGTGCCTCCTTAAACCCTGGCTTGGCTTTCTGCAGAGACTGTTTGTGTATCTCCTGCTCCAAACCTTTTGGCAGCCACCTCGGAGAACACGTGGCTCCTCTTGGCAGGCGCTGGGAAATGTTAGGCAATGATATCCTCCCCAAAACATCCTGCAGCTCTCCTCCCTTTCTGCCTGCCTCACCTTGCTCTGCCCCCGCGATTGCTTCCGCCAGCCTGGCAGCATCGTCCTCTGGTTTTTCTTCTCCCTCTCTGCAGATCTAACGCCCCTTCGCCTCCCTTATTGACCCCAAACTGCAAGGCTTTCTGCTAGGCCTAGACTTCTCTAGATCTGCTCCTGCACAGCAACAGTGCCACCAGGTCCGGTCCAACAGGGAAGAGCCACGGGAGCAAACGAGTGTTTGCTCACTGGCCCTCAGACGAGGACGCAGAAGTGGGGCTGCTGCTGCAATGCCTAGACCCTTCTTTAGCCGAAGGGCATCATCCTCCTCTTTAGACCATAACCTCTGTTTTGGAATAAAACTGCATTTGATGGTGCCGCAGGGTCGTTCTTACTGCAAAGCCTGTCTGAAGGATGCTGTACGCAAGCTCTGGCACCATCTCCTGCTTCCTGCCAGGAATGGAAAGCTAATCCAAGGGTGAGGAACCACCCAAGCCATCCCATCAGCCCAGCATCCGCCAAAACACAGCGTGCAGCGACCTTTCAGGGGGGTGTCTGCACATGGAAACGTCTCTCTGAGCTGATCAGTCTTGAGAAGAAGATTGGAGGGGTGAAGAATCTCCCGCATCCCCAGCAGACGTTGCCTCCTTTCAGTACTGACCTTGGTGGAGCTCATTTCCCCATCCAGCTATTGCCTTATGTGCTGCCTGCGAGGGCCTGGCGCTCTGGAAAGCTCCGTTGATGGGTGTTGGTGCTCTTCCGAAAGCCTGTTCACACTGCCCTGAGCGTCAGAGTTGCTCAGCTTCATCCAGACCATGTCAGGTTGACCAGTGTATCCGTCCCATGCTCCAGGTCTTCCATTAACAAGTCTTAGCAGCAGAAATACACGTTGCATCAGAAGATTGACTGGTATTCTGCGTTCTCATTAGCAAAGAAAGTTCTCTTCTATAGATCTAAAAATGCTCGACTTGGTTGCTTACAGCCTCTTCTCAGATACTTGGAGAAAACAATTTATCATTGTAAGAGACCATTTCTTTGCTTCCTTCCAAATACAACGCAGAAAATTTACTGAATTCCTTTAAGCCATGGTTATTGCCACTGTCCAGGCCAGATGTCCACTGGAGTCATTTCCCACTGGACTTGAACACTTTCCATCATCTTGTTGGCCAGAGACATTTCATGTGTTACTTTGGTTCTCCTTGTTGGTATGCAGCTCCCCACTGGGAGTTTGTACTCATCAAATTAAGTCCTTTTTTCCACATTTGTTATATATTTTTGTGATATTCTGCTTGCTGGTTTTGTTGTCCTTTCAGACAAAGAAACCTCTCTGCCCCACTTAACCTGCGTTCTGCAGCGGGCTGTTCCTCTGAGATGTAGCAGAGCACTTTTCTCTGACTCACGTCCATCCGGGGAGTAGGTTGGATTTGGGGATTCCCCCCCCCCCCGATCTTTTTCCAGCTTTCTCAGGCCAGTTTGAAATTGTCTGCTGGCACCTTCGCATCCTTCTAGGCTGCGGTGCTTTGAACGCTGCGCGAGGCCGCTGCCCCGTTAACGGAAACCTAGTTCGGAGCAGGTTTAGGAGAGCTGGTGCTGAACTCCGTCCGTCTCCTGGTTCCCACGGTGCCCTTCGTAACTGCTCCTCGAATTCGGCTTCTTAGCTACATCCGCGTCCGACCTGAAAATAATTTCTAGGTCACACATTCACAACTGCTTCTGAAGATGAGGCAGCCTCAGAAATCTTATTAAAGATGAGGCATCCTTGATTTTTTTTTCCTCTTATCTACAAGGACTGGCATAGGTTTTTCCTCGTTTTCTGGGCACTGGCCCCAACCCTAACCAAAGTATCCTGGATGACACAGGGCTAGAGGAAACGAGGAAAATAGGGAGCTCATTCTGGGGGGCAACTAATGAAAGAAGGTATGAGGATTAAGAGCTCAAAAATTAATCATAAGGGCATCTGGGAGGACCCGGAGGTGATCCACTCGGAGACATGAGTGGGCGAGGGAGTGGATGCAGTGGTGCTTTGATTCCTCTCCCCAGCTTTTATCCCGGGTGTTAGAGGTCGGAGGAGATCAGTGATGTGGATTGTGTGGTTTCTACGTGGCTTGTTCCTAGATATCTATTCCTTGTCTGGCAGGTGCTTGCGGTTTTTGAGCTGTCAGAAGGAAAGGCACTGGAATACAGCTGGGGGGGATGATCTGAACGCCCCCCTCATCCTCCTCTGTCCTCCTCTTGAGCACAGGCCTGAGGTTTGCCTGCCCTCTCCCCATCCCTCTGCAGCTTCAGTCACCTTTGGGCTTTCAAAGATAATTGCTCGCGGGGCCAAAACCGCTTTAGAGAGCAGGCGGAAATGGTGGCATTGCTCTTCCAGTGCCGGCTGCCCGGTGGGAAGGCTCCTGCCCTTCCCCTTTCCCTCGGTGTTGTGCTCCCTCGTTCCTTCCTTTGCCAGAGACTGGCAGTGCTGATCTGCTGACAGACGCATCTATTTGGAGCAAACTCAACCGTGATAGTTCAGATGACAAAATTAAACTGTCCCAGCAGAGATTTGCCGAAGGAGAACGAGGGAGCTTCCACCCGCTGCTCTGCCACCAAGCTGGCGGTGGTCGTGTCCCCAGCAGTGCTGCGGAGGAGCCTGTGCGAGGTGACCTCTTCTAGCAGCACAGCTTGGGCTGGAAGAGGACGTTTCTTGTAGATTTGTCTGAGCTTCGTTTCCTTCTCGATACTTAGATTTGAGAGCGAAGGCCTCGGCGTAGCTGAACAACCTCTGGCCTGCTCTTATTTCCATTCTGACCTTTGCTTCCTCTGGTTAATCATGGTCACCCCTCGGCAAAGGGGAAGAAAAGGAATCAAAACCTTTGAGCTTTGTGGACGGGGCCTTTAGTTCTCCCTCCCATCGAGGAGTCTGTGTGTGTCCCACGGTGACTGTGTTAATCATGGAGGAACACGGTTTGGATGAGCGTTTTGGAGCTCTGTATCTGACCCCGGCTCAGAGCAGGGCCAAATTCAAAGTCAGGGCAGGTTGCTCGGGGCCGTATCCGGCTGAGTTTGGGGAGGGTCGAGATGCCACCATCTCTCTTCCCAGGCTGACGTGCTCTGAGGACCCCCCTCACGTTGCAGGTCTCGGGGCACAGCGAGGTGATCTCCTTTTTGTGTTAGCCCTTCTGATTTTCATCCCTGTGTGCTTATTCTGTTCTCGCCCGCAGCCTGACCTACTTTCCATCGTCTTTGATTCCCTTCTTGAGTTCCAGGTTACTGAAAAGCTCGCGTTGGCCTCCTGCTTCACTTCCCTCCTTTCCCTGCGCTGGGACTGCGTGCGCTGTTGCCCTTGATATTCTGTCCTGTTCTCCGAAGGTTTCTGATGGTAGGCAGTGCCACAGTCGAGCAAAGGGAAGCTGTCCGCTGGTTTATAGCCTGAATTTGAGCTCCATTTTCACCACTGCTGATCTACAGCCACCGTAGGCTGCACGAAATTGCTCAGCCAGGCCTTTCAGTGCAGGTTTTGTTGAGCGAGGGTTCGCAGGGGCAGCACTCGCAGGGAGATGGTCACAAAAACTCCTCCTGGTCTTCAGTCTGGGCAACCAGCATGACCAAGCTGGCCCTTTCCCTTCCTTAATGTCTTTGGGAGACGGGGTTTGGGAGAGTGGTTTGATATACACAGAGAAAGGACCGGCCTGTTGTATTTCTCCTTTCCCTGTTAAATTCCAGGGAGCTCCTGAGCCTGTCGCATCCCTCAAGGCTTCTTAGACCTGATCTTCTCTGGCTCTGCGCTCTTTTAAGCCAGGCCACGTAGGAGAAGTCTCGCACCGCGACCAAACGCGTACGAGCAGGGTGTGTTGTGGTGGCTGACAGATTGCCTTGCCGCCTGGCAGGGAAACGAGGGGAACTTCCCGGCACGGTTCGTTAGCAACGCTTCTCCCTCAGTAAAGCCGGCGAGGGGAAGCGATGTGTTTGAGAGCTCAAAAGCGTGACGCAGAGCTGGCAAACGGTCCCCTTGGCAGGAATCTGCGTCCACGGAGCCCTGGATGCCGTTGGGGACTGGCTAGCCAGCAAAGGCAGATGCTTTCATCCCTACCCCAGCCCGAGTCCTTTAGCGAGTGCAGAGTCCTGCCCGTCCCAGCATGTTCAGTGTCCCTCGTCGCCGTCTCTGTATCTTCCCAAAGCGGTAGCGAGATTTGGCCCTGATTTGGGGACTTCCTTCCCCAGATCACGGCACAAACTTGCACGTAGCCCACAGCACTGAGACGGCACCGTCCACTCCGTGGACCGTCCCTTGCATCCGTGTTAAAGCAACGGCTTGTCCAAACCGAGCCCTTTTTGAGGTGCAACGGAGGTTGGCCGCTCTGAGGAGCTTTTCTCTCCCATGTCCTGGGAGCGGTTTGTTGAGAACTCGTGCTGGGATCCTTCATGGGGTGTTTGCAGCCGTGGTCCCTCGGTGAGCACACGTCCGCTCAGCATCTGAAAGCTGTCCGGAACGACGCAGTCCACGTTGTTGCTGTACGGAGACCGTGGGGGGCCTCTGGTTGCTGCCGCAGGCTTGGAAAGCTCCTAAAACATCAAGATTTGGGCCATCGTTGTTTCTTTAGCCTCGCAGAAGCTGGTGCTGTTTCGTCCATCGACAGCCCCATTTCAAGCGGTTCGTAAGGCGCCTGGTCTTCTCGTGGGAAAGGAGGTAGAAACTTGAACCTCCAAAAATTTACTGCGCTGAAAAAATTAGCGTCAAGCATGGATGTGTTTTGTTGTAGCCATGGGCTTTTGTTGGACTGTCTCCTCTCCCCCGCTGCCTCCGCTTGGGTTGGTGTGGTTTTTTGTTTATTCTGTGGGAACAGCGGGGAGATTTCTCGCAGGCCATGGGGTTTTTCTTGGTGTAATTAGAGCCCGGTTGTAGACCGAGCCTGCAGGTCGTTGCATGCGGATCCTCGGGGATTGCTCCTCCACGCAGCTTTGCAGATGCTTTGGGGTTTCGCAGCAGGCGTTGGCAATGCTGGGGGCAATTTCTGCTTCCTACATGTGTTTTTCCACTGCATTCCCATCCCGTCTTGGAGCCGCAGGAACGCGGAGCACCCTCGCCTGTTCCTGCGGGGCTTCACCGCCACAGCCCACCCGGCCTGGCGCTCATTTTGGGGTAGTCTTGCCTAAAATCGGGAGTGCGCGTTGGTGGCACTTGTCGGTCGGGTTGTTCCCCCTCCAAGAGGAACATGGGGGTTAGGGAGACTTGGCTGTCGTTGCCAGGTCGGGTTTGAACCTGTATTTGTGTGTTTTGTGCACCCCCTACTCAGTGGAAACGCTTGCCGGGGGCTTGGGAGCCTGATGGGTTCCCTATATCCCTTCTGGCAGCAAATCGCTTGGGTTTTTTTGCTTTTGGTGGAATGATTTGACTAAAAACCTGCCGGCATATCCCAAATTGCATCAGGGATGCCAGCAGAGGGTCGGAGAGAGGCCGGTTCCCGTCTCCCCACCGGGGACGCCTGGGCTGGGCTGAGCCCTGTCACCGGCGAGGAAGGCTCGCCCCGGCCCGCAGCGTCAAGCCGGGCCGGTGCAGCTGCCCTGGCGGTGTGAGGGGGTCTGGGGGGGACACTGGGGGTCCACGGGGGGACACTGGGCCTGGAGCTGAGCTGGGTGCAGCCCAGGGTCCGGACATGGCTCCGTGCCCTAGGCCTAGGGGTCTCAGCCCATGCCCCAAGCCCGGGCGTCGCATCCCGCCATGGCGCCCCCCTCTCCTGCCCCCCGCCCGGCGCTCGCTAGCTCGGCGCTCCCCGCTGCGGCCTGGCGCGGCCGCCCGCGAATCTCTGCCGCTCCCGCCTGGCCGGCTGGGGGCGCCGATTGCTCGGCAGGCGGCTGCCTCGCCTGGAGGCGGCGCGGCGCCCGCCGCCGCCTGCCCGCTCGCGCGCCGGCGCTCGGCTGCGCGGCCTGGGCGGGCGGGCCGGGAGGGCGCCGCGCCTCGGCGCTCGGCTGCGCGGCCTGGCGGCCGCCCCGCATGTGCCGGAGCCAAGATGGCGGCCTCCACCTCCTCGCAGCCCAAAGTGACAAAAGCGGCGGCGGCGCCGCGGCCCCGGGACCGGGGCGGGGACGGCGAGCCCGAGCCCGAGGCGGCGCCCGAGCCGGGTGAGCGTCCCCTTCCTCCGCCGCCCCCCGGCCCGCCGCGCCGGGGCCCGGCCGCGGCCCCCTCCCCCCCCGCCAGCCGCCGCCGCCGCCTCAGCGCCGGGCCCGAGCGGCCCAGCCCGGTTCAGGCCCCGCCAGCGGGCCCGGCCCTGACAGGAGCGGCCCGGCCAGGGCCGCTGTCGCCGAGCCCCGGCCCCCGCCCCCGCCCTCCTTTGTCCCTACCGGAGCCGAGCCCGCCCCCCCCCCATTGGGGCTACTGGAGCCTCGGTCCCTCCGGGCGCCGCTTTGCCCCCCCCAGTGCCCTCAGTCCCCCCGCGCTGCGTCAGCACCCGGTTCCTGTCATCGTCCCGGGGCCCAGCGCCTCTGTCCCGCCACTGGTCCCTGTCCACCCATGGCTCTGAGGAAGTGCCGAGCCGGGAAAGCGGATCCGGCTGAAATCTGGCCCCTCGATCCCGTCGGATACCCATGAGCCGGCTGCCGGCTGGGCCAGGCCTCGCTGCGGGGAGCAGCTGCCGCCGCTCCCGAGTCCCACTGGGTCGCGGCCGACCTGCTCGGAAAGCGTCACAACTGCCACAGGGATCCGCTCTCCGAAGGGGTTGCATCGGCTTTTCCCCCTTAGGTCTCCACCTTGGGTTTAGCCGCCAACATCTGGCTAAGGAGTGGCTTAAACATCTGTAAAGGGCGCGACCGGCTCCCCGGGTTTGCCCGCGTCGGCCCCGCTCCGGAGCTCACCGTCTCCTTCCTTTGGCAGTCCTCGCTGCGGAGGAGGAGGAGCTGGTGGCCATGGAGGTGGGCTCGCCGCCGCTGCCGAAGAAGAGCGCTGCCGCCGGGCCGCTGGATCAGCCCCCCAGCCGGATAGGGACCAAACTGTCTCCTGAGCCGCCCGGGAACAAGCCGGAGCCTCAGGACTCCAAAAGTGAGTATCGTCGCTGAGCCACCGGTTTCCGTTGTGCCGAGGGAGAAAATAGCTCAGTCGGCGCCTCACTGGTGGCTTTGCGGCAGGGAAACAGTGGCTGGGAAGCTGCTGTCCAGCTAGGCCGGACTCAAATCCGCTTGTAGCCTAGAAAAGCTGGGATTAAAGACACTGCGGAGCTGTTCTCCGCGAGCGTTGGCGTTTTCAAGGCCCGATCCCACGGGTGGCGGCGATTCGCGGCTGTGGCACTTTGTCGAGAGCCGCTGAGATGTCGCAGTGTCCCACCTTGGACCATGGTGCGCGCGGCCGTTACATCCCGACCGCGGGGACGCGGTGCCTCACGGCGCTGGATGCCATGAGCGTGGGATCACGGAAAAAAAAGCGGGAGAAGCTGCAGCCAAAGGGCTCCTCGTGCTGGGCGGCGTCGAGGCTCCGGGCAGGGGGCTGTTTAACCCGATCCGTGAGGATTTTCGGGCTGAATTCCCCTCTGGAAGAGTCTGGCCAGGTTGTGCTCTCGTATCGCTGGTTTAAGCTGCTCTTTCCCTGGCACCAACAGCTTTCTGAAGCTTGCTAGAGCCAACATGAGCTTTTTATCCTCCTTAGGCCCCTTCAGTCATCTTCTCCCATGTCGCTGCCTTCGTTTGGTAGTTAAGAAGGTTCCCAAAAACACTGTGGGGATCAATGAGGGTCCTCAGACCCTCGCTGCTGGGCTCCAGAGCCTGCCGGCGGCTCGCAGACCCCTGGTGCCTCAAAAACACGTCAAAAAACGTCCTGTGGAGCAGGACAGAGCAGCCTGCGTGCGTGCAAGGGCAGCGGTCTCTGTCCTCCCGCAGCTCCGCTCTGCTCTCTCTCCCCCAATTTGTCCCTGGCCGCTGTGGAGGCGAGCAGAAGGCCTTTACGTACGGGCGAAGGTGGATTGGGAGCGGTAAAACCTCGTGCAGCCGTGGAAGCCAGGCTCGGACAGTCGCTGTGGCTGCGAGGAGCCGGACGGATGCTGCTCCTGGTGCCTCCCGCCACCTCCTTGCCTTGACTTTCTCTCTTTTTTCTTTTTTCCCCCCCCCGATTGCAGCCCAGAACCTTACGACGTGCGAGGTGTGCGGCGCCTGTTTCGAAACCCGCAAGGGCCTGTCCAGCCACGCGCGCTCTCACCTGCGGCAGCTCGGCGTGGCCGAGTCGGAGAGCAGCGGGGCCCCCATCGACCTGCTCTACGAACTGATGAAGCAGAAAGGCAAAGCCGACGGCGGCCCGCTGCCGCCCGCCCTCGGCAAGAAATCCGGCTCCCCCAAAGACGCCACCGGCTCCCCCCGGCCCGCCCTGCTGGCGCTGGGCAAAGGCGACCGCCCGCCCGACGGCCCCGTCAACAAAGCCATCAAATCCCCCCCAGGCTTCTCCAAGAGCCTCTCGCAGCCGGGCTCCCCCCTCCTCAAGAAGGTGCCGCCTGCGCTCTCGGGGTCCCCGTCTCCGAAAAACCCCGAGGACAAGAGCTCCAAGCTCGCCCTGAGCCCGCTGCAGAGCTCGCCCAAAGCACAATGGCCGCAGGCGGATGAGGAAGGACCCCTCAATTTAAGTGAGTCTTTTTTTTACCTTTGGTGTTTCCCCTCCTCAAGCTGGGGGCAGGGGGACCCCCGGCTTCTCCCATCCGGCTGTTGGCAGCCTGGGTGTCCCTTCACTCGGTGTTGGCGCAGGCGCCGTTTTTGGGTGCAGCCGTCGGTGGCCTGTAGCGGGAGATGCCTGTTGCACTCTCGCGCCTGTAGGAAGGGGATCGTCGTCCCTGCCCGGGTAAACGGGGGCTCGCGGTTGCTGCCCGTCGCGATTTCAGTAAAACTGTTTCTACTCGCTGGCTCTCTCTGCCCTCCGAGCTCTTTGCGTCCCTCACTCTCCGGCCTGGCACCGAGCGGGCTGTTTCCTCTTACAAACCCGCGTCCCGCGGGGGTTTATACTCGCACACAGGTCCCTCCGCCTGCTGCTTCTCTCTCCTTGCTCGGCCGCCCTCCGCGCTGCCGTTCTGGGCTGTGGTGTCACCCTTTCCGGGCTGGCGGAGAGCACCGTGCTTCTCCCGGCTCAGTCCCGCGCCCGCGGCGTCCCCGAGAGAGACGGAAAGCTCTGCGGGCGCAGCGGAGAGCGCCGGGAGGCTCGGCAGCTCCCCACAGAGCGTGGCAGGGTTTCCCGGTGCCGCTGTGGCACACTTGCCATTGAATCAGCGCAGCAGGACCCTCCGTGGCGGGGTGAGGTGCCGTCTCCAGAGTAGGATGCGCTCAGAAAGGCGCCCCGGGACTGGAGTCCCGGTGCTTTCCCTCTTCATCCATAAGATCCGTAGGTAACTCGTTCCGACGCGCTGAGCCCAGAACGACTTTCCGGCACCGGCCGGCTCTTGCCTCGCTTCTCCCAGAGCTTCGAGTCTTGCCAGGAACCTCTTGGTGAACGTGCTCGCAAGAGCGCTTGGCCTCTCTGGCCCGTTCCTTCTTCGTCCTGCCCACGGATTTCCCTGGTGTCTCGGCGCGCAGCGCGGAAGGAGCTGCGTGTCGGGATCCCGGCTCTGCGCGTGCTCCCTCCCGGGCTCTCCAGATCTCTCCAATCCCGGAGGCCAGGGATTCACTGAACCCGCAAGGTTTCTCGTCGCTCCTTTTGGAGCCGCAGGGCTGTCAAGCTGCTCCGCGCTGCGTAGCCTCTTGTTTTGCCCGAGCCGTACCCCTCCGGTGGCACCACTTTCTGACAGCTTCCCGCGCCGCCGGCCGCTCGCGGGGAAAGGCTTTCGCTGGAGGATGCGCCCGGAGGTTTGCAGCGTCTCCGCTCCTCGGTCGGCGGACGGAAAATACGGCGTCCAGCCCCGGCTGCTCTGCTGGGGACAGTTTCTTGCGGCTGTTTCTTGCGGCCTCCAAAAGGCAGCCACTAACCCGCCGGCGTGTGTGGAAACGCTGGCGAAGCAGCTTGCGCCGCGCTCTTGGCCGGCCTAATTCCTCTTCGTTAGGCCTAACGAAGCCGTAGGAGCGGAAAACCTCTCCGCCGGCCGGTCTGGACGCGCTCCTCGGTGACTGTACGTATTGTGACGAATGTGTTTTCTTTCCGCAGCTGTAGATAGCGACTCGGGCAAAGACATTGACTGCCAGTTATGTGGCGCCTGGTTTGAAACCAGAAAGGGCTTGTCGAGTCACGCTCGCGCCCACCTGAGACACCTGGGAGTGGATGACCCAGATGCTAAAGGATCGCCCATTGATGTCTTAAATGACCTCATCAAAAGCGAAGACTTCAAAAGCCGCCTGGCCTCGCTCCTCCCTAGCGAGAGGAAGCCGTTAGGGGAGGCCGGCAGCCCCCATAAGCCCAGCTCTAAGAGCCCAGCTGCAGCGGCCCCCACGGCACAGCCGAAGCCAGCGCTCCCGCCGCGGCCTTTGCGCAAAGAGGCAGCACATCTCCTACCTCCTTCCCCTCCGCCGGCCAAGCGAGCGAAGCCGCAGGCGCACCGCCTCTCGGCCGGGCCGCACGGTGAACAGGGTCTTTCTCCCAGCGCCTACTGGGCTTCGGACGCTGCGATGCCTGCGCTCAACATCTGTAGGTCCCCCCTTGTCACTGCCTCCTCTCCCTGCCCCGCGCGGTGCCCGTGAATCCAGCCGGCCCCAGTGTCGCTTCCGTTAGGCCGCGGCGGGGTTAAACCTCCTGCCCGCCTTCCCCTCTGTTCCTTCTCCATCTTGAACGTCTTCTTGCTCTGCTCTCCCTGCTCCGAGTGCTGTCTGCTGCCGCGGCTCCTTGCTCGGGCGGCGGGGACGGTGCCCTGAAGCAGCTGGGAAGTCCTGCGCGCGCTGGTCTTGTCTCACCCGCAAATTATCCGGCTTGGCCAAGCTCGTGGATTCGGGCCGGCGGCACGGTCTAACCCCTCTTCTGGGCAGGGATCTGTCTCCGTTTTTATCCCCTCTCACCCCGATGCAGCAAGCAGGGGGTTTCTCCCTTCCCCGAGGGCAGCTAGGGAGCGGTTGAAGCCTCTTCTCCGCGAGCCGGTGGGCAAACGCCGATGCGGAGCACGCGAGTCTGGCCGCTGAGCGCTTCCCGCCGGGATGTTGCATGGCTCGGGCCGCAGCTTGCTTCCGGCGGCTGAAAAAAAAAAATCTCGCCCCGCTTCGCCGTCCTCTTTGGCCTCGGAAACGCACCAACACCTTCGCAGCCCGCCGGACCGGCAGCACCGCGTTCGGCCGGGAGCGCGTCTTCATCTGGCAGCTCCTCCGCGGGGCTCGGGCGCCGGAGCAGAGCTCCGCTTTGCTGGGTGCCGTGAGTGAGCGCGTCGGTTCCGGGCTGACCGAGCGCGGCTCTTCCTTCTGCCGGGGCGGCCGCGAGCTTCCCCGGCCGCCGCTTCGCCCTCCCGCGACAGTTTGAGGCCGCTCACTCCCGAGCCGGCTCGGCGATGTGCTCCGCGGCGGACGCACCGCCTCGGCTTTGTGCTTCTCCCGGTTCTCGCGGGCATCCCGCCGGCGGCGGTCCGACTCGCCTCTCTTTCCTCGTTGCAGCCTCGGGGTCGGAGCCGGTGCGGGACATCCGCTGCGAGTTCTGCGGCGAGTACTTCGAGAACCGCAAGGGCCTCTCGAGCCACGCGCGCTCCCACCTGCGGCAGATGGGGGTGACCGAGTGGTACGTCAACGGCTCGCCCATCGACACGCTGCGGGAGATCCTCAAGCGCAGAGCCCAGCCTCGGAGCGGCGCCTCCAACCCCTCGGGCGCCGGGCAAAAAGCCATGGCCAAGAGCCTCTTGGGCGGTGTGGGGTCCCTGGAGCCTCGCGGGCCTGGAGAGCTTCACATCCCCACCATTGCCAAGAAGGTCCAGCAGCCGGGCAGCCCCATGGGGCAGTCTCCTACCTCGTCTCCACCTCCCACTGCCCGGAAGATGTTTGCAGGCCTTTCTCCTCCCTCATTGCAGAAGAAGCTCAAACAAGACCAGCTGAGGGTGGAGATCAAGCGGGAGATGATGTCGGGAGGTCTCCACGGAGACCCCCACCCGTCTGACCGAGCCTGGTCCCCACGGGAGGAGATGTCTCCCCTGAACCTCTGTAAGTGCCCGGCGGTGGCCTTGCGCCGGCCGAGCGGGACTCGGCTCCCTCGCGGCTGGGGCGGAGGGGACGCGGGGGGCGTCTCCATCCGAAACGGAGGCCGAACCTTCTCCCTGGTCGCCGCGTGGGTGCTTCGGAGCGGGGCCAGGAGGACCGCGGTGGAGCGAGGCCTTGGGTGGTGGCCCAGGGGCTCCTGCAGGGGTGGTGGCGGGGGGCGGCGGGCGCGGAGGCCGCCTCTTCCCGACGCCGCCTCCTCTCTCCCCACGGCGCAGCCTCCCGAGCCGACCCGGTGCGGGACATCCGCTGCGAGTTCTGCGGCGAGTACTTCGAGAACCGCAAGGGCCTCTCGAGCCACGCGCGCTCCCACCTGCGGCAGATGGGGGTGACCGAGTGGTCCGTCAACGGCTCGCCCATCGACACGCTGCGCGAGATCCTCAAGAAGAAGTCCAAGCCTTGCGTCATCAAGAAGGAGCCGCACGCCGCCACCATCGAGCCCCCCAAATCCTTGGGCGAGGACGGGACGGACCCCAAATCCCCCGGGAAAATGCTGCCGGGCATGGCGCTGCCTCCGTTGGGCGGCCGGACGGGCAAAGCGGGGCCCGGCGCCTCCGGCGTCGGCCGGGAGCTCGCCTTGGCACCGCTCACCGGCAAACCCCAGGGCGGCTTCCTGACGCCGCTGGCTACCAAGCGGCCGCTGCCGGACGAGCGCCTGGGCGCCCACGGCGAGCTGAAGCACAAGGCCTACATCCAGACGGAGCTGCCCTTCAAGACCAAGGCCCTGCATGACAAGCCGGCGCACACGTGTGAGTGAGGGGTCGGGGTCGGGTTCGGGGGGTGAAGGCGAGGAGGAGGAGGGTGGCATCAGGCTGAAGACGCGTGGTGCAACAGCTGGATGGTCCAGTTTTGCCCAGTGTCTTCACTGTGGGAGGGTCCGGAGTTGGCGCATGAGATGGTAGAGTTGCGTCCCACCACCATGGGGGACCTGGATGAGGGCGGTCCGGTTTCGCCCGGCATCTTCACGGTGGGAGGTCCGGAGTTGGCGCATGAGATGGTGGAGTTGCGTCCCACCACCATGGGGGACCTGGGTGTGGGCGGTCCAGTTTCACTTGGCGTCTTCGCGGTGGGAGGTCCGGAGTTGGCACATGAGATGGTGGAGTTGCATCCCACCACCATGGGGGACCTGGGTGTGGGCGGTCCAGTTTCACTCGGCGTCTTCGCAGTGGGAGGTCCGGAGTTGGCGCGTGAGATGATGGAGTTGCGTCCCACCATGGGGGACCTGGGTGGGGGCGGTCTGGTTTCACCCAGTGTCTTCGCCGTGGGAGGGTCCAGAGTTGGCGCGTGAGATGGTGGAGTTGCGTCCCACCACCATGGGGGACCTGGGTGGGGGTGGTCCGGTTTCACCCGGCGTCTTCGCCATGGGAGGGTCCACAGTTGGCGTGTGAGATGGTGGAGTTGCGTCCCACCACCATGGGGGACCTGGGTGGGGGCGGAGGGGACATGACGGCCTCTCACCGCCCGGCGCCCGCAGCCAGCGAAGCCTGCTGCGAGCTCTGCGGCCTCTACTTCGAGAACCGCAAGGCGCTGGCCAGCCACGCGCGGGCCCACCTGCGCCAGTTCGGCGTCACCGAGTGGTGCGTCAACGGCTCGCCCATCGAGACCCTCAGCGAGTGGATCCGCCACCGGCCCCAGAAAGCCGGCGCCTACCGCAGCTACATCCAGGGCGGCCGCCCCTTCGCCAAGAAGTTCCGCAACGCCGCCCGCGACGCCGACGGCGCCCGCCGCCTGCCCCTGGCCCTGCAGCCCGCCGGCGTGGCCCTGCTCAGCAAGGGGCTGGCGGCGGCCGAGCTGGCGCCCGGCGAGGCCGCCAAGCTGCTGGATGGCACCGAGCGGCCGCCCGTCACCTCGCCGCTCTCCTTGGTGAAGGTGGAGGAGCATCAGCGCCCCAATATCCACAGTGAGTCGAAGGGGGGTGAGCGTGCGGCCTGCCCCCCCCCCCCCCCCCACGGAGCTGCCCCAGCCCCTCTGGGGTCCCCAGGGAAGAGGGGGGGGCTCTCAAGGGGCCCTTTCTCCCGGTTTTGGGGCTGTTTCTCCCCATTTTGGGGGCTCTCAACGTGAGACTCCTCCCCGGGCTCCCGTCAGCGAGGGATGAGCCGGGATGGGGGGGTCGCTCCGTAAATCGGGAGGGCCAAAGCGGAGGGGGTGGCACCGGCGGCTATTTTGGGGCCCTTTCTCTCAGTTTTGGGGCAGTTTCTCCCCATTTCGGGGGCTCTCAAGGTGAGACACCCCCCCCTCCTCGTCCTCCTCCCCGAGCTCCCGTCGGCGAGGGTTGAGCCAGGATGGGGGGGTCGCTCCATAAATCGGGAGGGCCAAAGCGGAGGGGGTGGCACTAGCGGCTATTTTGGGGCCCTTTCTCCCGGTTTTGGGGCCCTTTCTCTCAGTTTTGGGGCAGTTTCTCCCCATTTCGGGGGCTCTCAAGGTGAGACACCCTCCCTCCTCGTCCTCCTCCCCAAGCTCCCGTCGGCGAGGGTTGAGCCGGGATGGGGGGGTCGCTCCATAAATCGGGAGGGCCAAAGCGGAGGGGGTGGCACCGGCGGCTATTTTGGGGCCCTTTCTCCCCATTTCAGGGCCCTTTCTCCCCATTTCGGGGCCTCTCAAGGTGAGCCCCCCCCCATCCTCCTCCCCGGGCTCCCGTCGGCGAGGGATGAGCTGGGATGGGGGGGTCGCTTCGTCAATCGGGGTGGCCAAAGCGGAGGGGGTGGCACTGGCGGCTACTTTGGGGCCCTTTCTCCCCATTTTGGGGCCCTTTCTCTCAGTTTTGGGGCGGCTTCTCCGCATTTAGCCAGCGGTCTCATCCCCCCGCCATCTCCCCACCGTCTTGACCCCCCTCCGCCACCGTCTCCCGCCCCAGAGTTCGAGCGGCGGCAAGCCAGACCCCTGGACGCCCCCCTGCACCGGGAAGCCGACGCCGGCGACTTCCCGCAGAAGATGGAGGAGCCGCGGCAGGCGCCGCCCCGCGTGAGGCCGGTGCCCTCGCTGGTCCCCCGCCCGCCCCAAACCTCCCTGGTGAAATTCGTGGGCAACATCTACACCCTCAAGTGCAGGTAACGGCGGCGCCCGCCGCGGAGCATCCCGCGACGCCGATGCCGCCGTGGGGCTCGCCGTGGGGCTCGCCGGGCCCCGCGGCCGCCGCTTGCGTCTTCGGGGGGGGCTCACGGCCCGTGTCGTCCCCCCCCCCGTGCCCCGTGGGCGCCGCAGGTTCTGCGAGGTGGAGTTCCAGGGTCCCCTCTCCATCCAGGAGGACTGGGTGCGGCACCTGCAACGCCACATCCTGGAGATGAATTTCGCCAAAGCCGACCCGCTGCGGGCCGAGCCGCCGGCCGCCGAAGCGCCCGCCGTGGCCGAGGCGCAGTAAAACCGGCGACGCCGGCGCCGCTTCCCTCCTTCCTCCTGCGGGAAAAGCGGGAATCGCCGCGTTTCGCATCGCCGGAGCCTCCCCGCGCCGGCGGCTTTTCCCTTTTCCCCCCTTTCTCCTCCGCCAGCGCCCGGGAAAGCCCCAGCCACAAGCACTACACGGAAAAAGCCGAAGCCTCGGCCGAGCCGGACTCCGTTCCCGAGCCGCCGGCGGAGGAAGGCGCGCGGAGCCGGCGCGCGGAGGCTCCTTTCCCGGCGGGCAAAGGGAAACCGGCGCCTCGTCTCCCGCCGGTTTCAACCCAAAGACGTTTTGGCCTGGGATTCGTCCGCGTTCGGATCCATTGGAAGCGGCGCTGAGATCCCGGAGGCCGGAAAAACCGCCGCCGTTTCGCAAACCCCAGAGCGCCGGAGCAGCTCCCACCGCGGCAAGGCCGGGAAGGTGTCGGGAAGCCGCTTCCCCGGTCCGCGGCGGCCGGATCCGGCCCCTTTTCCCGCGCTCACCGTTGCTTTTTATGTCTAGCTGCGTAGCCCTTTCCCCCCCACCCTGACTTTTTTAACTCTAGTTTTGGGTAGAAATAAGGCGCGTTCGTTTTTATTTGGAGGCCCGAGCTCGGAGCCCGGCTCGGAGGGAATTTGCCTTTTAACTGTAATTCCCCCCCCCCCCCTTTTTTTTCCATCGGGCATATTCTGGTTATCGATGTCCCCGGGAATATGTACATTAGATTAAACTCTTCTGGAAACGGACGCGGCCTCGAGCGCTTGCGAGTCGCGGCGGCCGCCGGGGCGGGCACGTGTGTGTCATGTGCAAGCGTACACGTGTGTGTGCATGGGGGGGTGATGCACATGTTACACGCGTGCATGGGGCTGCATGTGCATCCATGGGTGCTCAGGTGCTCTGAGGTGCGCACGCGTGTGCACGTCGGGCAGTTGCACACATGTATGCACCTGGGGGGCAGTTGCACACGCGTGTGCACGTGGTGGGTGAGGCATGTTACATGCATGCACATGCATGCATGGGGCTGCATGTACGTTCATGGGCGCTCAGGTGCTCTCAGGTGTGCACACGCGTGTACATGCCAGGGGGGTGCAGGTGCACACGTGTGTGCATGCCGGGGGCAGCAGTTGCACATGTGTGTGCACACAGAGGCAGCAGGTGCACACACGTGCACATGAGGGGGTGGCAGTTGCACATGCGTGTGCATGCCGGGGGGGTGTTGCAGCTGCACACGTGTGTGCACACGAGGGGGGGTGGCATTTGCACACACGTGTGCGTGTGAGGGGGTGGCATTTGCACACGCGTGTGCACATGAGATGGCAGATGCACACGTGTGCATGCGAGGGGTGGCATTTGCACGTGTGTACACATGAGATGGCAGTTGCACACGTGTGCACACGGGGGATGGCAGGTGCACACATGTGTGCACAGGGGGCGATGCACATGTTACACACGTGCACATATGTCCATGGGGCTGCGTGTGCATGCATGGGTGGTCAGGTGCTCTGAGGTGTGCACACGTGTGTGCGTGCTGGGGGGCTACAGGTGCACACGTGTGTGCATATGGGGCGGCAGGTGCACATGCGTGTGCACGCGGGGGGGCGGCAGTTGCACACGTGTGTGTGCACGGGGGGGGGCTGCACTTGCACACGCGTGTGCACACGGGGGGGGGGGCTGCAGGTGCACACGTGTTCCCGCGCGCCCAGGCCCACGCGCGACCCCGCGCCCACGTGACCTCCCGGCACCGCGCGTGGCCACGCGGGGGCGCGCGCGCGGTTCCCCCCCACCGGGGCGCGGGCTCGGGCAGGGGCGGAGCCTCCCCCCGCGCAGCCAATGGCAGCGGAGCGGAGGGGCGGAGCGCTGAGGCGGCCCTCGTGCGGCCTCGCGCTCCCGTGAGGTGTGTCCTTCCTGGGGGCCCGTAGCCGGGGGGGGTGCTATGGCGTTGGAGTCTGGAGGCGGAGCTGTCACGCCATTGGCCCCGCCCTGTCCCGGCTGACCAATCAGAGACCGCCGCAGTGATGGCACTGCCTTCTCGTGAGCTGACAGGCGTGGCACCCAATCATCGCTCGCCTTCAGCGGGGCCATTGACGAATGAGCCAATGAGCAGCCAGCGCCCATTCGATTGCCATCCGCGCCCGCCACTGGGCGCCGGGGCGGCGGCCGATTGGCACCGAGGGCGCCCTATGGAATGTAAGAGAGGCGGTGAGCGACGGCCGCCGGCAGCCAATGGGCCGCGCGAGCCCTCGGGAGGCGCAGCCAATGCCCGCGGCGCGGGGGCGGGCCGCGCGGGCCAGCCGGCCAATGAGGCCGGGGGAGGCGGGGGCGGCGCGGCCAATGGGGGCGGGAGGCGGGGCCGCCGCGCCGCCGTTACCGTCTCGCGCAGGAGGCGGCGGCCGGCAGCGGCGCCGCCATCATGAGCTACTCAGGTGAGGGGCGGCGGGACAAGATGGCGGCGGGCGCGACGCGGCGCCGGCCCAGGGCGGGTCCCGGCGCCTCGTCGCGGCGGCGGGGCGGCTCCGGCCGGCGCCGCGGGGCCCGGGCGGGCGCGGCCGCGGCCGGGGTGGCGCCGCGGGCCTGGGCGCCCCTTGCAGAGGGCGAGGCGCCGCGCGGGGCGGCCGGGCCGGGCCCTCCCGACGCTCCGCGGGCCCGGCCGGCTTGCTCCGTCGCCGCCGCGGGTACCTGCTCGCCCTGAGCCGAGCTACCGGCTTGGGTGCTCTGTGGAGCCGCCAGCGGGGCCGCCGCCCCCCCCCCCCCCGCAGGGCCCGGCTTGGCGGCGGCGCTGCCCTCAAACCCGCTGGGCCCCAACACCGACGTTTGGCCTCTCCCCAGCCACAAGCCCTTCCCAAGCGTTGGCCCAAATCCCCCTAAAACCCCCCAAAATCCCTCGTTGTCCCCAACGATCCCTGGAAACCGCGCGCACCCCGAGGCCGAGCATCGCCGCGACCTTTGCCGGCCCCAGCGACTCGGGGCAGGAGCCAGCGCCGGGGGACGCTCCCCTGCTAACCGGAGAAATGTGACGTCGCCGTGTTTTAATTAGCTTCTTCCTCGTTTATTTATTTTTACCTAGCCGCAGCGGCTTGAGAGGAGCTTCTCGGGAGCGAGCCAGTTGTGCCCGTAGCTCTCCTTTCCAGTCGAGTTCAAGTTAGCACTGGGTCCGCTGCTTCTCCTTTTATTTCTTACATACTCATTCTTTCTTCTTGCTGGCTCTTAGAGTGGTGTCTGGGCTCACCTGTGGAGCGATAAGCCGTAGCATACATAGGCAAAGGTTTGCAAAGGCGCTCCCCGTCAACTCCGTTTCTCCTCCGAGCAGCTTTCGCCGTAGCCCACCGCTCCGAGCTGCGAAGGTGAAGCGAAACGGCCGCCTCCTGATGAGTTTCCATTTTGGAGGGGGGGGGGAAATAGCCATGAATATCTGCAGAGCGAAATCACTTTCCCAAAGGGCAGTAGCATGTTTGGATTTGTACGAGCAGAAACAACGCGCTTGCATCCCCCAGTTTGTAAAATTGTGCTTGTTTCGAGGTGAATGTTGGGGTGACGGTGGCTATGCCTGACATGTCCTCAAATCGCGGAGACCGTGGTGTGGGAACGCCTCATCCACAGCCCCGTGCAGATGCAAACGCGCTGAGATCTTGTCTTTCCGTCCCCATCTTTGATTTTTCAGCTGGTTTCCCGCAAGGGCAGAGAGGCGGAGGCCACCGAGGAGTTTTTTCACTTCAAAGGGCAGCTGAATGTCACCTCGGGGAGACTCCAGGCTGGTGTGTGACGCTTAAAACTTTCTCGGGGAGTCGTGGCCCCTCTTTTTAGGCGCTAATCGGAGCGGTTTTCATCCGAGGGATGCAAGATCTCTCTCGCCTGCCCGGATGCGTTACACGCGCTGGCAAAGCGCTCGGTGCTGGGACGGGTGTCGGTAGCAGCAATGCTGAAAGAGGAGGGCGTGTGCGTTACGAGCGCCCCGAAAGACAGCTAGCGTTTTTCAAACTTCTCTTCGAACCGTCGCTGAAAGTCGCAGGAGCCAAACACGCTTTGGAAGCCATTGCGCACGTGTTTGGTCGCGGGGGTTTGGAGGAATTTGCATGACAAAAAGTGCCCAGGGAGGGTCCGAGGAGCAGAGGCCGTGTGTCAGTTGAAGGCTGGGTTGTGGCACGTCGGCATCTCCAGCAATTCCTTCTTTCCTGGCCAAGGTCAAGCTGTACGTTTGTCTGGAGCTCGGATCCCTGGTGAAATGGTTGCTCTTCCCACCGCTTTTCCCGCAGGTGCGGAAATCATTCCCTCCCTGATGGCTGTTTGCAGCCGTCAATGCCAGGAACTTCATGAAATAAAACGCTGGGGTTTTTTTTTGCATGAGCTGGGCGAGGAGGTCGCTCTTCTGGCAGCGCGTCCTGTTTGTCATTGCTGGGGCGATGTTATGGCCTGGTCCGTTCGGCTCCTTGGCATCACCCTCTTGGACTGCAGAGGGTGTCGCTGACTGGGTAGCAGAGGACTCTCCCCCTACAAACGTTGGGATTGTGCTAAACTCAGCTCTGACTGCTTTTTTTGGTCTCTTTCTAGGTTATGGAGACTGGAACTCTGGGACGAACCGAGGCAAGTACAAGAAAACTTGAGTAATTTTCTGTCAAATTGATTTATTAGCTTCCACTTCGCAGCTCGGATGGGCTTCCTGAGCCCGAGGGAGACGTGCTGAGGTCGGCGACGAACCGTCCGTGCCTCTGATGCAGCATAGAGGCTGCACACCCTCTTACCGTTCTGCCTGTGCAACTACTCGCTTTTATTTTAAAGCAAGTAGTTTGATTGTTTATTTATTTATTTGTTGGAGCAAACAGACCAGCTTCCTCTGCTGCTGTAAGCGACAGTTGTTGCAGAGAAAACCGGTTCTAGCGGATGCACACCCTATTTGTTGGTTTTTTTCCCCTCAAAAAAGCTTGGAAAACCTGAGCGGAGTTAGTAGCAGTTTGTGCTGTACAACCCAGGGTCAGGGAGACAGCGGAAGGATAATCTATGTACGTCCCTCTCCACGCATGCAAGCAGCCCTGTAAAGCAGGAGAAAAAGAAAACGCTTAATTTTAAGCCTTAGCAAACTTCTGGCTGGCTTTGTGTAGCATTGCTACGATGTTTTTTCCTCCCCTCTATTTATAACGTTTTTTGACTTCTTTAGCAAGAACGGAAACCTCTCCATTGCTTTTTCTTTTAAAGCATTAGCGAAACGCTAGCCCGAACGTCCCATTTCATTCGTTACTCACCAGCACACTCCTTCCACTGAGGGATTTGCAGCCTGCTGGGTCGAGGAGAAAGAGATGGGTGAGGAGGATGATGGTTGCCCTCGAGAAACGAGGCATGTTGAGGTGCGACCAGCAGTAACGTCAAAGCTTTTGGACTGTCCTGCCCCTAGGCTTGGTGCTTCTCAGCCTCCTGAAATTCAAAACCAGCTTAAAATTTTCCAGAGCTGTTTAATCTTTGTGGGAGAGGACCACTTAGCTGATGAGTCTCCCGTGACGGGAACAACTCCTGGTTTTGTTGCAGGAGGAAAGGAGCGGAGATCGAGTTTGAGGGTTTGTTCGGATGCAGGTGTGCTTTGGCAGAGAGAAACCTCGAGGCCCTGGCTGTGTGTTATAGGATTTATACAAGCAAATTGTTCTCTTAAACCTTTGTGGTCTTCACAGTTAAAAAATTGGCAGGTGACTTAACTAGAAGTTTGTGCTTGTTTTAATTCCCCTTGCTTTGACGTCCGCTCGGGGCAGGGAGATTTTTGCCTCTAAACTCAGATTCGAACAGAAATATGACGGACTCTTTTCATTCCAGGCTATGAGGGATACAATTACGGTTATGGATACGGCCAGGATAACTCGGGCAGTTATGGATACGGCATGGCGACTTCCAACTCCTGGGAAATGGCCAACTCGGACGTTGACATGAACCCCGACGCCTCCGGTGGCGGCAACGCGGACGCCGTCATAGCGAAAATGAACCAGCGCTTGGACATGGTGTCGCACCTGGATACGGACACGATGCAAGGAGGACACTACAGCTCTGGCGGAGACAGGTGAGTGCGGAGCACGAGGAGACGAGCAGGCTCGGCCGGAGTCATCGCTGCTTGGTTTTTTTTTTTTTCTTGGCTTGCCTCGTTTTTTTGCCTTTTCCTGTATTCTGGCTCGGGTGAGCATCTAGAATTGGCTCAGCTGCCCTCTTTTCCTCTGCTTTAATTGTATAATATGAATTTACACCGTGTCTCAAGTGATATCTTGCAAAAAATCCAACTTCAGCACTTAGAGTGCAGTGTTTCCGGCTGTGGCTGGATTTATTTGGCCACCTCCAGTAAAATAACAGTAATAAGGAATCGTTTGTGCCTGTTCTCTGGAGCTTGCTGATATACTGGACTTCTAGAGCAGCAATAAGGAAAACAAGGGGCTACTTCATATTTGATCTGAGTTTAAATTATTAGTTTAGATTTAGAGACCGACTTCTGCCACTTAAGTGCTTTCTTTGTAGCCAGTGTCATAGTAAATGTCCAGATCCACAATGCAGTTTATGCCTTGCTGATCTTTATGAATGTTTCAGTACTAATAAACAACCACAAAGACTTCCTACATATTGACTTATGCTGTGAGTTTCTAGCCAGGATTTGGTATTTCTGCAGGGTAGCTATTTATTCCATTAAAAAAAAAACTTAAGTAAATAAAATACCACAGAGCGTTGTCCAAAGTAAAGTTCAGGAGTAAATATTAGCCGGGTACAATGTACTGGTGTGACTGTTTCCTACTCCGTTCCTCCATGTGCGGAGCGGTAGCTCAGCAAAACGTCCTCAGCGCTGTGCGTCTCTGCTGCTATATTAAACGGGTTGTTTTGGCAGGTTGCTCGTTTGAACGGCGCTCGGAGCACAGTATTTCTAGAAAGGGACTATTAAATTCTCCCCCGGGTTCTCGTCTCTTTGAACCCAGTTTGGGGCGTCTCGGCTCTGCCGCTTTAGCTCGCGCGCGCCGCGTGGTTGGCGCGGAGCTGGCAGTTGGCTGCTCGCAGACGTGATGCCGGCTGCTACATGTGTTTCGACTGATCCGGCATCGCCGCGCCAGATGGTAGCGGAATAACAGTCTTGCCTCTATTAAAAGGCAAAAATTCCCACTCCGTCCAGGAAATAATTAAAACCGCTGCAAGAGAAAATGCATAATTTGGAGAACGTTGGCTCCGTTTTCTAGTAGACTAAAGGGGCTGCTCAGCCTTTCAGCTGCTCAGGCTCACTTGTAGCTGGACACCGGTCCCTTTCCCTCTGGGGACTGACCTGATTTTGTAGCCTGAATGATTCTTCTTGTATCAGGTTGGGGTGACTTTCTTCTTACCCTGGATTTGGGATGCTATCCTCTCCCCAGCTGGCTTCCTTCCCATTTCCTTGCTCTCAAGGCTTCACCCTAAAGCCTGACAGTGTGGGGTTGTCGCGGATGAGCGGAGAAGTAATGCACCTCGCTTGTAAGAGAGCAGCAGCAATATGTTTTAGTGCGATAAGACAGTGATTTAATAAGGTTTAATCATAAATAAGACACTGATTAAACAAGGCTCGGTGGCAAGGCTGACTTGGTTACTTACTGCGAGGAGGACAGGGTCAAATGAAGTGTCAAGGAGACCCTCCCGGTGAGTCACGGGGTTCAGAATGGACCCCCTTGCTTTCCAACTGCCTTTGAGAGGAGCCTGGGCGCAGCTGGATCTAATCCTAGTCTCAGACTTGGTCAGCGGTTTACGTCTAAGGATTATGCGCATAATCAATCAGATGCAACTCAAAGTTTCGCAAAGTCTTGCGAACTTTCAGCACGCTGTTAATCACCTACCGAGGATCCGTTGCGGGTAAGGAATCCCTCGGCCTCGAGGAGCGACTTGGAGAGACATCCCTGCGCGAGAGGAGGTTCGGTGCAGCCTGCTGCCGTGCGGCAGAGCTCGGTGGGCTCTGGGCTGCCCCAGTTTATGGGGGGGAGATGATTGATGGGGGGTTTCTTCCTAGCTCGGCTCGTCGGTCCAAGCAGAGCGCTGTGGCGAAGCTCGAGTCTTCCCTTTAAGCTCCGGTGCAAAGTACATGCCACAGTTGCTTGCTGAGGAATGTAAGGCTATAAATCCTCTGCAGCCTTCTTCCCTGGAGGAAAAAAAATGATTAAAAACTGTCCCAACCATTTATTTATGTTGGCTTTTCTACCCAGAAAAAGAGTTTCTTAGCGCTTGTGTCTGCGGGAGTGGGGAAAGACAGGGTCTGTAACCATAAGTCTTTGATTATGCCAAGATAAGTGATTGAGGGCCAAACCGCCCGTTCCTGAAAATATTTCTGGACAGAGCTGGGGAGGAAGCGGAACTCACTGTGTGGCCGATTATGTCTTCATTTCACTTTAGCTTCTCCCAGTGCTCCGTTTGAAGCAGATGCCTGGGAAAGGGGGGCGAACGCTTTCAAACGATCTGTGTTTCTGCACAGCCGATAATCCCAGACCTCAACTGCCGAAGGAGCCTTCACTCAGCTCGGCAACTCCCCACTGTATTGAAACAAAAAGGGTGCATCTCGGTTATTCTCAAAGAAACGCGTGCTTTGAGGGGCTCTCGAGATCTCTGGTCCTTCTGCGACGTAGGGAGGTGGAACTGAATCCTTGCAGCCCCCTTTCGCTGGCCCGTGCCCTGTCCAACCCCTGTCCCATGCGATAGGGAAAAACTCCCATGTTAAGTGCAACATCTAGTGATTTTTTTAAAAAACAAACGGTTGTTTCGGAGGGTTTTGTTTGCTTAACCACTGCCGTTTCTCGGCGGGCTCTGACGTGGTGCCTGATACACTACTCACTGTCTTGCTTGCTGTTCCACTCTTGCAGGTACGATTCGTACGAGTCCTACGACTCGAGGTCTTCCCTGAACGAGCGTGATCTGTACAGATCCGGCTACGATTACGGCGAGGCCGAACACGACAACGACAACGCCTACGAGGGTCACTACGACAACTTCTACGGGAACCGCAGGGACCAGTACCAGAACAGAGCGCGGGACAACTTTGGCCAGCGGGGTCAGAACTGGGCCAGAGACGGGCGCAATAACAGACCCATGGCGTCTTCGTACTCCGGGCGCATGGGCGGACAGTGGAACGAGCCGCCCCAGTCGATGGGAGCGCGGGGCCTCGGCCCCCACGGCTCCTCCAGGCTCCCGTCGCTCTTCTCCCACAACATTATCCCCGAACTCAGCATGTTCCAGGGAATGCGAGGTTTCTCTGGAAACATGCGCTTTGGAGGAGGCATGATGAAGCAACGAATGAGGAGAAACTGGAAAATGTGGGACTCGGACTTTAAAGTAAGTGCTCAGGCAGTACCCTTGCACCCGGTTAGCTTGAATAGATGCTAAGTGTTTCCCACGAGACCCGCGTGTCCTGCCGCAAAGGGCTGCAAAGTACACGCTGGGAAGTGGTAACACGTAGTTTGGTTCGTTACTGGCTTGGCATCGTGGTATGTTTTCTCCTAAGTAGAGTGAGGAGGCCACGCTTGGTTGCAGAGCAGTTTTAGTCAAAAACACCTTAGTTTTTTTTTTTTAAGGTAGGAAAATATCGCAGTCTTTTGTGGTGCAACATGGTATGTTACAGGACAGAAGCGGTGGTAGACTGTCTGGCGTGAGCAGCTTTGCCTCTCAGAGACGTACCTGTACTCACAGGGAGCTTAACTGAATAGAAATCAGTCAAATGAGCTACTGCTGGCTGAGGGGAGGATTAACCTTTCTCTTGCCTCACAGCTGCAGAAAAAGAAAATCAAAAAGGACCCTACCGCGAAGAAGCGAAAGCAAACAAACAGCTCGGATGAACCTGACAGCAAGGCGGCAAAAACCGACGGCTCCGATAACTCGGATTCTGACAACGGTAAGCACGGGGCTGCTTCACGACTGTCTCCCTGGTGATAGAAAACTGCCTGCCTTTATTTCTGGCAGAGTCGTCTCGCTTTGTTGCAAGTGCAACGTGGTGATAAATCTGCTAATGTTGATCTGGATTTACCGCCCTTTTTATGCTGACTGTGCCGTTCCTTTCAGAGGAGGGAACCGAAGGAGAATCAGGAGAAAAAGAGGAGAAAGAGGGCTCCAGAGGTGTAAGTGGCTCCTGAAAACTTGCGCTTTCTCGCGATGAAGCTGTAGTTCTGCTTGGAGGTAGAGCAGCGCTGGAGTTAATAAGGTGGCAGAGCCTTGGTGGGGGAGTAGGTGGCAGCAAAATGCTTCTGCTGAGGGAGGCGTGGACGTTATGGGGACTTCCTGACTGCGCCCATCAGGTGCAATATTTGGGTGTCACCATGTCCAAAGAGCTCTAAGTGGCAAAGAGAAACAAATCAAACCGGCTGCGTCGGAAAGACGCAACGTAAAGAACTGAAGCTCATTCTATGGCAGCTGGAGAGGTTGGTTCTGATGTTGGCACTGGAGATGGCTCCTAATGCCGCTCTTCCACGCAGCGGTACAAGCGTCTGGGGAGGGGTTGAGAAGCAGCATGCCGGTGAAGATGTCCGCTAGCCTACAGGCGTTCATTTTCCATAGGCTAGCACGTGACTCTAGGTGGTCCTAACTTACTGACGTTGCATTTTAGGAGGGGGAAGATGAAGAAGGAAAAGATTCTGAGAAAGGTGAGTTGGTGTGCTTGCGTGTGACAGCTCGCAGAAAAGAGAGCAGAGGGCTTGTTCGTGCTCTGAAGCTCTGCACGGAGCATAACCCACCTCCAGCTGAGGACTCTGACGCAGCCAGAAGAGATTGAACAGTTCAGTCTGATGGGTTTATTCAGGCTCCTTCAGGCCTTAAAGAATCCACTTGCCTTGTGGCTTCGCTGTCCTCTTCTGGCTTGCTGTGCCTCAGACCTGAGCTAAACCTCCACACCTTCATGTCGAAGGGCGCTTTGGCTTCCGCGTGTGCCCCAAAGTCCCGGGGGATGCTGGCCTGGTGCTGTGCTCGGTGTTGGAGGTGGGGTACAGGTGAGCGCGGGCAGGACCGGGCCAGGCTCCCGGCTCGTGCTGGCAAGTATTTTTGAGGCTTAGGCGGGAATCCCATCTCCGTAGCCAGTGGAGAAAACTGGGGCCCTTCTGGGGCGTGACTGACCTGCTCCTCAGGATGAGACCTGTCAGATCTCCCCTGAGGATGGGGACTAGCTCAGCTGTGACGTCTGTGTTCAGTCAGGTGAATCCCGTCCTTTGTGTCTGCTCAGGGATAAGGAAATGCTGTAAAAGCCCTGCTAGGGAGGAGCTGGATCCCTTGGTCAAGGTAGGTTGGCCCTTTGGTGAAGCTACTAGCCTGGGGCTTAAGGGAACCGGATTCAATTGCCTGCTGTGCCATAGACTTGGTTTTTGGGGGTAAGTTGTTCAGCCTGGGGAAATAGGATGTGCTTCACGGGCGCGTCTGGCTGTTTCAGTGCTCGGACAGCACGGGCTAGTCGTAGAAGCGCTGTGGTACCCAGGGACAGCTTAGAGCAGCAGGTAGGGAGAAGGTCCTTAGAGAAAGGCTGCAAAGAGACCTGCCTGCGCACCGTGCAGTGAGTCGTTGCTGCCCGTCATGCTGATGGGGAGCGTAAATTTGAGACTGCACATGTGCCAAGGCAGAAGCTGCTTCTCTGCCTTGAAAATAATGGCAGTGTAAATCCGTTCCCCTTATCTGAGCTTTCTTAATTCATTGCCGTTTTTTATTTTGAGGCTGAACAGATCAGAGTGGGTATGTCTTAAAATCAAACCTGTAACTAATTAACTGAGAACCTTATAAAACCAGAACTAGTAACAGAAACTAAAATAAAGGCCCGGGAAACCACATTCGATATATTTTCTCCTGTGCTCCCACCATCTTTCCCCACTTGTCCCAGTGCAGCTTCTTCTGGAAAGCCAAGCCAGGGATGGATGGCACTGCCATAGAAATTAGAGGTGAATCTTTAATTGGCCAGTGGGAGGTACTGCAAGGGAGCAGCTTCTTCTAACGTTGCTTCTTGAATCTGAGGTATTTCTGGATTGTGCGGGTTGGCCAGGCTGACTACTAAACTTGTTTAGGGAAATTCTCTTTAATCAGGTGGTGGCCTCAAGTAATGCCCTGAAATACAACCTGCTTTAAACACTTAGGTGCTTTAACAATTCAAGAAGAGATCAGTCAAATCAAACGCAAATTGCAGGCGGGCAAGAAAACTCAAGAGCGGCAAAAGAAGAGGCATCGGGATCGCATGGTAGAAAGGTAATGTCCCTTTTCTTAAGTGATGATGCATGCTTCCTTCTCTGGGAGGACTATAGTAGCCACAGCCCAGGCCCTTTTTTTGTTCCTGGTTGTCCTGCTGCTTTGTCTATCCCTTGGATGAGTTGCTGTGCTCTCCTGCCCATCTTGACTGTAACATTTGATGTGCTGTCATTGAGACTAGTCTTAGGGGTCCATCTGCATCTGTCCACACTTAAAAGAGCAGGTAGATAAAGATGGGAAAGTCTCGAGGAAGTATCCCACAACTGCTTAAAGGGTTGGAGACCTCTGAGTAGTGGTTTATCTGTCGCCCCTTAACTGTAGACCAAAGGAGTAGATCTAGGGAGTAAGAAAGTGATAGCCTGTAGAGCAGGGAGCTGGAATGGATTGGTTTGAAAATCATGTCCGTTCACATCCAGCTGTCTCGGCAGGATCCAGTTTGTTTGTTCGTTATGCAAATACCGGACCTTCTACGATGATGAGATGAACAGTCACCTGGAGAGCAAATTCCATAAGGAACACTTCAAGTTTGTTGGGACCAAGCTGCCTCAACAAACAGCTGACTTCCTCCAGGTGGGCGTCTTGGTGGAGTTTCTGTCCTCTGGATTGTTGCCATGCAGTCTCATTTCACATGACTTTTATTTAAAAGCTCTTATTTTTTCCTCTTTCTCTTGCTTTTATTTATGCATTTATTTCTGGAGATGCTGTATAGCCTGTGAACTGCCCCTCTAAATTACTGGATGGGAAACTATTAGAAAAGGTGGAGTAAAGTTGGGTACTGAAGTATCAGAGCTGCTCTTCCAGCTCTGTCGTAGCTGCCCTCTTCCTTCCAAGGTCACTTAACCTCTGTAGTCTTACTGGTCATGATGGCAGGAAATAAAGACATTATCTGCCTACCATAGACTTTGTGCCCAGAACGGGTGACTTAAGCGCTTAAAGGAGTGGCAGAGTTCCCTGCAATAAAACGCATGTGAGGCTTTGCAGGACTTCCAAGTGCATCTCTCTAGTGTGCTCATATTGAGAGCAGAGGGGGGAAAAAAGGCTCACAACAAATCTTCTGCCGTGCAGGAATACGTTGCTAACAAAACTAGGAAAACCGAAGAGCGTCGTAAAGCAATCGAAGACATTAACGCAGTCATTCAACAGATTTATAGGGACCAAGATCTTACACAAGGTAAGAGCTGCTACCCAGGTAGGAGCAAGACCGTTCTTTAATGTGTAATGGCTGCCTGGTCAAAAAATTTCCGTGATGCGAATAGTATAAATGGAAGGAGGTGAGGCTGCAGGAACCCGCTGGTGCATTGCTGAAGAGGAAAACCTAGCGTATGTTCAGTGCACTGTCAGCCCCTTCAGGTTATTACCCGGCTTTGTCGAAGCTAGTGAGATGATTAGCTGGCTGAAGAGAGGGTTGGGGTTTTTTTCTGCATACCCGCAGTGCTGATGCAGCTGCAGCTTGCATCGCTCATCTTTGCAGCGTGCAGCCAGGCTTGTATCTGGGCCGCCGGCATTTTGTTAACCTGTCTATAACGTGCGTTTCCCTTGGCTCCTGTCCTGCACCCTGTGAAAGCCATTTTGATGCAGGTGGAAGAGTTGAAGATGAGTTTGTTGTAATGCAGGCTGCGCTGAACTCCGCAACACAGCATAGTTCCCTGAATTACGTTCCGGTTTACACTGCTCTTACCTTCCTTTTCAGATGTTGGCATGGAGCATTTTATCAAGAAGGTTGAGGCTGCTCACTGTGCTGCTTGTGACCTCTTCATCCCGATGCAGTACGGCATCATCCAGAAACACCTCAAGTCCCTTGACCATAACCACAACCGCAGGGTGAGTGAACAAACACACATGACCTTTTCTCCCTGTGATGGGAATCCCATTTCCGTGATTTTGTAGGATTTGGCCGCAATAGCAGAGCAGGAGCAGTAATTTGGAGGTTCTTTGTTCTTATGGTTCATGGGACAGACCTGAAATCGGGAAGAATTTTGTTAATCGTCCTCAGGGCTTCAGAAGTGCTCTCCGCTGAGAGACTGCAGTTAACTTTGACTGCTCCTGTGTCCTGGGAAACACCCGTGCTAAAGCTGGCCAGCAGGATTCGAGCAGCTTCAGCAAAGCCTCTGCTGCTCGTCCCAATCTGAAAATGAGATCTCGTGTCTCTTACGCTGTTCCTTGCAAAAGCTGTCTCCTAGTAGTCTGGCTTTCCCACTTGCAACAAAATCATCTGATACGTACAAATAAGCTTTACTATAGTCAAGTGATCCACGCTGATGGCTGTCTGTTGCTCAGTTGCCTAGAGGTGGCAGCTCTCTTTAGCGATAAAGTACACATATTGGCATTTAGATCTTATTGCTGTGGCAATGTTGAGCAGACTGTTACCATCTGTGTTACCATTCAGCTGTCCTTTGGTCCTTACGTGTCAGCACAATCGGAGCATACAAGCTGCCTTTAAATTTCGGTGCCCAGAGACTGAAAGATGAAATAATCGCGTTTGTGGAACTGAGTGAACCAAACCACGTGTCCCTGCTGGGCTGTTATTCACCTTTCCAAAGCTTTGCATGTCCAGCACAGAATCCAAGCACGTGCAGAAGACTGCAGATTTCTTAAATGTGCTATCTTGCTGCTTGCCTGAGTGTGCTCTGTGCGGGTGCCACTGTAGCCTGTCTTCAGCTGTTGAGACATATATGGCTGTAATTACTGGACTGATAAGTTAATTCAGGACAAAAATCTAAGTGTGCTTCTTTCATACCCCATATAGGCCATGATGGAGCAGTCCAAGAGATCGTCGCTAGTAGTTGCAAGAAGTATTCTCAACAACAAACTAATCAGTAAGAAACTGGAGCGCTACTTGAAGGTAGGTGTTTGCAGAGCAGCTTGGTGTTGGGTGAAGCGGGTTGCAGCACTGGTTGCTCTTAACTACGGAGGTTGTTAGCTGAACCTCGAGGCAACTTGGAATGTTTCAATAACACGTTGGATTCCTGGTTGCTGTCTCTACGGTGCCAGGTGACTTCATCTGTCATCTCCTGTCCCACGTGTTACTCCTGATCCTGAGTGAGCAGGATGAACGAGGCCTCCGGGTTAGAGGAGGAAGGTTTGGCTGGAGACCTTGACCCCTGTCTTGCACTGTAGCAGTTGCTGTTAATATTAGCATCTGCTTTATGAGCTGCTCACTTGACTGCTTTTGGTGCCTAAGTAGGAGGCCGCTGTGAGCAGGTTGGCAAGAATTCAATCGATTATCTGGGTAGAGGATTGGCTAAAGCTGTGTTTGACACACGTACGTAGGCAGAGCTTGGCCTGCAGTTGCCAGCACTCAAAAGGACTGACAAACCCCCTGGTTTTGGTACTGCTACATCCTGGCCTGCTGAGTAGCGATAAAGCTAAACTTCTCGAGAAGGTTTGCATGTCGCTGGCATGTCCCTAGTGTGAATTCCTCAAGTGCAAAGATGGGAAGCTAGCAGCAGCTAGAGACAGACTCAGCAAACAGATGTTTGTCTTCTCTTGCAGGGTGAGAATCCCTTCACAGATGACCCAGAAGAAAAAGAGGAGCATGAGGAAGGAGAAGGGGGAGCCAGTGGAAACGCGGAGGAAGGAACAGCTGAAGGGGCCGATGAAAACAAGGATGATGAGGAAAATCAGGAGGAAGAAAACCTGGATGATGAAAACAAGGATCATGAAGAGAACCCCGAAGCGGAAGGAGCTGAAAATGAGGGGGAGCAAGAGGAGACAGGGACAGAGACAGAGGTAGAGGCACAGCCAGAAGCACAAACACCGGTGGAACTGGACGCAGAAGACATGGAGGAGCAGACTTCACAAGCTGCGGAGGAATCCCTCCCCGAGGAAGAAGAGCAGCAACTGGTAGAAGGCGAAGAGGAAGAATGCCAAGAAGCAGATGCTGCACAAGAGGATGAGCAGGCCGAGTAAACTCTGGGGAAGCCGATGTGTATAAGACCTGACGTCCATTTTTTGGTTTTTGTTTTTTTTAACATAACTGTACCTGTGAATTTCATAGCACATATTTTGGGTTATCATTCTACTAAACTCACGTAGGCAGTGGAAGCCTTTATCTGTAAAGTGATTTTTGGAAAATAGATTTTTTTTTTTTTTTTTTACACACCAAATCTTCATTTTCAGTAGCTAGGTTTTGTGCAGTCTCTGTTTTTAGATGGCTCTGTACTAGGAGAATTTCCTTTTGAGCATGTGTACAAACCAGTGCTACATCACAATCTGGCAAATTAAACCTCACCTCTTCCCCATGAAACTTTTATATATTTAACAAAGATGTGGTTTGCCCCCTTAGCCTGTCTGTCTGGAAACATCAGGAGTTCGGTTCCGGGGTTTTAATTTCTGCAGTGTATGCTGTAAGGTTCTGCATAATTTCCATGTGAGTGTACTACTCCTCCCCATGTTTTACTCTTTCTTTTAATGCAGAGCAAAACTAAGTGGTGTCAACATTGTATTGTTTGTAAAATGCTTTCATTTAAAGGTGAATGTTTGGTGGGTGGAGATAAAGGACTACCTTGAGATTACCTATGCCTACGCCTTAATTTCTGAAAGTGGAGGTGAGTAGCAGCGCCCTGGGAAAGCCTCGTAAAAGGTGGACGCTTAGAACCAATGTAGGAATGCTGCGTTTCCACACTTTGGTTCGTTATTTGGGTTCAGCTCAACTTTCCCCTTTTCAGCACTGCAGTTCTTTATGCTGTAGATGAAACTAATTTACTCTCTTGATTAAGTTAAAGCTGGCATCAGTTAGGCATCACCTGAAGTACGGGCTCTCTCCTGAGATGAGGGAGAAATAGAAAGTTTCTGTGACACTTCAGAGCTTACTCCAGCGAAGCAGCTGTGAGCTCTCCTGCTGGAGGGGTTTGCAGGGGCTGATGCCTGCCAGATGAGGACACTGTTTGCACGGCAATACGCACGCTTAGTGATGAGTCACAGGAGCTTCCTAAACCTCCTCTAACTTCATGTAAACTGTTTGTGCAAGAGAAGTTTCCTGGAGTGGGGGAGTGAGTGAGTTTGAAGTTTCGGAGTGAAGATGAAGTGCTGAGAGAGCTTCTGTGCTCAAACCCTTTCCTCCAGTGAGCATCTCCAGCGGCAGTGACTGCTGGGATGCTTTGGGCGTGCCGAAGTCTGATATGGGGTTGGGAGGAGATAGGAGAGACACGTTCCTGTGAGCCTTCAGACTGTGCTGTGCTTGGAGGACTTATCTGCAGAGGCCAAGACCGGTCTTGACCTGTGGCCTGGCCAGAGGCAGGTTCCTGAGCGGTGACCCCCTTTGCCGCAGGTGGCATCCCAAACATCTGCCTCTTGTGTGGATTTAATCAGGATCAGGCTGTTCTGGCAGATATGCCGGTCTCTGAATCCCATTTTGGCTTGCAGTAGGGCTCAGAGCAGCCTAGTTAATGCCGACTGCTCTTAGTTTGCTGCTACATACCGCAGCAATGAAGTGGATGCCTCCAGGTGAGATGGTGGCTGAGCTTGGAGGACATTAGTGTCACCTCAGGGTAGCTAGAGGAGTAACTCTGAAGGCTGCAAAAGATGAGTGCAAGAATAAAAGCTGCCTCGGAAAGGTAGGCTGTAAGGAATTTTGGGCTGAAGGCAGATGGACATTCAGCTAGCCATGGCTATTTGATTAAATTTAGGCTATGCCAAGAGTCTTTACTTGATGCTGTTGCATCCTTTTAGAGCTGCTGGCTTTTATTCCTTGCTCTATGGAGCTCTGCAGTGACTTCCAGGTTTCTTCCTGCTTTTCTCTGCAGAAACTCTCAAATTGAGATTTGGTTAGCTGTAAGATGCAGATCCCATCATATCCTGATGAAAACAATTGGACTTGGCTTTTGTTAAGTGCTGCTGAAGGAACTGGCCTGTACTCTGCTTGCATTTCACTGCATTTGAAGACCGATACTGTAATCAAGATGAGCTTTCAGAAAGCAATATAAGGAAACGTCTCGATTTAAGATTTGCTTAAGAGCACTGAGACTTCCTAACCTGGGTAGGCTGCCTGTAACTTTAATCAGGGTTTAGAGCACCCTGAAAGCAGTGAGATGTCCAAGAACCAGCCATTCTTTAAGGAAAAAAAGAGTTTGTTTAGTGAACATCGTTGTGCCCTGTCTCCTATGTGCAGCCTGCTCTCTGCCCTCTGCTTTCCCCCTTTCCGGTGACTCCATTCCTCTAATTCCACTGTCGTGCTGGCTGAGAACTTAATTTCAAGAAAAGGCACTATTGAGGGGGGTAGGATGTGTGAGATATCCTGCTTCCCTGCCTGTTGTTTTGGGAGGAGACTCTTCACCTCCCCGGGAAGGGGGGGATGGCGGCACCTCTCCTAGCCGGGGGCAGTAAGTAGGGTCCTGCACTGTCTCCCCTTTTATATGTTTTTTGGGGGTTTTTTTTGTTTTTTTTGTTTAGCCTGTGTATTGGCAGGGTTGGGGGGGGACAGGGCTGCATATCCACAATGGGCATGAAAGAATAGCTTGACTAGCAATTAATTTTCCTTCTCTGCTGCTGGGCCATCGCAGGTTAGACAGGAACAGGCCATTACGTCACCCTGGCTGAAAGGAAAATACCTCGGCTCTTCTCCCGTCCCTAGGAGACGAGCGTCCCTTCTGGCACCGTCCTCTGCTGTTACTGTGTCCGTACAGCAGCAGCTCTCCCGGTTCTGTCGCTGTTAAATTCTGAGCCACTGTTGCTGAATATGTAAAGAAAACTGAGATAAAGGAGATAACTGCCACCGGCCTCTTTATGAGATGTCTCCAGTTGTAGGTGGGTAATAAATATACTTGCATATGACAGAGATCCAGTTGTGGTCTTCTAGCTTGAGTCTGGGTGGGCAATTGTGGAGTCCAGGTGTTCCTGATCGAGTTCACAGTCCTCGGAGGACAAAAGTAGCACAACAACGTATGTAACTTCATCAGAAGCACCTCAAAAGCGGGCTTACACCAAGGTGGACCAACGCCAGCTGAGAGCAGAGCCCCGGTTCCGCTTGCGGAGGTGCCTTTTGTCCGTTCAACAAACGCCGTTCGGGTTGATTAACGGCTGTATTGTGCTTTCCGGCGCTCCCCCACGCTGTTCCAACCTTTCTACGTGCCGTCAACTGAATGGTTGATGCCGCCGCTCCCCCGGACCCTGTTCCCTCCCCGAACAAAGGGCTGACCCCGTGGCAAGAAGCGACTCCGTCTTGAGAAGCAGCTGGCCCGTGAGGGGTTGTGGGCCCTGGACCACCATCGCTTTTGCAATATTGATGAGGTTGGGGCCCGTGAAGCTGTTGGGAGCATTTAGGTGACATCTGCAGCATGCACAGGTCCTTTGCCACTAAATACTGCTGTGTTTTTCCGTTCTGATTCAACATCCTTGATTTAAGTGCGTATGTTCATGTGTACAGCATGTCCTATAGGTAGGAAACACTTAGTGCCTGGATCCACAAAGTTTTTTCACTTTGCGCTTTTCCACCACGCAGGCAGCAAACTTAACTCACGTTTTGCAGGTAGTTTGAGGTCGCGAAACCTTAAATCACTCGAGGACCGCCCTGAATGGCCCTAGGAAATGGGGGCTGTGTGCATTTGGCCATCATCGCTTGATCGTCAGGGTGCTCCGTGGCTGTCACTTCCCTGCGTTTCTCCTCCCTGAGAAGAAACTTCTTATTTTCCACTTTTGGGGGGGGGGGGGGTGTTTTCCACTTTTTTGGGTTTGTTTTCCTTTAGCAAGCCGCAGTGTCAAGGTCGTCGCTCGCTTTCGCTGTCGCCGGCTCCAAGTTGGGGCCATGCCGCCTCGCTTGGGAAATCCATCGCTATGAGAGTTGCGGGCAGCTTTGGCCTCTTTTTCTCAGATTTACGGGAATTCCTGTAAAAGGAACAAAAAGTGTGATTTCATTAAGGTCTGTTTATAACGGGCAGGGGCAGAAGGCCGTGACCCCGGGGCAACCAAATCCTCCCCTGTGGGGAGGAGATGTCTAGAATGAAGGTGCCGGTTTTGGTGAGAGCTTCTTCTTCCCCTTCTCCCTGAGGCAAAATGCATCCCCCCCCCCCTTAAAAATGCTGCTATTTTGGGTTAAAAAAGTGAAGTTTGAGTTGACTTGGTGCCGGAGGCTTCACAGCCGGGGTGGATATCTCTGGCCCTCCCCCATGGGTGCTGTGGGGGGTCAGGGCAGGGGTCAAGGCTGGAGCCTGCTCTGGGCTGGGGGGGTCAGGGGTCACGGCTGGGGCCCCTATTTTGGGAGGGGTCAAGGGTCAAGGCTGGGGTCAAGGGGGGGGCGAAGACCCCACATCAAGGCTGGGGCCTGCTCTGTGCCATCGAGGGGGGTCAGGGGTGAGGGGTCAGGGCCAGGGTCATGGCTGAGGCGCCTATTGGGGGACAGGAGAGGTCAGAGGTCAGGGCGGGGGTCGCCGCTCGGCTCAGGCCCTGGAGCTCCATGGCTACCCCCCCCCCCGCCCTGCACTGGCGAGCCGCCGCGACGGCGGACCCGCGCCCCCCGCTGCCGCCCAATCAGAGCGCGGCGCGGCCGTGATTGACAGGCCGGGAGGCGGCCCAGGGGAGGGCGGTAGGTTGCCACGGGCGAAGGCGCCTCCGCCAATGGGATCGGGGGAGTCGACGCCGGGAGGGAGGGGGGCGCTCTGCCCAATGAGAGCAAGGAAGGGGGGTCGCGCCTCTGGGTGAGTGCGGCCAATGGCGGGCGCGCAGGGCGGGGTTTTGGAGAGCCTCCAATAGGGAGCTTCGTGGGCGGATCCCTGCGGCGGGAGGTCCCAATGGGCGGCGGGTGCCGCGCGCCTGCGCACTGAGTACCGAGGCGTGCAGTGCGGCGCCGTCGGCGGAGGGAGACATGGATCAGGGATACGGCGGTAGGTGCGGGGCGGCGGCGGCGGCGGCGGGCGCCGGCGTCCGGCTGGTCCCGCTCGGGTGGCGGCGGCGGCGGCGGGGGCGGCTCCGTCCCTCGTTGCCTCCTCAGCGGGGCCGGCGCCGCGGCTCCCCCCCCCCCGGGGGGGGTCACCCTCCTGCGGGAGGCGTTAGGCCCGCCTCCCGTATGGAGGCGGCGCCTCTGATTGGCGCGGCAGCGCGTCCTTCAGCGGCGGCGCGCCGCGGATTGGCCGGGGCGGGCGGCGCGCGGGGTGGGGGAGGGGCGGCCGTCGGCCGTTCCCCGCGGTGTGTGGCGACCGGCGGGGGGGGGGTGGTGAAACGGGGGGGGGAGGGGTGCGCGGCGCGGGGAGGGGAGGGGTCCCCCCCTCCTGGGGAGGGGGCGGAAATGGAGCCGGTCCCATTTCTGAAGACGACACAAAATGGCGGCCGGGCGGCCCCTCCCCCTCAGCGCCGTTCCGGCCCCGCCGCTCCCCCCCCGACCCCCCCCGGTTGCCTCCAACCTCTCCCCGGGGCTGGGCAGCGCTGTCCTGAGGGAGAGGCGGCCGCTGCCGGCCTCGCTGCTTCCTCCTGACCCGGGGGAACGCGGGCACCGGGGAAAAACACAGCCCAAAGGGCCTAAAAGCCCCGGAAACCCCCCAAAACTCGTCAGGTTCCGGGGGACGGTGCTGCCGGTCCCGCGCGCCTGACGGATCAAACCGGCGCGACCACAAACGCGCTGCAACGTCTCTCTTTGCACAGATCTTCCCGCTCTTCGGACGCACGGTTTAATTTAAACAGCTCTTTACCGGCTAAAGCGCTTTTCCACCATAAAGGCGCAAAATGAGGAGAAAGGGAGTAGATGAGCGCCCCCCCCCCCCCCCCCCGCAGTGCCGGTGACCGCTGAAACGGCGCGAAAGTGCCGTTTTCCGCCAGGAAAAGTGTCAAGCACTCGTTTATTAATCGCTGCTGTTCCTTGCATTGTGCCACAAGCATCGTTCCTCCCCGAAGCGGTATGCGTCGGGGTCGCGTTGCTTGTTTTCACGCTAGCTTTGCTCTTCTCCCTCAACGTCCAGGGAGCTAAACTCGCAGGGCTGAAAGCGAAACGTTAAAATATAAACGCCTTCATCCTAATCTGAGTTTGACAGCTTGATTATCTCACCAGCTGTTTAAAGTCCTTTATCTAAGTCCATTTAGCTTGGAGCTAGTCCGTGGGTTTGGAAGGTGAGTGTTTCCAGATGTAAAAACCCGTGGCAAGCCAGGATTCAGGCTACCTGTTGCTTGTATCCTCTCTCCCTTGCAGACACACACGCGTTTGGAGCCCTCTTTCCGCCTTTATTTCAAACTTCGCTTCCGCTGTCACTCAAGTTTGAAGGCGCGGCGGTCCCACGGGGGCAGTTTTTGCCCTGCTGTTCAAAACGCTTCTGTGGTTGTGTAGCGTAATTACGACTGCTGCAGGATTTTATAAATAATACAGCGCGCCTGTTCTGCACTCATTTTATCGAGCTCCTGGTACCTAGCGTGTCGCTCGCTGCAGACATCATGCATAATACATTCAGACCCCTTGTTGATCTCGAAGGCAGACCTGTTGACAAGGTGCTCTTTCCCGGCTTCTCCTTTCTCCGCCTGCCTCCAGCTTTGTGGCGATCCGATGCCTGACATCTCTTTTGCCATAAATTACACCTTAAACACTTTTAGACTGTTTTACCAGTTTTTCCGGCATAACAATCGCACCAGCCCGGGTTCTCAAATTGGTGGCGGGGTTAAAGACATGCACAAAACATATTTGTTTTGTATTTATCCCGGGAGAGGGGTGTTTGTCCCAGGTGCCTGCAGCCCACCTGCTGCGAAGCCAAAATGCAAGAAGGAACTTTGGGCCAAGAATACAGTGCTTTGGCTCCTGAAGGCCTATTTATTAGCCAAGATGAAGTGTAGACATTTTCTGAACTAGTCACCTGCTCCGCTTTATGGCAAAACAAGTGCTTCTAGGGTGCATTTCTTCTCCTCTTAAGGTAGATGCCTTAAATAGGACGGTGAGTCATGGTCTAGAAGCGTTGGTTTCTCTCCATTGACAGCAGAGCGAGTCTGGAGGACTGGCTCCAAAGAATTTGTGTTTAGATGTGTGAAAGTTGCTCTTGAGACTTATTTTGCCTGCTTCTGGTGTCCTGAAGTTAATTAGCTATCTAAAAAGGCTTAAATCTTCCTTTTATCTTGTAGAAATGGTAATAGGTTAAAAAACACTAGTATGTTGCAGCTTTTACAGAGGTTTGACATGAATTTTGGTATTCATGGGGTTATAAATTCATGAGGTTATAAATTCATGACATTTTTCTAGTTCTTGCCTATCCGCATTTTTACAAATAACCCTCAGGCGTGGGCACATCAGCCGCTATGTCCCCTCTCTTTCTGATTCATGACGCTTGCTTCACACGTTGAGTAGTTTTGAGAGTTGTACGGTTCCATCTGAACTGGTTTTTGAGAGGGAGCATCCTTTGCAATCCAGCAAACGAGGCCCTCGCGCAGCGTGCGATTTGTAGCTGTAATTCAAGCGCTTGGCGATTCCAGCAGAAGACAAGCTTTGTTCTCCCGGGGTGAAGTCTTTGTCGAAATCAGCGGGAGAAATTCCAGCTTTCAGAAATAATTTCCTGCTGTTCATCCCGGGCCCCAACATTTTTTTTCCCCTCCTGTTCTTTTTCCTGTGGGTGTTAAACTTCAGCTCTCAGCGTTTCAAATACGCTGAACAAAGTAAATGTCTGCTGTTGCTCCGTGCTCTCTCGACGCGTGCTGCGCTTGCACAAGCGCACCGGGTGAAATGTTTCCCACGCCCTTCCTGCGGTTCGGCTGGCTTAGGGAGCCTTCTCGGGAGGATCCCTCGGGGACCGTGGCGCACTCAACTCCGCCAAAATCGTTGCTGGGGCCCTCTCGGTGCTTCTGAACCCCCGCGGTCCATTGCAGTACTTCTGCCGAGCTGGTGTTTTCCTGTTCTGCGCTTTATTTTGCTGCTCGTTTCCCACGTGACGGCGTTTTATCGTGCGAGTTTTTGCTCTTGGGAACGCGCTGCGCTGCTGCAGCTTCTCTGCTCCTTTGTACCTAGTCGTTAATACCCAAGTGTTTTGTCTGGTGTTTTCTCACCTTTCAGCTTCAAAGGTAGATGTTCAACTTGAATCACCACCCTCTTAAATTGCCTTGAGTGCTTGATGAGATAACGTTTGAGAGCCTTGCTTAACCCAGATTTCTTTGTTCCTATAGAAGAAAACTGTAGTCATGATAATACCTGTATAAATATAACATGCCCTACATATTTGTAAGCAAGACACCAAAGTATATGCATGCAATTAAAAGCAGGGCAGCTTTTATTATACCTAATCTGGAGGTGCAGCCTGTGAAGAGCCTGCAAACAAAGCAATCGGGCTGTTTTTGCTAAGGTACGGCGCTGCACGCCGGACCACGTAACCTCCGTCAACTTTGACGCGTCAGGGATGGAGCTGTATCGTGGCCTGCTCGGCTGTTTTTGCCTCCCGCGGTTTTTAACGACACGAGAGCGCTGAGCAAACGGGTATCAGGTGGATTCTTAGCGAGCTGTAAAACCAAGCTGGGAATTTGGAGTCCGGAGGCTCCCGGGTGGTTGCGAGGACCTGCCTATGCGCCGCAGTCGGCGGCTCGCGGTCGGCTGCCATGCCCTTTAGCCCGTCTGTCACCTTGACCCTCCCTTCACGCCCCCGTGGGCGGCTGGGGAGCGAAGCTGAAGAGGGAATGACTCAACGTGGAAAAGCAAGCGGCGTGCGAAAGGGGCTCACTTAGCAATCGGCTTCTGATTTGAAACCCTGCGGATTCGTTCTGCGTAGCCGCATGGCTCCTGTTTTGCCGGCCGTCTGGTGCCGTGGGCTCTCCGAGAGTGGTGCAAAATGCAGTCGCACCTATTTCTTCTATGATCGCCTTGCTTTTTTGGAGACGCCTCCGCTCCAAGTTTTGAGGAATTAGCTTGGTTGCCCAAAGAGGGGGGAAAAAAGGGTTTAAAAAGCGCACGTGTCCTGTAGATCCTTGGTCAGCCTGGAGCAGGTTTGCGCAGGGAGCTTATGTCCGCGAGATAAGTGTTTCGCAAAATTGGTGGCTGCGTGTAGAAGGACTTAAATCAGTGGTCTGCCTTGGAGGCAAGTGCGCACGCCCGTGTTTTGGCACATACGGCTCTGCCTTGGCCTTTGGTTAGGGGATATTGGAGGGAGAGGAGGTCATTAAGGGGAAGAGAAACTACAGATGCGGTGGAGGAAGGGAAGGCCGATGGGGAGAAGCTTGGGCTAATGCCGTGGGTGCAGAAATATTTGTGTCTGTAGCCAGGCGGCATTAGTTTTGCTTGTGGATCAACTTTATTTTTGATCAGAAAAACTTATATGAACCAACTACAGGCAAATTTTTCTTTTTTTTTTTTTTCCTGTTGCACGTAGCAGCATCAAGTACCTTTAAAAACTATTTTTTCTTTGGAAACGCACCATGTTTTTTAATTCTCTGTCTCAAAATGTCTTGTTGCACTTCAGACTGATTAAAACCAAACTTAACCTGGAACGAAGCGTTTGTCTGGGACTTCAGGCGTGTCTCCCAAACAACAAAAGTGCAAGTGCAATTAAAGACTTTGTGGGTTTTAGGGTTGATTAATGGAAGAAACTAAAACCGTAGTAACGCCATAGGCAACTGGAGGAAACATCCAATCCTTAAAATAGTTCAATTTTTATTTTATTTTTTTGCAGGTTATGGCACCTGGAGTACTGGGACCACCAATACTCAAGGTAAATATCATAGAGGTATTTATAAAAAACATATTTGGGGTATATTTTAGGTTATAACTGCTCTCTTTCTATCTCTAGGATATATCTTTTCTTTCTGGGCAAAGTAGTGTAGTACTGTACTCATTTTTGTTGATGTGTAGCCTTCATTCTCCTCTACTTAGTAACTCCGTGCTTGTTTTTTTTGGTATTTTTTGTTTTTTTCTTTTTTTTTTGTTTTTTAAAAGCTTCATCCCATCATCTCATGATATATCCTAATTTCCACCTTCTGAGGGTTGTATATTGGAGGAACAAGCTTAGGACTGGCTTCGATCTTGCATATGGCCGATAATGTGCTTTGTTTTATCACATGGGACTCATTAGCATTGTAAAATGAAGCATGTCCCAAAGTATTTGCCAGATTGGGCTCTCGCCTTTGAACTTCTTTCCAGTCTAGACAATAGCGGAAGAAGCGAGATGCTTCCACAAGTAATACAATCTTCCTGCACGTATTTGCCTTTGCCACGATTTCGCTGCTGAGCGTATGCTGAAACTGAAACTATTAACGCAAAATTGTGGCCCGGTTTCTGAGTTGTTACCGCTTCGTGGCTCGCGTCTAGAAAAATAAGAGCTGCCTGCGGCCACGAGCCGTTCTGCGGTTCCTCTGGGTGAGGCTGTAGCTCGAGGGGAGAGAGGAGCTGCAGGTGGTTACAGTCTCCCGTACGCCCTGATGGGTCCACGCTGAGAATAGCACCTCAGTACTGAAACGCAGAAATTCAGACTGACACAGGTGCTACGGACGGTTTACTTGAGAGATTTTATTTTTTTAATGGAATCATTTGTGTGTTGAGAACTGCAAATACCAGGTTAGATATTTCAAACTGTTCAAACACAAAGAGTGTTTAAAAAAAATATATTATCCATTTCATTTTCATAAGTAGCGCTTGGAAGTACTAGCTTCTTTCTTTCCCAGTCTGTGCAAAAGGATACGTAATATTTACAAGCACTGACCAGAATTACGTATGTTTAGCCGTGAGCTCGTGATTTCTATGGTTTGTTGCTTTTAGTGCTGAAACTGTCTTTCTTTTGCCCTCTTAAGGTACATATGCGACAAATGCGACAAGCTGGCAAGGTACGTGTTAAATACGTTGTGCGTCCGGCTGTTTCTGTGCTCTCCTCTGCCTCTTAGGTTGGCCTGAACGCGTGGAGCTGTTTTCCAGCTCGCGGGCTGCCGCCGCTTGGGAATTAAAAGTACGCAAAGATGTGCTTTTAAGCTGCTTGTCCTTGCTCGTTCCTCATGGTGCGCTGTTGGAGCATCCCAAGTGCGGAGCAGCTGCCGAGAGAAGCCCTCAATTATTTTTACCTTGCTCCATGATTACGTGCCTTTTTTTTTTCCTTTTTGCTGAAGAGAAACTTTGTCCTGACTAGAAGCCAACTTTCTCTTAAAATGGGAAAATTAACTCGCGGATTAGGAAAGCTCATTTATCTTACGCCTCCGTGGCTCGTTTGATCTGGGACAGCCAGACGATAAAATAATACTGATGAGTTTTTTTTTCCCCTCTCAAAGCCCAAGGTTTGCCCTCGTTATGCCAGCATCTGGATGGTGTACAAATGCAGTTGTCCACGTGTCGGCTAGCGCTTCCTCAACAAACCCTCTTTTGCATTTCTGTAACGAACCTTTCCTTTCAGAGCACTGTTTAGTTAATTAGCCTTGATTCAAACTGTATGGCTGTTTTAGGCTATTTTTAATGCCTCCCCCAGGGGAGAGCTAATGCCTAAGATCCTTTATGAAATATTGTTTCTTTGGTCCTTGCAGTAAAAGATTAAATATCGCACCACGCGTTGGGCTGTGGATTCAAACCTCCCAGGTCAAGTCTTGAGTAAAAATGATTTTTTTTTTTTTCCTTTTATTATTTCTCTCTTTGTAAAGCCTGGGAGCCCAAGGCCAGGACTAACACCCTATTGTGCTAGGTCTTGTGCAAATTCAGAACAGAAAGGCGGTCCCTGCTGCGGAGAGCTTACAGTGTGAATGAAAACAAAAGTTGCCAGATGGAAACGGGCAGATGGGGGGGGGAAATGCAACGAAACAGCGAGGCAACGGGCACTACAGGCAGCGGTATCGGCGCACCAGCGGCCTTAACTGTTGTCAATTTTATTGTAGGCATCACGGCCAAGGAGAATTATGAGGGATCTTCATGGCACACTTGGCAGTCACTTTACGAGAGCCCTAGGAGTGACATAGCGAAGGGTATGACAGATCAGAAGCAGCAATCGAAGAGCTGTGAGAGGAAGCTTGCTTTCTTAGCGCAGGGCTCAGGACGCGTTTCTCTTCAGAGGGAGCACGGCCCTGGGTGGTGGTCCAGCGAGCGGGGGGCGGAGAGGTGCCACGAGTCTCGGCGGGGCGCACGTGCGCGTCCCTCATGCCGCGTCTCCGGCTTTGCGTTAAGTGTGACGCGAGCGCGGCCATAACATGTTGCTTTTCCCTCAACGTTATGGTTTCTTACCCCAAGGTGGCTGGCTTTATGCTCTTTATTACTCACTGCTTTGATTTTTTTCCTGGTTAAACTATTTCATAGCTTTAGCCATCTTTTCTGGATATGTGGTTACGTGCCCAGCGGTGTGGACCTCTGATTTTTTTGTTGGGCCGTGCAACGCAGATGGCTTAGGCCGACAAAGCCCAGCAATGTCCACTGAGCTCGTCCTAAAATCCCTACTGGGACCAGTAGCGCTCCGTTTCCTAGCAGTTAAAATCACCGGAAGGAACTCTTGGTCCTGGAGCTTTTAGGGTTGGGGTTGAGCAAGAAACTTCCAACTCTCAACATCTTTCATTTTAAGAAACCAGATTTCCTTTAAGGAGTAAAGCCCAGCTGCAACCTTGCCTGGTAGGGTCCATAGCATCCAAACCCTTCTTCCAGATACCTGTGTCTTTATGATAATATATTTACATTGATTTTTTTTATTTTCTGCCAGGCTATGAAGGTTATGATTATTACAACACCCAAACCACCGCCGCTAACACGGCGGCCACATACAACTATGGCGCGGCAGCTGCTGCCACCTCCAGTACTTGGGAGACTCCCAAATCGTCCGATATGAGCATGAACGCCGACGTCAACACCAGCATGACCGTTGGGTCGTACAGCGCCGAGACCGGGGCGAACGAGAGCTCGGATTCCATCATAGCCAAAATTAACCAGCGTTTAGATATGCTGTCCAAGGAGGGCAGCAGCGGAGCAGGCGAAGGCATGGAAGACCAGGAGAGGTGACTCTTCTTAGGCTCCTTTCTTTTGTAGTTAAAAATTAATGTTCTGTCATCACTGTAGCTTCAGATTAAACTGCTCTAATTGTATTGGCATGATTCAGTGTTTGTCTTTGAGAAAACAAGCTTGATTGCATACTCTTATTTTTTTTTTTTACTTGTCCTTTTTTTTTTTTAATAATATATATGTATGTATCAGGCGTTAAAAGCCACTTCCATTGTTGCTTGAATTAATGCGTTTTTACAGGCAGTTTTTATTTGCATTTTGTAGGTTTCTTAAAATATCTTTTCATATGCTTTTTTTTTTTCCCTCATGGCTATCTAGTACATTTGTTTTCTCCCGCTGTGTTAAATTATGCCAGTCTGGAGCGTTGTTTCCTCTCGGTGCACGCTTTGCTGCTCAAATGGTAACGTGCATCCTGGCAAGAGTTACTGAATAAATGAAGTTTCACCTTTCTCTGCCATTTGATACTTGCTGCTTTGGTCAGCCAAGATACTGGCAATTAACACTTATCCGCATTAATTCCGTACCCCGAGGCACAGCTGCGAGTTTCCCCTTCAGGATGGGATTGCTTGTTTTCTCTTGTCAGGTTCTCCCTGCTGTTAGACCTGCCTGCAGGTTGGACAAAGCCCTGCAGTTTGCCTCTTTCTAGCAAAGAGGTGCTTTTGAGCTCTTCACAGGGCTTCTTTTTCAAGCCAGGAATTGTCCTTTTGTTCCTATCAGTGTCTAGTTGTTTTGATGTTCTTTTCCCTGCAGCTGAGATTCTTGACTAGGCGGCAGGTCCCCTTTCAGTTCTAAATTGCTGACCCTGAAAATGAGAAACAGTGTTTTCTTTTGGCTTTACCTCTGTGCGTCTTGCAGAGAGGAAGCTTTTGGGATCTGCTTTTCAACGAAGGAAGCGTAATTCAGACTAATTTGGTGCCATATTGGTGTTGTATAGCCAGTAAGGTTCTGACATCTTCAAAGGGTTTCTGTTCAGGTGTTTGTGCAGAAAACACAGTTTTTGTTCGGTTGAGTTTTTTTTTTTTCTCCAAGCTTTCTGAGGCTAAGGAAAAGATGTGGAAGAAAAGTGGTCAGTAAGCAAGGTTTAAAAAATTTTATTCCGTTCTTCTAGCTAAGAACATTTGGACTGTGATAATAAATAGATACAAATGACTGTCTGACGCGTGGGACTGTTATTCTAGCTGCTGACTGTTCTCTGCTTGCTGTGCAGCTCTTTCAGATTTGAGTCTTTTGAATCGTATGACTCGAGGTCTTCAATGAACGACCGTGACATGTACAGATCTGGCTACGATTACGGGGAAGTGGGAACTGATCGGAACGATTCCTTTGGGAGCCAGTTCGACAGCCGCAGGGATCAGTCGCGCAACCGAGGCAACAACTACGGCCTCATCCGAGGAAGGGGGCAGAACCGCGTTCAGAATCGGGGGCGTCTCAACACTTTCAACCGCAGCGACCACTTCATGCCCTCCTCCAGTTCGGAGCGCCTGTCGGCTCGCTGGAATGAGTTGAACTACATGGGGGGGCGCGGGATGGGGGGGCCCGGTCCCAACAGGCTCCCTTCTCTCTTCTCCCAAGCCCTCGTCCCCGACTACGGCGACTATGGCGATTACGGTGACTACGGCGACTATGGAGATTATGGCGATTACGGTGACTACGGCGACTACGGGGACTATGGAGACTATGACTATGGCATGATGGGCATGTCGGGCATGGGAATGGGACGGTACGGCAATATGCCGTACGGAATGGGGAGGCAGCGGAACAGAGACAGAGTGAGTACGGTGCCGTGGCACCTGAACACGCTCATGGTAAGTCATCGCTGCCACCGTTTTTCCTGTAAAACGCCAGTGGGCTTGCTTTTGCTCCTGCAATCAGCCTCAGTGCCAGGCTTTGCTGTTAATCCGTAGAATTTGGGTTTTTTTGGAGAAGCACCAGTCTGCCTCGGGTTGCTTCCACCGCTGAAAAACTTAAATCCTCCCAGATGGAGCAAAGTGTCAGCCAGCTTGCGTGTACCTGTGGTTTTTTTGCAGATAAGATAGAGCCTGTGAATGAATCAGCTCCGGAGGGTGGTGGGACGTTAACTTGTTTGTTCAACCTAGCTATAAATAAGGTAGCAAATCCTTTTATAGTTAGATAAAAGTCTCTTGGGTCAGGCAGGCTTAAACTGTTTGGGGAGCTATGGCAGAGGGAATGGAATATTTTGATAAGTTCTTTGGTACTTATTGCTGATCAGGGTGACCCATTTCTTCCAACCCTAGCCCAAAAGGAGGGGTTTCCGCAACCGTTCAGGAGGGCGATCAGATAGCGAAGGAGGTCGCAAGCGAAAACAGTCCCAAAGCGGAGATGAGCCAGAAAGCAAACAGGCAAAGACTGACAGCGAAGGAGACGACACTGAGAATGGTACGTGCCTGTCTTTGCACTCTAATATTAGCCTTTTTTTTTTCCCCCACGTTTTTTAAGTGTTTTATCTTTCAACTGACTGTTGATTGTTAAATTTCAAAGTTATTGTTAGTCTCTAGCATTGCTAATGTTGTCGTACTCTGTAAGTCCCTTTTGCACCGTCCTTATAATAATGTTTTATGGCCTGGAACAAAATTAACGCTCGAGGTAGGCGTCATGAAAATAACAGTTTGCAGCAGCGGCTGACAGGCAAGGAGAAAACAGCAAGCAATTTGATGTCTTCACTAGGGTTTTGAGCCGTTATCCCAGTACTCGGTGACTTGCTAGGTACCAGCAGGGCCCCTTGCAGTTTTAAGTGGGAGAAAATACTTCCCCCAACACCAGCTAAATGATTTTTCTTGTGTGCAGCAGATGAGGGCGAAGGAGAGGAAAGGTCAGGAGATGAAGCTGACAAAGGTGTAAGTAACTTTTTTTTCTTCTTTTGGTGGCAAATGTGGGAGTATTTAAGCCCTGTAGCAGTTTCCTCTGTTCCCTTGACGATATCGCAGGCAGAATTTTTAAAATGATCCAGAACTAGTGTTCTGAACACATATATTCTGAAAGTTCTGTTTTTTCATGATTTCCTCGTGCCCTTCAGCAAGGGTTACTGGCAGATTCATTTGCACCAAGGTGCTTTAACAGTATCCTCTTGTTCTTTTTTTGTTTTCCAGGAGAATGGAGTTGCGGCGATTTGGCAGAGGAAGGTAGGGTGGCTCCCCCAGCACGCAGGCCTCCTGTGAACTGGATATGCTCCAAACTGGCGTGCTTTGCCTTTTGGTGGTATCTGGAGGGTTGTTTTTTTTCTTTTTCAATCAAAAGCTGATGCAGCTCCTTCTGTGACCTGTTATGCGGTTGGCCCAGGGCTCTAGTAGGTGTGCCGCTGCCGGTCACGGCTGTTTTGCAGGATAGGAATGAAGTGGCTGCACTCGTTCTAGGCTTCTTCGTGCGGACAGTTGCTGCCTGTACGAACGGATAGGGAGAGAGAGGAAGCGTTAGCCGTAGCATTAGTTTATCTTCCTGCCCTGCTTGGATGAGGCTGGTGAGGAAGCACAGATCTAGCCGCAGGGCAGAACGAAAGCAAAATTGTCGTAAACCAAATCGTTTTCGCTGGTGACTTCACTCAGTATGCTAAACCCCATCTTTTTTTCAAATAGATGGGACTATATCAAAGTATATGAGATATTTAAAACCTTGATGGCCTAGAGTAGCTGAAACCAGCTGTTGGATTTGCTTCTTTGGAGTTTAGAACAAGGTTGAAGGCATTGTGTGCAGGGGGACGCTGCCTCTGAGTTCTCATATGCATTGGCAGTGGTTTGCTTTCAGGAAAAACTTAGCTTGAATGTCGTTGATCATGTTCTCTTTGCCCGTTTGGGTCTCTGCTTTACGACTTCAAGATTCATTGTCTTGGTTTTGGGATTTATCTAGCTCTTCTGAGCTCCGTATGTCCCTTTGTATTTGAAATTATGACTGTCCTCTGTACAAAGCAGAGGAGTTTGAGCTTGTTAAACGCTGAAGTGGAGACGCATGCACTAAGTCGATTATACTTTTTAGTTTAGGACACGTCAACCCCAAGCGTATTTTGCCTTTACGGAGTGACTTGGGGGAAGAGCATGATTATTCTCAGGATTGAAACTGAGGTGTAGCTGGATGTTCAATTTTTGTTGAAGCCTCCCTCTGATAACCAGGTCTTGACCTACAGTGGAAGTTCTGGTCTCTGCGCTCCTTCACCTGAAGACGTTGCAGGTGAATTATTACCCGAGCATGTTCCGCGAGGCCGATAAACCTCGGACCCAGTAGTCACAGCTTCCTACCCTAAAATACTGCAGAGATTAGGCCAGCTAAATCCCTGGGTCTCTGCTGCTTTCCCTATAATTATCAAAGCTTCCGGGAAGGCAGCGTAAGGAGTAGACCTAAAACTGTCCTAAAGAAGCAGAACTGCTGCTCAGGCACTAATAATATCTGTGCTGCCTTTTGTCACTTAACTTTCCCAAGTAGCTTTTTCAGCCCTGTGGCAAAACAGAGAAAGAGGAAGAAAAGAGAGTACAGGGAGAAATAATCGCTCCTCTCAAGGAAGTGAAAGAGAGAGGTGTCTTTGCAGCAGTGCTTCTGTGGCACCATAAAAGTCAGGGCTCTTGTGGCCGCTCTTTCCAGTAACGGCATGTCTCGTTGCTGTCTACAAAGAGTTAAGTTACTGTAGGAACTTGAGGGAGTTGGAAGAAGATGGTTTTATGCTGGAGGCCTGAGGAAGAGGCTGCTGCTTACCTGTGGTCAAGAAGCTGACTTGTGGGAGGGAGGGAAAACGGAAGAGCTGCCAGAGACCGGGAGAAGTTAAACTTCCCAAGGCCGAGGGTAAATAAGAGGCTAAGGAACTGGGCTCCCAAAATATCTCGGCCAGCGAAGTGCGTGGACGTGAGCTGTTACACAGCAACTCTGAATTTTTTCCTAGCATCTGGAGATGGCTGTGAAGATGATGATGAGGAGGTGAAAAAGAGGAGGGAGAAGCAGCGGAGAAGAGATAGGATGCGCGATCGGGCAATGGACAGGTGAGAGGAATGACGAGCCAGTCCCTTGCCAGCACTTCTGTGAATAGTCACTGTAACATTTGAATTGTCCTTATGATATTTAGCCAGAATATTCCTCTGTGCAGATGTAGGAGAAATCTGAAGTGCTAGAGGATCATGTTTTGGGGCTCTGCATTCTGATTTAGGCTCTTTTCTTCCCCCCCCCTCCCCTTTTGTGCCCTTCTAAAATGAGGGGAATACTGTGCTGTTTAAAAAAATAATGTTATAAATGCTGAAGGGTATAATAAGTGGCTGTATATGCAGCCTTGCTATTTAAGTAATACAGTAAGTGGTCTAAAGACAGACTAACCAGTTGTGGTCTTCTGCGACATGTTAAAAGCTGTGTTGGATCAGACATTGTCCATCTACCCTGGTATCCCACCTGGCCAGTGAAGGGTGTCTAGGGAACACGGTAGTGATATGTCCCCAAATGCTCCATCAGCATCCAGGGTTTCTATAGCTCAGGGGTTTCCCAAACCTGGGAGGGCGTTTTCCTATTTAAGAGTATTGAGCTGATCTCTTGCCCTGTGAATTTATCACATTGCTTTTAAACCCATGCAGGGTTTTAGCTTACATTCCTGTAGTGTAACTTCCTCTTGTATGGAGAAGTAAATACTGTTTAATCCCTGTAGGTTACAAAAAGATTGTGAAGGTGCTCTACGAAGTAAAATTATATAACCTGAGTAGAATGGCATTTTGAATCTTGAGGCAAAAGATGAGAGGTACAAAACAAAATTAAAAGTTTAACTTGTTCCTGATTTGTGGTACGATTGCTCCGCGTAGAATCCAGTTTGCCTGTTCCGTCTGCAAGTTCCGCAGTTTTGAGGAAGACGAAATCCAGAAGCATCTACAGAGCAAGTTTCACAAAGAGACCTTGCGATACATCGGTACCAAACTTCCAGACAAAACCGTTGAGTTTCTGCAGGTAGGTGGGCAGCCCAGCGTTGGGTTAACCTTTCTGTGACTTTTCTGCGTGACCGCTGGGCTATTTTGGGATTTCTGTACTCATGGGAGGAGCGAAGCGGTTTATGAATTCATTCACGTACAGCTCCCACTTTGTCAGCTCGCATCACTTGTTAATGTATCACTTGATGACATCAGCTGACGTGATGTGGTTTCTCATGTGTTGTCGTACAAATAACTGTTTCCCTCCCAAAGCGAATTTAAACAGAAAAGCCAGGAACGAATATTCTGTCAATTGTCCTCTCCTTCCTCTGGCCTAGCCGGGTGGATGGCATGAGAGAGAAGGGCTGGGGCATTTTATTTCCTGGATGACAGCGTTTGGGTTTTGGGTTTCAGGCACTTCGTGTCTCCCTCAGCACTCTTTAAAAATAAGAACCTGATGGTGACAAGGAAATAGGCTTTGAAGAGGTGCCGAGTTTGGCTCCGACTTGGATCTTTCAGGTTCTGGCTACGGTAGAGATGACGGGAACAAGAAAACATCTGGCTCACGTAGTTAATTAAATAACGGCAGTCTTCCCTGTGGTTTTCTGTAGAGATCTCATTTCCCTTTTGCGCTACTCAATCATCTCAGTGAGTTGTGCGGAGGATAGTGAGTTCTGTTGTCCTCCCCTCTAGGAGTACATCGTCAACAGGAATAAGAAAATTGAGAAGCGGCGCCAGGATCTCACGGAGAAAGAGGGCACAAAACAGAAGCCAGATCCGTTTAAGGGTAAGTAGCTGTTCTGTGTCCGGAGGCCGAGCGTGGATGCCTGCGCACGTAAGGACCGTTGCGGTCCGCCTCAGGTTCTGGATGTTAAATTCTGGCCAGCTTTATGAAATGAGTCGTCTTTTGGGGAGGAGAGAACGCCCGTCCTCGCTGTGGCTTTTCAAACAGTAGGTTCGTGAGACTGTTGCAATGGTACAAATGCTAAAATAGGTGGATAGCGAAAAGCGCCCCAAGGATTGTTGGTTTTGTGGCTGTTCAGCTAACACGGCTTGGTCCTGTGTTCACTTAAGACACTCTTGAAAGCGGCGAGGTTGATCTGTGTGGGCTTTGGCAGAAAGTGAGATGGGAAAAATCCACTTTAGCCAGATCAACGCACCTATCTCCTACATAGTCCGCACCCCTCAGCCACAGGAGGACGTTTGGTCCGAGCCTGGGAGGCTGGTCCTGTCGTGAGTGTAGTTTAGTTAAGCCGCACGTCGACTCCAAAACAAGTGCCCAGGCTTTTAGATGGAGGATCTGAGCACAGGTAGAAAAAAGGACCGATCCTAAAGCTGGGGGAGACTCAAGTTGTCCGTTCCACCTTGTGGACGGAGGAAAACGGGGTTCAGCTCCCGGCTTTGCCTCAGGTAAGTCGATCGCTTTGTACCTTGGGCTCACCCCAAACAACCTCTCTTCCTCGTGCGCTTGTGTGCTGCGTTGGTGGGCTCTGTTTAAAAGCAGAATTACCCATGGCTTCTCTCTCCTTGTCTTAGAATAAGGCGTGTGATTTTTTTGGCCTCCAAAGGGAAGGCAGAAACGGCAAGGATTGTGGGTGCTGAGTTAGCACGTTGGCCGTGACCCAGGGAGGAGAGCGTTACTGAGGGGGTAGGAATGGACCTACGACATTAGCCAGCAGAACACCTTACTCGCTTTGAATTTTGGCTGACATCTTGTCCTTGCTGCAGGTATTGGCCAGGAACACTTCTTCAAGAAGATCGAGGCAGCTCACTGTATGGCTTGTGACATGTTAATTCCCGCACAGAACCACCTCCTCCAGAGGCATCTGCGATCTGCAGATCACAACCGAAACCGCAGAGTAAGCAACCACCCTTGCTTCTGTTCGCTTCCAAACTGGAGCGTTTAGTCTTTGCTGAGAGCCTAGGTAAGGGGATGTCAGTCTGGGCTTGAGGTTTCCTTGTGGCTTTGGCTTGATTTGTTTTGCAGCTGCTTAAAACATACACGCTCTGATCAGAGCGCAACAAAAGGGGTGATGGAGCGGGGAACCGCAGGGGGGTTGTGGGATGCTGGTGGATGGCCTGTTTGGGGGTTGTTCTTTTGTAGGGAGATCTGAGCAAATGAGAAACGCTGGGGCGCTTCTTGGAAGCGGGAGGGACGACGAACAGAAGAGGTTACGTTGAAAGGGAGACCCGGGCTTGCCTGTTAGCAGGGTACCTCAGTGATTTTTGTAGCTTGAACCACCAGTAGGAACTGAAGCTGTTGAGCTTTCACTGGCCAGGCTTGGAGAAAATCCTCTGGGTCAGGAGCGGCGTTTGGGGTTCGCACGTTCCAAGCAGGCAGGGCCAGATCCACCATCACGATTGACTGGTCTGCGACGAGCGCAGCTTCGCAGAAATAGCCGATAGCCTTTTCTTTCCCCTTGGGGTCGGACGGCTTGAAGTTCAGGCATACCGTATAAATCCGCAGGTGAAAAGTTCTTCCTCAGTTTGCAGTGTTTTCTAGGACTCTTAAAATTGCCTCCGAGGGAACATTGAGGGCACTTAGGGAATTTGGATATAATCAGTGTCTAATTTGGCACAGGGGCTCTAAATTAAACGGGTCAGTCCAGTCCCAGGTCGAGGAGGGGCAACGGAAGGGTTACGCTGGTAAAAAAGAAGGACGCAGCAGGCTTTTTCTGCTACGCAGTTTAATCGCAGATCCTGCCTGTCCAGCTCTAGCCGTTCCGCGTCTTTGGAGAAAACGTTACGAGCTCTGCGAAACCAGCCAAGCCCTCTGGAAGCCGTTCCAGGTGCTGTTCCAGGCTCTGCTCCGCGGCGGTTGCGGAGCTGCTTGAGCTGCCGGTAGCGCAGAAGCCCGTGAGGGCTGTCATCTCTCGACGCGAGCGCAGATTGGGACAGGGCGAGGTTCGGTCGGAGCAGAAATGTGCAAGTCTCTCGAGATAGTCTTCACCTCTGCTGTATTTGAACGTCTGACATGCGCGTTGCCCTCTGCGTAGCTCTCCCGGACTCTTCTGCGCCGAGGATCGTTGGATATTTGGGCGATGCTCCAGCTGATGGTGCTGAAACGCATTTTTTTTTTCCAGGGCTTCTGTTAGCAGACAAAGCGCTGGTGCTCCCTTGCCTTAGCAACCGCTCTTGCGACCTGCTTGGGGGAATGGCTAGAGTGGGAAATCGGGTTTTCCGAGCCTCGCTGAGAAGAAGGGAATGTAGCGTCTCGAGCCGAACCCCGGTGGGAATTCTTCCCCTTTGGGACTGGCCCAGCAACCCCTGTGTTTCTTTGCTTTCTAGATGGCCGCGGAGCAGTTCAAGAAGACGAGCTTGCACGTCGCCAAGAGCGTCCTCAACAACAAACACATCGTCAAGATGCTGGAGAAGTACCTCAAGGTGAGTGAGCGGGAAAGCCGTCAGCTCGTGCGGAGTTGCCGGAGCGGTGGGGGACAGGCTCCGCCGTGGTCTCCGCCTCGAATGCTGGAGTAGCGCGGAGCGCAGAGCCGATTATCGCTGCGCGCGCTGCATGCTGGTCGCAGGACGCCCTGCTACGTACGATGGGGAGAAGCGTAGATTCCACTCCGCTCTCTTATCTATAGTCTAAATCTTGGGTCTGGTTTCTTTTTCTCTGTAGGCGGTTTACCCTTCTCGTGTTTTTTAACTTGCAGACTGTACCTACTGTAATTCCCAGGCGCACGTAGCTCAGTTATGAAACCATCCAAACGGAAACATAATTAAAAGAGACAAAACTAGCCAAAGGAGATCCAGTGCCCTCACGCCAGCTCTCAAGCAGTGGCCTGGGGGCCGTGTTCGCCCCAGTGCGGCAGCGTGCGGACTGGGCAGCCACCAGTTGAGTCCCACAGGACTCGAATTGGGCTTGGAAGGCTCCCGGGCCGCCCGCTAACCCCACCCCGCACCAGGGTGAATTTGCCCTGGTGTAAACAGCCGGGCTCCGCGGCGCTCCCGGCAGCTCAACCGAGCGACGGAGCGCCAGGGGCGTCCGATTCCCGCAGGCCGAAACGCTCCCGCTAGCCCCCTCCTCTTCCCTCGAGATCCGAGTTGGGAAGCGGCACAGGGCGCCCCAGCCGATCCGCACTGCCGAGACGGAGCGCGAGGAGAGGGCAGGGCCTGCGCCAGGCAGGGCTCGCTAGGCCCGAGCCAGCCCTCGGAGCGGCAGAAGCTGGAAGCCAGCGCAGTCTTTCAGAGCATGGTGGTAACATGTTCCATGCGGAAGCGCCGCCCGCCCCGTTCCCGGGCGGCCTTTCCGGGGGGATGCCCGGGTAGAGCGCGTTGCGGTAACGCGCTCTGGAGGTGGCGCGGGTGACGGGCGAGGGCCGCATCTCAGAGGACAGGTCGCAACCTCCTCGCCGCGCGAGAAGATGAAAAGAAGCGCTTTTGGCTACCGCTGTTACCTGGAAGTCCAGGAGCAGCCCAGGATCCGACAGGAGCCCTGTTTGCAAACTTGGCTGACGGGGCAGGCGCTCCCCCCGTCACGCGGGGGAGCAGATGGTTCCCCTGTCCCAGCGGCATCACTTTGGTCTTCCCCGGACTGAGCCTCTGCCAGCTAGCTCTCATCATGCCCAGTCTCTGCTAGCCTCTAGCAAAACTGCGACTCCACCCTCTGGGTCCAGTGAAAGAGACTTTGAGCTGAGAGTTGTCAGCGTACGATGGCCCTGCAGCCACGTGATGAGGCCGTCTCCCCTAGCGGCCTCTCATACACGTTGAACAGGAGGGGGACACAAAACCCTGCGGTACCCCACACGAGAGAGCCCTCGGGGCAGACGAGCGTTTGCCCGGTGCTACCCTCTGGGATCTCTCAGAGGAACAGAACGGAACCACTCAAGTGCAACTCCGTCTACCCCTGCCAGGGTCCGCAGGCACGTCAACAACTCCTCATGATCAACGGTATCAAAGGCTGCCGGCAGATCTAAATGAATCAGCACTGGGCACCTGACCTTTGTCCATCGGCAGGAGGAGATCTTCGAGCCATCCCAGCCCGGTCTCCGTACCATTCCCAGGTGCAAAAGCAGACTGAAAGGGGTGGAGGAAATCTGAGGATTCCAGGTAATGCCAGAGCTGCCTCGCCAAAACACTCTCGGCAACCTTCCCCAAGAAAGGAAGGCCGGAGACAGGGCGATGATTGACAGGACTGTCAGCATCAAGAGATGATTTCTTGGCCGTGGGCCTAACGATTCCTCCTCTGAGGGATGCTGGGCACCTCGCCCTTCCAAAGGGAGCCCGTGACAGTCTCCACCAATAGTGGACTTCATATCCCCCGTAGATTTTACCGGCGATAACGGACATGGGTCCAGATCGCAAGGTATTAGCCCGAAGTTCCCCCCTGTCCTCCAGCACCTCCGTAGGTAGGACTGGCTGTCCGAACCTCAGCCAGAGAAGATTTAACATTGTGTTTGTCCTCCACCTGCATGGATCTGCTCTTGTGGAGGCAGCCAATCTGGTCTGAATCTCTGATCGATCTGGTCTGTGAGGCAGCAAACCGCACGAAACCTTTTGCGTAGCGAGCGGAGACGGCCCGGCTTTGCTGGGCTGTCCGTCGGCGGCGTGCGCCCGCTCCCCAGGACATCACAGACGCTGTGGTGGAGTGGGAGAGCTTCTCTCCTGGCCTCCAGCACAGCTGTGGCGGGAGGGATCAGCAGCTCTTGGTCACGGTCGATCAGATTTCAGGCGAGGTTTCTGCCGCTGGCATGCCGCCCTCCTCCCTCCCCGTTTCATCTGTTGCAGGCCATCCGTCCGCGTACCGTGGTGACCTGTGAGGAAGGGAGAGGGAGTTTAGAACCACGCTTATGTCCTCGGTGGTGGCACGGTGGCGCCTGCTCCGTGGCAGGGCCAACGCTAGGGTCCGGCGCCCGCTGACCGGGCGGCGCTCGCCCCCGCCTAACTCTGAAACGCACGCGGAGCCCAACAAAACGGGCCCTGCCCCGAAGGGAGCGGTGGTAGGAGCCCGGGGCGGCCTGGACGCAGGTAACGAGGTCGACCCCTCCGGGCCTCGATCTCCCGAGGAGATCCCTGCCGGCGCGCGGCGTGCGACGCGCAGAGCGAGAGCCCCGTAGCGGGGCCGCCAGGGCTGCGCGTCCGCGAGGTGAACGTTAAGTCACGTTGCTTCCTCCATCTGGATTTCTTGCTCTCCAGAGAAGGGTGCTAGGAAGGCCTGGAGCTTGCCGGTCGTCCCCCACCTCTCCCGCCGCGGGGGAGAGTTCGGTGCAGCCAGCCGGGACCGGCCAGAGGTTGAGGAATTTGTTTTTTTTTTTTTTAACGGTCTCCGTGAGCTGAGTTCCTCCCAGTCGAGAGCGCGGGCGACGGCCCCGGCTTGCTCTCGCAGTCCCGCCTTAGCGTAGCGGCCATGCCCCGTAGCTGCCCGCCGAGCGGAGCAGGCCACGGGAGACGTAACATGCTCCAAGACGCGGGATTCGAGCGCTCTCCTGGGGCGCTTCTCTCGCCGCACGCGCGGTGCCGAGAGCAGCTTTGGGGCTTGACGCGACGGATTTCCACGGTTGAGAATCGGCCGTTTCCAATCGAGTGCGTTGCAAAATCTCTGCTTTTCGTGTCTGAGGTTCCCTCTACCTCCCTGCGGTCCAGTGACTCTTCTTCTCTCTTCCCCTCTCTCTCCATCAGGGCGAAGATCCCTTCACGGACGAAATTGGTGACCAGGACGTGGACGAAGCGGAGGCCTTGGAAGGTGGAGATGGCGGCGGGGAAGGCGCAAGCGAAAACGCTCCTGCGGAGACTGCCCAGGCGGAGGAAGGAGGAGCGGGGGACACGGGCGACGCCACGGAGGCGGCTAAAGCAGGGGAAGAAATGGAAGGCGCTTCGGAAGAGTTGTCTAAAACCGAGGAGTTTCTTAAACACGTGGGGGAACAAGATCACCCGAAGCAGCTGCTGATGCCCCCTTTCCTGCAAGATGAAGACCAGCTGGAAGCAGAGGAAGCAGCGGAGGAAGCAGCAGAGGAAGCAGCGGAGGAAGCAGCGGAGGACGCGACGGCCGGGGCGACTTCGGAAGCGGAAGCAGCAGAGCCCTCAGAAGCCGCCATTGAGGCAAGTCTGGAGGAGTCGCCTTCGGCTCCAGAAACTCCCCAGGAGCCAGCAGCTTCCCCGGAAAGCAAAACTGATGGCTGGGCAGCCAAAGAGGAGGAGGAGGAGGAAGAGGAGGAGGAGGAGGAGATGGAGGAGGAGGAGGAGGAAGCCACAAGCGAGGTGGTACCAGCTGCATGCAGTGAGCAAGAGGAGGAGGAAGAGGAGGAGGAGGAAGATCCACCAGCAGCTGCTGAGCTGCAGCAAGAATAACTCTGTGAATGTTTGTGTGAAGGTGATTGTCCCACTCCGTTGTATAATCCCCGATTTTGATGGTTTTGTTTTGTTTTGTTTTCTGCGTTCGATAAGACAGGAGGGCCCGAATGTGCCGTGCCGGAAGCGTGGCCCATTTTGTTTTTTATTCGAGGGGAGGGACCCAGCCGCTCCGTTTCGGGAGCGGTCGCGTACTTAACTTGTCTCGTTCGTCTTAGTTCTGCTTTCGACGTGTGTCCCCCCCCCCCCCCCCCTTTTTCTTCTTTTCTTTTTTTAGGTTGAAGACTGCAGGAAGCTGTACATTCCCTGAGAAACACTTGAGCTGCCTCACCACCTTTGTGAATTTTAGGAGTGGAAAGCTGGGTTTGCGAAATAAAGCCGTGGTTAGAGCCTGACAGCTGTTTTGGGTTTTCAGCACAGCAATAAAGCTGTATGGTTTCTTGTGTGACAGAGCCTCGGTCCTTTTGTGATCTCCCGTCCTAGTAATACTTAAGATACCCTGTTCCTCGCCGTAGGGAATATTTATTTGTTTATTCCCTGGAAGGGAGATGGTTGGGGGTTTTTTGGGGGGTCAGGAAATGCATTAACTTCATCTGCCTCCACTACTGCATGAGAATTAGGGTGCGTAACTGGGTTTTGAAGCAGCAATTTGATTACTCCTAGAAATGAGGCCTCTATTTGGGCAGAGAACCACGCCAAACCGTGAAGCTTCGGTGAAGCTGGTTTCAAGGTCGCGGTCGTCTCGTTTTGGCCAAAGCCAAACGCTGGTGCGGGGTTCACTTGTTGTTAGATGTCACCTGCGCTTGTGGGCTGAAGCATTTCAAGGCAGATGCAGCCTGTCCGCAGTCGCCCCGGAGCTTGGCGTTGCAATAAATTTCCAACTCTGCAACGAATCTCCGGTTGTGATTGAGGCGTCCGCTGGAGCGAGGCTGGAGATTGCAAAACCAGGAGCTGGAGCTCCATTTCTGCGTTTCTCTTCTCCGTTTCCCCCTTTTTCATTCCCAAAAACCTGCCGCGGGCCGAAAAGTGAAGATTTCCTCAGGAGGTTGTGCTGAGCGTCGGGCAAGGGCTTTGGCCAGTGGATCCTGCTCCGTAAAGCCCGTGCCGGAGAGCTGGGATGCGTGGTGGCAGCGAGGGAGGTTTCCCGGCGGAGCTGCTAATCCCGGTGCTGCTAACGAACCATCCCTGTGCTGCAAATGCATCCTAGCAGTGCTAATGAGTGGCCTCAGCACTGCAAATCCACCCTGACGTTGCTAACGAACCATCCCTGCGCTGCAAATCCACCCTGATGCTGCTAACGAACCATCGCTGCACTGCAAATCCACCCTGATGCTGCTAACGAACCATCCCTGCACTGCAAATGCGTCCTAGCAGTGCTAATGAATGGAAATGCACTGCTAATGAATCACTCTGCACTGCAAAGAGGCCTCCATCACTGCTAACGATCCACGCTGCACTGCAAATTCACCCTGGCATCGCTAACGAACGAGCGCAACACTGCAAATACCCCCCTGCACTGCAAATACCCCCCTGCACTGCTAACGAGCCAGCCCCGCACTGCAACACCCCCCCCCCCATGCTAATGCCAGCTCTGCCCCGCTGACAGTCGCCCCGTACGCTGCGGCTACGCCACTCCGGCCTGTGCCGTCCCCCCTGCGTAGGCGCCGGGACGAAGGGCGGTGCAGCGGCGGTGCCGCACTTTGTCTCCGCGATGTGCCCTGCCGATAACGCGGGGACAAGGGTCGGGTCGGGGTGGCCGGGGCAGCGGGGACAGCGTGGCCTCCGTGGCCCTGGGCACGGCGGGGGGATGGCAGCCTCCCCGGGAGGAGCTCGTGGCCACCCAGGCAGTGCCACCCACGTGCAATGTGTCACTCGTGTGCAGTGTGTCCCCCAGCGCAGTGCATTCCTGCGCAGTGTCACCCACGTGCAGTGTGTCACTCGTGTGCAGTGTGTCCTCCACGTGCAATGTGTCACTCGTGTGCAGTGCATCCCCGTGCAGTGTCACCCACATGCGATGTGTCACTTGTATGTAGTCTCCCATGCAGCGTGTCCCCATGCAGTGTCACCCACGTGTGATGTGTCACGTGCGTGCCCCTGTGCGGTGTCCCCCGTGCAGTGCGTGCCCGTGCATTGTCACCCATGTACGATGTGTCACTCACGTGCAGTGCGTCCCCATGCAGTGTGTCCCGGTGCAGTGTCACCCATGTGCAATGTGCAACCTGCAACCCCCCGCCCCATGCATTGCACCCCGGGACCCCTGGTGCAACCCCCCCCCCCCATGCATTGCACCCCAGGACCCCCGGTGCAACCCCCCCCCCGTGCACTGCACCTCCGGTTCAGCCCTCCCTGTGCATTGCACCCCAGGACCCCCGGTGCAACTCCCCGCCCCCGCCCGTGCACTGCAAACCCGGTGCAACCTCCCTGTGCATCGCACCTCCGGTGCAACCCCCCCCGCCGTGCATTGCACCCCGGGACCCCCGGTGCAACTCCCCTCCCCTGTGCATCGCACCTCCGGTGCAACCCCACCCCCCCATGCATTGCACCCCAGGACCCCCGGTGCAACCCCCCCGCCGTGCATTGCACCTCCGGTTCAGCCCTCCTCGTGCATTGCACCCCAGGACCTCCGGTGCAACCCCGGTGCAACCTCCCCGTGCATCGCACCTCCGGTGCAACCCCCCCCGCCGTGCATTGCACCCCGGGACCCCCGGTGCAACCCCCCCCCGTGCATTGCACCTCTGGTTCAGCCCTCCCCGTGCATTGCACCCCAGGTGCAACCCCGGTGCAACCTCCCCGTGCATCGCACCTCCGGTGCAAAGCCCCCCCCGTGCATTGCACCCCGGGACCGCCGGTGCAACCCCCCCCCCGTGCATTGCACCCCGGGACCCCCGGTGCAACCCCCCCCCCGTGCATTGCACCTCCGGTTCAGCCCTCCCCGTGCATTGCACCCCAGGTGCAACCCCGGTGCAACCCCGGTGCAACCTCCCCGTGCATCGCACCTCCGGTGCAAAGCCCCCCCCGTGCATTGCACCCCGGGACCCCCGGTGCAACCCCCCCGCCGTGCATTGCACCTCCGGTTCAGCCCTCCCCGTGCATTGCACCCCAGGTGCAACCCCGGTGCAACCTCCCCGTGCATCGCACCTCCGGTGCAACCCCCCCCCCATGCATTGCACCCCGGGACCCCCGGTGCAACCCCCCCCACCGTGCATTGCACCCCAGGACCCCCGGTGCAACCCCCCCGCCGTGCATTGCACCTCCGGTTCAGCCCTCCCCGTGCATTGCACCCCAGGTGCAACCCCGGTGCAACCTCCCCGTGCATCGCACCTCCAGTGCAACCCCCCGCCCCGTGCATTGCACCCCGGGACACCCGGTGCAACCCCCCCCGCCGTGCATTGCACCCCGGGACCCCCGGTGCAACCCCCTCCCCCCCCCGGTGCAGCCCCCTCGGCGCCGCGCTCCCCGCGACGGCAGCGGCAGCAGCAGCAGAGCGTGCGGCCCCGCCCTGCCCGTGACGTCACGGCGCGGCCGGGCGCGCGCGGGCGGAGCCGGCGCGAGGCGCGGCGGTTGGCGGCGGGGGCGGGGCGCGCTACGCCGTGACGCCAGGCGCAGCGCGGTGAGGTCAGTGCGGCGCCGCTGTCGGATCCGCTGTCCCTCGGTGTCTATCTCCCCCCCCTCCCCCCCCCCGCCCGCCGAGGCCTCCCGGCCCGCGCCCGCCTTCCCCCCCACCCCCCTCACCGAGCGGCGGAGGAGGCGCCTCCCCCCTCCGGGCCCCGCGGGACCCGGCGCCGGCGGGAGGGCGGCTCGCAGGGCCCGGCCCGGCCCCCTCCCCGCTGCCGCCGCCGCCTCAGGTAAGGGCCAGGCCGCGCGCGAGGGGAGCGGCTGCCCGCAGCGGGGGGCGCGGCCGAGGGGCGGCGGGGGGGGGTCGGTATTCACCATCCTCCCTTACGTCGCCCTGCCAGCGTAACCCGCATTGCGTAATGCGGCCGCTGCGTCAGGGAGCCTACGCAATCTGCGGCGGGGCGCCCGGCGGAGCCTGAGGCCTGCTGCGCAAACGGCGTAAGCGGGAGGCGGGGGGACCCGAGGAGGGCGCGAGTGGATGCGGGGGACGCGGCCCTTGCGCTATGTGCGTAGCGGGACGGGCCCCTCAAGGCCGTGGCTGCGTCGCCGGCGTAGCGCTGGTCACGCGCCGGCTGCGTAGGCCGGCGAGCTGCGCAGCGCCGGGCCGGAGGGGGGGGGGGGGGGGTCGGCTTTCTCTGCGCGGCGTACGCATTTTGCGCAATCGGCGCCCGGCGGAGGGTGGCCTCGGTGGGGCCGGCGGGCTGTGGGTGCGCGCCGTGCGGGGCCCGGGGCGCTCTCCGGCTCGGCTCGTACGCTGTGGGCGAGAGTGTGTGTGCGTGCGCGGAGCGGTGCGTGTGTGGGGAGCGCCCTCCCCGGCCGTCCCCTCCCTGCGCTCGCTAGGGTACGCCACTTGCGTAAGGTCAGCTTCCCCCGCGCGCAGCGCTGCGGCTTTTGCGTAAGGCGGCGGACGGGAAGGGCGGTGGGGGCGCGCCGTTGGCGTAACGGCGCGCGGCGGCTCCGCTGCGGCCGCGCCGCTGGCGTAACGCAGCGGCCGGGGGCGGGGGCGCTGGGCTGCGCTGCCGGCGCTACGCTGTTGGCGGGCCGGTACGCAGAGTGCGGGAGCGGGCCCTGGGGCGGGGCGGGGCGGGCGGAGCTGAGGGCACTTCCTGCCGCCGCCATTTTGTCATCGAACAGGAGGAGGAAGCGGCGGCTCCTGTGCGGCGGCGGCGGCGCGGCGCGGCCCCGCGGTGAGTGGAGCGGCCTCGGCTTCGCCCCCTCCGCCGGGCTCGGCGTCCCCGAGGCCCCTCGCTTCCCTTCCCGGCTCGTCTCTCCGCGGCCGCCGCGCGGGGAGCCCCGCTGGCCCCGGCGGGCCGGGCCGGGGTGAAGTGGCTCCCGCTGCGCCGTTAGGCCCGGAGCCGCCCGCCCCCGCCCTGGGCCTGCAGCCGGCCGCGGGGCCCCGCTGTGGACACACGGCCCCGGCGGCCCTTCGGCTGGGCCGGGCCCGGCCAGAAGCGCTCGGTTCAGTCCGGTTGGGCCCGGCCCGGCCCGCGGGGGAGGCGGCCTGGGCCGGGCGCGCTGCTCGCCTGCGCCCGGGGCTCTGCCGTCCTTGGGGGCGGCGGCGCCCTTCTCGGCGGCGACTTCGGGAGCAGCCCGGAGTTACCGGGGCCTCTTCCACAACCGCCTCCGTGCTGCGTGCCGAGAAACGGGCATTTTAGCGCGCCTTCCCGCCGCCTGTGAAGTACCTCGTCGTTTCCCTCTCGGCCGTTTGGCTCCACGATGAAATTGTCCACCCGCCTGGCTTCTGCTCTTCTCAGCTCCCGCGGCTAGTGTGTGTTCTTTAGTGTTCCCGAGTTAATCTTTCGGGTTTGTTTCGGATCGTTTTCGGGTTTGTAGAACTTGTTTGCAAAGTCTGTGCGGGAGTAGGGCTGCTCCTAGAAGAGCTTTGGGAAAAGGAAACTGCTGGGAGTCCGCTGCCCTCCCCCACTTTGGCAGTCTGTTTTGGGGGGAAAGAGAAATCTCTATCCTGTTAGAAAGGAAAACCAGCGTTTACCGTAGAGTGAGTAATTTTTCCGTGGGATTTTGCCATCGAAGGATTGTTACAGACACCAGAGAACCGAGAGCCGTGTTTACGCTATCGAGACGTTGATTAAAACGGACGTTGAGTTCTCACGGTTGCTGTGGCTGTTCGCTGCAGCAATTTGGTTACATTAGCTCTTTGTATGAAAGAGAGGACTGTTCCTACTCGCCTTAAACGCGTGTTGACAATGTGAGCTACAATTTTACATGGCTAGTTAACAGCAGAAAAGAACAGTCTGTTATAAAGTTGGATTGCTCTGTTTATGACGAGCACATCCTTATTGCTCCAACTTCTTGCATGTTATTTTCTTCAAATTTTTTTTTTTCTGCAAGTGTCTTTCGAACTAGCTACAAGCAATTGTAGCTAAGCAACTGTAAAAGCTTCCTGTAAACCTGGTATTTGACTGAGGTTGTGTTTAGCAGAAGCTTTCTGAAGAAAACTCTTTAAAGTTCTGGTGCTGTTTAAATATTTACTGCACGCTTTATAAAACAGATTATGGCATGGCTTAACAAAATCTAGGGGTTTTGCTCTACTGTTGCTCATAGGGCTTTTTTTTTGTCCGAGATGTATATTACAATGGGATGTAAAGAATTAAGCTGACAAATGCATAGTTAGTAACAAATGTTTATCACCTCGTAGCTTTACCAGTCAGCAAAGACTGAGGCTGATCGCCAGTAGTGGTGTAAGATGCCTCTGTTACAGGGCTGCTGTTTTAAAAACTCTGATTATTGGCTTATATTACTGTTGTTCATATCATCTGCATAGTCCTTCAAAGTATCAGAGTAGTTGGAACGACTTAAAATGCTTGTGGTAGTTTTACAGAGACTGGGTCTTATATTTATGGTGTGCTGACTTCAGATTAAAACTTGTTTTTAGCACTTTATTTATACTCCTCACTGTAACTCTTGGGTAGTTATCTTGCCTGAATCTAGCTAAACTGCTTTAGGCAAATAAAATACAGAAAATTAAATTTCCTTCCAGTGCTTAAAGGCAGCTATAACTTTATGGGCATACCTAATTCCTGCTCAATAAAATTACTACTAATGTAAGTGTTTGCAGAGATTAATGTAAATTAAATTTACGTTGGTATGAGTTTCTAGTGTTAAACTTAGTGCAGTGTGAATTAAAAGTCACCCTAAAGCCATTTTCTGTTTTAAACCGAGGGCCCTTTAATGTTTTGAAGCATTAGGAAAAGAAACCTAGGAATCCTCCACACCTCTCAGTTGATTAACTGCGCTCAGCGATAGCAACTGTAAATAACTGTCCCACACTGCGAAAGCACCAGTGTGAGCCTGGCTGTTCCCACACAGCTTCTAATCTTTGCACCTTGGCAAAAGATGGGATTACTCATTTTAAAAGTAGTAAAGCACATAACATGAAACAGGTGAAACATGACTTTCCTGATTTTTTTTTTCCCTTTCCCTGACTGCATTAATTACTGAAGATTGCTACAGCTGAATAACTGTTGCTGTTACATTATCTGATGATACTCTGGTGAATGTGACTTAAATGGAGGTGACCAACTGTTAGCTAAATTACTCTTGGCAGAAAACCCATCTTTAGCATAAATCCCATCCACGTTTTGGAGAGGAAACGTGGATTCTGCTTTGATTGGAAACCAGCATAAGTAGGAATCGATCTTATTCGAGCAAACGATCTTATTCTAGCAAATGACATGACGGTCTCTACAATGCTTTTGTTGCCTAATTACTTCTTGGTGAGTTATTTTCAGTCTGCCACACTTGAGCAGCTTCAATTGAAGTGTACTCCTCTGTACACAATCAAATGGCCTTGCTACGCTTTCTTGATATTTGGAACACATTTCTCAGAGTAAACTTTTGGTCTGGTAATTATCTGCTGGCAAGCGGTATTTGGAGAAAATTCAAGAATGTCAGCCGTTTGCTTGCAGGAAGATATTCCACCTTGCTCTCGGAGAAATAAATGCACGCCTGTCTCTCCATTAAGAAGATATTGAGTGTCCGGCTGCGGAAGAATTGCATGCAATTCTGCAACTAAATCTGTGGGTGGATCCCTGCGTTGCACGAAACCCCAGTGGAATCCGTGGGATTTGACTCCTGAGATTGCGTCGTGTGTCATATCTGCAATCCCCATCCCGTAACACTGGATGTAAGGGCGGACGTGAAGAACAGAACAGCCGTCGCGTTATTTCGCTGTCATCTTTTGTCACTGTCATATCCACGAATACATTTGGGTGGCTGCTAGTTTCAATGCCCTAGTGTAATAGTGTTTTCTTTAGTAGTTATTGCTAAACCGGCAGGTTCTTTGCGGACGTTGCATCCCTAAATATACAAAGGGCTTGGAAGTAAAAAGACATCTTGTTTTAGGAAATAGCGATTGGATCACAGTAATCTGAACGCGCCTGCTTGCGATGTTCCTATGGAGTATAATTCCTGCAGAAAGGCGGCTGTTTTTCTTGTGGTTCTGCCGTTCCTCATGGCCTTAAAGGTAAAAATGGGTGATTTGGCATCTTAAGTAAATTTATTCTGCTTTAACTCCTCTTTTGTACGCTGCACCAAGATCTCAGAAATAGCGTCTAAGAAGGAGGGCAACCTAAGCTGGAGGTAGACCAGAAACTGGTGAATAAGGATGTTAACACACATACAGGGAGGCATGAAGTGGAAGAAAACAAGCTATGAGGGCTGTTAGTGGTGTTTTTGTCTCATCTCCCGGGCTTTGCTGGAAGGCATAGCTCTTCGCTCGCCTTAAACCTGACTTTTGTCCAAGGATGAATTGTATCTTGGCATTCAGCTTGGACCAAAGCGGTAAAGCGCACGGCGCGTAAGCAAGCGGAAGAAAACATTTGTGTTCTTGTGCCCCATCTTGCTGGAGGAAACTTTGAGTCCGGGGAGTTTGAATCTGGTTATTTAGCTTCCTAGTAAGAGGAGGAGAAGGAAGCATCTGTTGCTCTGCTTGTAAGCAGATGAGATGGTAGGTTTTGCGGGGGGAATTGAATAATAGATATATTAAAACTCTGTGATGTCGAAATAGGAAAAGCTGTGGAGAAATACTGGCAGTGGTGCTTGCGTCGCTGCTGGAGCAGCGAGGGAATCCCGAGCGCGGGGCGCTTGCGTGCGAGTTGCGTGGCTAGACCTTTGCAGCGCTTTCCAGGATTTCACCGGAGGGGTGAGTATCCTACTGCCTCCGATCTGTTTGAAGCCTTTTGTTTTGGCTGTTTAAAGAAGTATGTTGAAATAAGATTAGCGAGTAACTTGTCTTGACTGGGATTAAGACCTGGTTGTGTAGCAGTGATAAAGGAGGAGTGGGCTTGTTTTAATGCTCTCAGGACCGAGGTACAGATAATTCGCAGTGAGAGAAAGATGGACTTGGGTTCTGCTGTAACCACACAGGGGTTCGTCTGCGCCGTATGGAATCAGATATTTGGAAGTGTGAAGGTTTCGCTGTCATCCACAGCAAAGTGGGCAAGTTCTTTCTGTAACTTGTTGTTTAAGTGGGTCCAAATGGCTTGATATTTGTTAAATGACTGTTCAGAGAGATGAAGGCTTTGGAGAGCGCCTTGTTTCTAAAAAGGCAAGGCAAATCTCCAAACTGAAGGTGTTCTTTGGCATACAGTTTTCATGAGAAGATACTGAAAGGTCATTTTGGGTCAGAGATTGTGCTAAATATCAGTGAAAAAAGGTGTCTTGCTAGCTGTAGGGATGCAAACATATGAAATAGCTAGCAATAAGAGTACGAAATATCGATCGTCCAGTCAAGACCTTGCTAGAGAGGGCAGAAAAATGCAAAACCTGTTTTGATTCTTGCATCTGTTTCATCTCTGTCTTGTGCGACTTGAGGTTTCTTTTTATATGCTGAATTTGTCCTGCAGTAACTTGTTTGTGCTAGGCAGTGACTGCTTAATTTGGAGGTGGAGGAAAGCGAAGACTGGTAACTTTGGTCAAATCCAAACCCTGAAGTAATTGTTTAGTCGCAAGTATTTTGGAGCTGCCAGGGTGTTTGAGTTGCTTTGTTTTGCTGCCTTTGCTCTTGAGAAACAATACTTGCCTCCATTTTTTTCTTTTCCCCTCCCTAATTCTTTTTTTAATGGAATTGAGCGGCTTCATTACCATTTCTAGTATTTTGCTGCAGGGCGGTGGGGGAATTCTGTCACTTCAGTAACCACTCGCGGCTCAGCTGCATCTGTATTCCTGTCCCCCGTGCGGGAGAAGGGTTGCTAATTATAACTTTTCGAAAAGGCTTGGAACGGTCCCGTCCTGATTGGCCGCTCTCATTCAAAGCGACTGCAGAGCCTGAAGGAGGAGCGAGATGGCACAGGTCCAGAGCAATGTAGAGCGGCGTGAAACCCGAAAACAGGAACCGCTCAGTGGCAGCGAGGACTTGGGCAAACATCCTGAAATCAGAAACTTTCTAAGCGAGGTCCCGGAAATAGGAAATTACGCTTCTCTCTCAAATCTGACAGGTTCATATTCATTTGCTGCCTTCGAAAGGAGGTTTTATTCGTCCTCCTGAGTAGAACGGGTAGCGTTTACTTGCCTTCCTGTTTGCAGATGCACCGGGGCTCGTGTGCACGCGAGGAAATCTAATCTTTCTAAGAAACGCTGGATTTAACAGGCTAAGTGGCAGTAGTTATGCTTAGGCTTATAAAATTTTGTCTCCCAAAACTCCTTTCTCTGTTTCCTTATTGAGTATTTGGCAGTTTTACCCCTCGCCCTAAAATAGATTAAGAAAAAAGGTGACTGTATGTGTTTGATACAAGTAGTAATGCCGTCCAGAGCTTGAAGCATCCTTTGACGGTTACCAAAACTGGACAGAAAGCTATTTGTGTTTGGAATGATGCAGCTGAAGTATTGGAAGATGAACTTGTGATACTAAAATGCTGCTACAGCTTTGGTCCGTAGGCCATGATAGTAAATAACTAATACTAAAAATGCTGAATAACGTAATGCTGAATAACGTAATACTGAATGACGCATGGCGTGTACCTTCATGCTTTTTTCTTGTCTGTGCTTCAGTGGCAGCTTCTCGCCGCCGTGGCGAGCGACGGCAGAATCTGCTCGCGTGGGTATTGGAGCAAGGTGACGCAGAAGCGAGCTGAGGGTACGTGGATCGATACAGTCCTTTGGCGTTTGTGCCCTGCTATTCAGAGCTGAACCCGAGTGCTGATTTTGTTCAGCTCTGAAGTTGGTGTAACGTGTTTCAAGGCAGGTGAGAGTCTTTGCAGGCTTCTGAGGTGGTTCAGGCAAGTTTCTGTAACAACAGCATCTTTCCTAAAAGGGAAAAATCTCTAGTTCAAAGAAAAAATACCCCCCCAAACCTTGCCTTGGGGACAAGGTGGTGGATATGAGCTGTCCTAGTGTCCCATGCAAAGCAAATGCTGAGTGCTGTGGTCTGCACTGAGCAGCTGCGGAGCAAAGCAGAACTTTCCTTGGGCAGGTGTATGGTCCTCAGCTGCTAGTTGTTCTCCTCCTGACCAACTTTTCCCATAATATTTTCTTACCTGACTAGCAGATAGGTTGATGGTACGCCGCAAGAAGATCCTTGCGGGCTTCCCGTATCAAATCAACCAGAACTTGAGATTTTGACAAGGTGGCCTGAACTCGAGCTTTGCAAATCGCGGGTTTCTGCCCAGATCTAAAGGTGGCAGCTGCCTTGTAGCACGTTTCAAGAGTTATCGGAAAATTTTCAGCCAGAATGAGCGATTAGCAGAGCGGCAATTAAAATAAGCCTAATTTTAGTCTGAGCGACATACATCGGTTATGTGAACTTGCCGTGTAGGCACTGTACGACTTCTGGAGGAGTTGTCGGAGCAAAGCTGTGTACGCCTGACTCTGGTCTGCTTGGGAGACTCCCTTCCCAGGTAGCTACGCATAAACTTGTGCCATAATCTTGCAGGCTCTCCTGAGCAAGGGTAGAATATTTTGTTCCTGTTTGGCTTGCTTTGTGCGTTACATCAAGTCAAAAAATAGTGACAGTGCCGTGCACTCGCAGAAATTACTCTCAGGAGAGGATTGAGCCATGTTGGGGGGAGGAAAAAAAAAGCTTTGGAAATAACAAGTGAGGATGAAGTCTGACAAACCCAAGCTGTGAGCTTTCTGCTGTTAAAAGGAGCAGTTCTGCCCTTGTGCTGGCTCTAACCGGGCAGAAAACCTACAGTATTTTGCTGGGTTAACTTTCCTAAAGTTTAGCAAGTTAATTTGGTGTGTAAAGGGGTCAGATGGGCGCGAGAGCAGTGCAGAGAAAGTGGCAGCAGAGTTTGCCTTGTGTGTGAACGGAAATTGGATTAAATTAAAACTTGAGATTGATCTGTAAATGGGAAAAGTTGACCTGTGGTAGCGAATAGTGCGCTTACATCTGAATAATGCTAAATGTATACATACGTAATTAAGCAATTATATGTTTAAACAAACTTAGGTACTTCTGCAATTAAATAGTCCTTTACAGTATCGTGTCAACTTGTTTTAATTATTGCCTGCCAGCATACCAGCCTTTAAAGTTTAATAACTGAGATACAAATGGAAAATGAGCTTGAAAACTTTAATCAGTTTCATACTTGCTAATTAAAATCATGTTTAAAACTCATTTGAACTATTCTGCATCAGTGAGGCACGCTTGGAATAATCAGCCAGCCGGGTTGCTGATGGGACTGTGATACTACTTCAAGAATAAGCCTCAAATGCGTAGTAAATGAAGAAAACTGGGCAGCGTAATGAGTAGTGAGCAAGCTTAGATACGGTCTTTTAATCTAGTGAGCTATGAAAATACTTTAAATTTGTTCTGCATTATGGACGCTGCTGTAACACAAGTATTAAATAAAAAAAAAAAAAAAAGATGGTGCTGCAAGTTATATGGGAAGCAGCTGAAATATAGCAAGACTCGAGTGCCAGGTTTTTCCTACCACCTCTGCTGCTGGGTGGAAATAACTGGAATTGTTCTGTCCGTGCTAGCTTACTAAACATGTCTCGATGTTTAACATTGCACTTCTCACCTCTCGTTTTTTTCCTGCCAGCAGAAGCTGGTTTTCAGGGAGTAGAGTTGTTTCAGGAGCGCTAACGGAAATGAGACCGCGCGGAGAAAGGACGAAGGCGCCGCGAATGCTGAGCTTGGGCTTGGAGTAGTCTGAATTGTGTCGTGAGCTGCGGTTTCTTTGGGAAGCCCTGGTCTGAAACGGAGTGGAAGTGTCCCTGTGCAAGCGTTGCTTCCTTTAATGCTTGGTGGAGTCGCGGGCACAGTTCACTTCATGGTCTGATAGACATCTACATCAGTCAAACCCTAAAAGTTCTTATTTATCTCCCTGAAACGCAAGAGGAGCTTGGGGGAATCCCGCTACCGGGAGCGGTGTCTGCCTGCCCTGTGGTAAAGCCTATCTGTCGCCAGTCACATGAACAAAAAGTGTGAACTCGCAGTAATTTCAGTCGTTACTCTATCGGACTGAAACGTTTTCTCTTGGTGTGAAATGGGAACTCCTTTCTATTGGCTGTTGATCTCGTGATTTGGGGTTGGGTGGAGGAGCTGCAACACCAAAGGTGGTTTTGCGGTCTTTTTTTAGTGTCTTGTCTTGCTCTGGGCCGTGGTTTGTTTTCTCTCGATGTGTTGTTTTCCCTGTTTTCTCAAAAGCATTTGTGCAGCTGCAGAGAGAACTATATATATATGCATGTACGTGTATGTATATTTTTTTCTAGCCAAATCATTGCTTTGTGATAGGATAAGAGGCAGAGGCTGGAGCAGGGCGGCTGAAGCGGCTTGAGCGCAGTCAGATGCGGAAGCACGGCCTTTCTTTGCACCAGCTTACAAGAAAGTCACTTTTACCTTGTTCTGGCCTTGTGCAACTTGCTGCCCTTAAAAAAAAAAAAAAAAAAAAAAAAAAGTGACAACGAAGGGGACAACCACTGTTATCGCACACAGCTACAGGTGGCAGGTGCTTCCTCATATTTTAAAGATTTTCCAGTGGACGATTACAAGTTAACTTCTAAGCGCCAGCCCCTCCTTTTTCTTGCGTGTACCTGTAAAGGCTTTTAATGTCAGGTGTGTAGGTGGAGGAGAGGCCGCGTGCTCTTCTTTTGGAGAACTAGTGGTCTCTGTGCCAGAAAAAGGCTTTGGCAGTCCAGCAGACTCTTAAAATATGCTCGTATTCGTTGCTGTTTTCCTTCCTTTCTTCCCTCATCTGCCGCCTTTCCGCTTGTTTTCTGTGGCCGTGAGCCTCTTTCTCTCACGGCTACTTATGCAGCAGTTACCGTGTGATTTTTAAGAGCAAAACTTCCTCCCGAGGAGTTAGTCTTCTGGTGGATTGCAAAGGAGTAGATTCTCGTTTCACCACCTTCGTACGCGTGCTCACTCGGGGAGTGAAGCTGTCTGGGTTCGATCTCGTTTTGACCTGCTGCTCATTCTGCTGGAACGACTCTGCCCACAGACAGATTTGCAGCGGGGCTTTCTTGAATGTGAGTTTCCCGTTTGCAGGATACTCACACACGCTCATTTTCCACTCTCGAGCGATATTTTCAATTCGCAAAAGCGACGTAAAGAATTTGAGGTGTACGTGGCTCACGGAGGCAGCGACGTTGCATTTAAAAATGCGATCAGCAAGGTTAGTACGTGTGTTCGAGTTGTTCTTGCTCGGTTTGTGTTCCATGTGCTGTTGCTCCTTTCTGGACCCTTTTGCAGAAACGTGCAGCGAAACAAGTTAAAAGATTGAGCGGGGTGAACCGAGCTACCTCCCTGAAGCACCTTAGTTCTGGAAAGTCATGAGACGTAGTTCTGAATCACCTGATAGCCTTTCTATGCAAATATGACGGGCTAAAGAGGTATTAAAGTGAGGGGAATAATCCTTAAGAAAATATCTTTGGGGCCGAAAGTTTTGCTAGGCTAAATGGCCTCGACTGAAGTGCCGTGAAACTGGCCACGGGGACTTAAGCCAGGCCTTAGTTTTAGTGCAAATCGGGTTAAGAGTCACGGTGCAAAGTCCCTTTTACTCTGCCCCCCGCTCCATTTCATTGTGGTCTGGCGCAGGGCTGGAGGAATGGGAAATCGGGCTGAGAGCTGCTTTGAGTCATCTTTAATTTGTATATACATGTCAGTAGTCTGTTTAGAAGATATTTGGAATAATTCTGTCTTGGGCTGTCTGAGTGCTTGCTAAAAACCAGCATCAAATAACCGCTGCAAGACTGTCCTCTTAGCCCCAGCCTCCCTGAACTCAGCGCACCCCTTTTTTTTGCAAATGAGCTGTAAACGTTCATCATTCCTCTCTTGCGTATGTGCCGCTGTTTATTTTGGAAGAGCATAATTTGGAGGAGTTCTTGCTGGCAGGTCTCGATTGCAGCTGACTGCAGGCAAGTCAGTGTTGCAGTTGTGGCAGATGCATAAAACACCAAAAACGATTACTTGTCACGGTTCCTTTTTCTTACTGCGCTAGGTGCTAAGTTACAGTTCGGTCAAGGACGCGTGCGGTGACAAGAAATCTCTTCGGTTGCCCTGTGGCTGCTCTGGAAATCATCTGCGAGTCTCATTTTTCTGGTTGTCCGATGGACCCAGGGGAAAGGTAGCGACAGAGGCAGAGTAATCCCGGGTTCTCCGTGTTTCCGTAAAGCCGAACCTGCGGAGCGTTATGATGAAATACGCGGCAATATTGCTGGCTTCGAAAACACCTGAGCTACAGCACTTAATCAGCAGCGCGGTGGCCCGTATCGGAGTTATCTTAGCACTATTACTTAATACAAGGCTGCAGAGTTGCTCGCTCTTTATAAAAGCTTCTCTGCCTCCTTGCTGGGCTGCTGACAAAGTTTGTATCGCTCTCACAGGCGTCGCGCTCAGTACCTAAGGCCTCGGTTTCTGGAAGAACGACGATTTTTGGCTCTCGTTTTCAAGTTCCTGCTGCGGGATTGCTGACTAGAATTGAAAACGACCACATTTAAAATCGACCCGTGCACGGAGGTCTCTTTGTTCCTCTCGTTTGAAAGTCGTCTTTGTTTCCGTCAAACTCGGTCGTGCGGCCGAGCCCTGAGAAGCGTGGTAACCAGTTCCTCATATTTTGAAGGTGGCATCATCTCTCTGTAGTAGCAATCTGCGACAAGCGCCTGAAAGAGCCTCTGAATCCCCAGTGTATTTCTTGTGTTCAGCTGGTGAAATTTAAAACAATTTGTGCCTCAAAGGAGTAAGAACTCGTCCTGGTACCTTCACATTTCATTTTTGTTTGTGTGGAGTGCGGTCTGTTAGGGATTAAGGTCTCTGCGCTAGAACCAAGTCTTACGTTTTACCTTCCAAGTGAGTTAAATTAGGAGTCCAGTCCAGAGGACCCAGGCCCAGTTTTGGAGGGAGCGAGGATCTGCTCTGCTTAGGAGGACTTGATGGGCCGGAAAGACTGTGTTCTGCTGAGCGGGTGCTGATTTTCCACTTAGAGCAGCGTCAATAAGCAGAAACCAAACGAAATCTGTTTAAATCACTTGGGTCACAGTCCTGTTTGACCTAATCCTTCGATCAGTCCTGATGTTCTGGCTCTTTCTGCTGTTTTCCTGGTGTTCAGGTATGAAAACGTTTTTCCTTTTTCTAAGGTTGGGGTTGTTCATGTAGGTGGACACGCACAATCTGGCTATCAGCTGGATTTGAACCTGAAACCGCGTGCCTTTCCTCGGTTACAGCAAAACAGAGCTGTTCTGCGTATAGCACGCTCCGTACTGCCTCCTTTCCCCTCCGAAGGAGAGGAGAAAATAGAGCTGTTGATGTTTGCTTCGTTGAGCTTCGGCAGAAGGTGCGTATTTATCTCGCCCAAGCCAACGCTGAGGCCGAGGTGCGAGAGAGAGGCGCTTTGTGCGCACACAGGCATTGTCAGCGCAGATTACCATCTCTGGCTGTTGTTCGCGTTTCCTGTTACAAAGCGTTCGATTTCGGTGCCAGTAGCTATGCCCTGCTTGCAAGAACTCGGGCAGCAAAACCCTCCATCTGTCTCCTCGGCTAACGGCGGCGGGAGGGTGGTTGTGGAAAGACGGACCACGAACCCTTTGTACGCGATGGCGAATTTGTTCCCGATTTATTGGTGGTGCAAGCAGCCAGGCTGTATCTTTATAATGTCGTTAAGTGTGGGCAAAGTTAGTATTTGCAGTCCAGAGTTTATGAATATAATGCCAAACCGAACGGGGATAGGGAGGGATTAGAGTGCAGATCGCTAGTCCAAAGGTTACCTGGGCTGTTTGTGGCTTGTTTCTTTTTGAATTTGTGTGCAGGTTTCTGGCGTGGTGCTTCCCCCTCGAGAATGCCTGCCTGTAAAATCTGATCGTTTGGCCTAGGTGCGCTTAATACTACATGTAGTGTTTGTGTGTAGCGCAGACAGCTCATGAATTCTGTATTTAAAAAATCAACACAAAGTATTGCCTGGTGATCTTCCCCGCTAGCTAAACGTGAGCGGTGCTTGTGATCCACTGACACGGTCACAGAAACAGCCCCAAGGTTTTGCGTTGCAGCTGCTGCTTCCCGGCTCCAGGATCCCGAGAGCGATCCTTTGCTGCCTCTCCAGATCCAAACGCAGTTATATCGACGTCGCGTTGGGTGTTGTGTGTGGTTCATCTGTGCCCCCAGGAACGCAGGGGAAGAGCACAGAGCAAAGATGGTATTGCTGGGTGGGTACATAAGACAAAATTTAACTCTCCCTCCTTTTTTTTTAATTTGCAAAGTGATGCTTTCTGCTTTTTGAATGCCTCTGCTGCCCAAGGAGTCGTTCGTAGCCAAATATGGGTGGGGAAAGGAGGAGAGAAGCAGATTTGGTGTGAAAAAGAGTAAGATCCATTGTTGAATTCTGTTTAGTTACTAACAAAACTGAAAAGCTGAATTTCTAAGCCAGGACAGCTGTGCCTCTATCAAGCACAAATAAGATCTTTGGTGGAGGAAAGGTGGTTAAAAGCTTGTTACCGCTTGTGCTTGCTTGCATTTAAGACTAGGCACTGTCCTGGAAAGAAAGATTCCCTGTAAACTGTATCCCATTAAAATAACGTTGCAGCTTATTCCTGGTGTTCATTTGGAGACGCGTATTTACAAATGCCGCTGACCCTGTGCGTGTTGACAGATGTTTGTTTGCAGAACTTCAGACGATTGCCATTCTAGCCAGGGGAAAATTCCAACCGCTTGCAGGGGCCGAGAGCCGAAAGGTGAATTTTCAGCGCTTTCTCCTTCGGTGATGCCTCTTTTCTTCCATGCCACAAGCAGCAGCGGAGCGGTCAGAGAGCCTCACGTGTCGTTCTTGGTCTCACTTTTAACCTGGGCCCTTCAGAGGGTGGTTTTTAGGTACTGACCTTTCAGGAGTTAAATAAATTGGCCTGTGGGGGTGTGTGTTTCTCATCAGTGACTATAAAGGGAGCTGAGGGCGTTAGGTCAGGCTTAGGCATCTCAAAATCCTCCCTGAGAGTTGGGCAGGACCGACAGCAAGCAGCTCCCGAGCACGCGGTACTCCGATTCCCAGTTGCTGTCTTTGAGAGCCTGCTCGCACCAGTATTTCCCATTTTATGATGGTTGGTTTAGCCCTTTTTTGCAAATCTGCTGGTTTAATGTGATACAGGTTATGTGGAGGAGTTTGGGGATATCTTATTTTCTGCAGCTGTGCAAAAACACAAAGGTGAGTAAATAGTTGTTGTGAAAGCAGGTCTTCACTGTAACATAGATACTACTCTTATTGGGCGTAGGATGACTTCTAGGTTTAATGCATCTTAGATGTGAGCTCACCAGCCTTGTTTTCTGAGTCTGTAGTCTTAGCAGCTCGCTTTCTAACTCATTTACTGTCCCGCTGGTCTTGCTTTTTGTCGTTAGGATAAACTTAGCCACCTAAGCAGGCTGCATTTTTCACGCTTTGAAAATGTTTTCGTTTTGCCTTCACGTTTGGTCTGCTTTTTTTGCATATTTTTTGGTCTGACCTTGGGTTGTCTGTTTTACCTCTCTGTCCAGTTAGGTTTCCCTGGGCGGTGCTGCTATTTGGGAGCCCGTGTACTTGCTGAGTGTTGATTGTGCAAAAAAAAAAAAAACCACGCTGAGCAGTTCTGGTCTCTATCTAAGATGTGTACTGGAAGAGAAAGGGGCTGAAAAGGAGTGCGAATCGAGCTGGAGCTGAGGGGCAAAGCATAGCATGGTTGTTCTTGGTCTGAATTAATTTTTAGAGGTCTCTTCATAACTGAGCCCTGTGATACATTGCATATGTTGATACTAATAAGCATAGTTGAGATTCGAGCTGCAAAAAGGGAAAATCTGTAGCTGAGTGTTTTATTTCCTGTTTTTATCGTAGCTTGTCCCCAGAATTATATATATTTTTAATGTTCCTGTGTGTCTGGGCTTCTGGAGGACCTGGGATTGGCACCTCAGGCCCCTTTCATTTCCAGTCGGATAGTTTTGACGCTACCACTTATTCTAATGGCTACTCTGAGTCTTGCATTGAGATGTACTCTCTTCACTGGGCAAATAATTCGCATATCTAGGCGTTCGGGGTGAAATTCTAAGTATTGCCGTGCCTAAATTCACGTGACCGTCAAGTGTCGTCTTGCACTACGTAGTGGATTAAATTTGTCCCTTGCTCAGCTAGAGCTTGGAGGCTTGGGCAAGGACACAGGCGTCTCGGAGGTGCCGTTGGCTTTCAGGGTCCCATCCGCGCAACAAAACCTCTTAAAACTAAGCTCAAGGAAGGTGGTGGCACCTCCGTGGCTTAAGAATTTCCAAAGAAACTCGAGGTAGGAATGGATGGTAGCTTGTAGTGGAGAAGGACGATTGTCAGCTTGGTCTGCTTGGACTTGTGCTTTTCAGTGTATGTGAAAATTAATCCAGCAAGAGAGGTGAATGAGGAGTTTGCAGACTTCAAAAAACAGAGAAGGTCCAGGGAAGCTGAAGAACTCGGCAGTGCTAAGTGACTGGCCAGTAAAGTGGCAGCTAAGCTAATACCAATAAATGCAAAATCCCTAATTCAGGATTCAGTTTTTCATGGTGCAGTGTGCTCCCACAACATAGGAGAGCAGAGATTTTTGGGGTCAGGTTATGATTTATTCTTTTTTTTGTCTGAAAAGTCCTAAGAAAGCTGGCAAGGATGGTTAGAAATATGAATGGCTCCTAAGTGAGGAAAGGGTAGTGACTTGTTTAAGGTCGAGAGAAGGCGAATAGGCAGTGACTTACTAGGGTCCTCACTTTTGAATAATAAACAGTTTGTTAAAGCTTTCTCGTAATAGAAAAATATTTTTCATACAGTTGTAGAATTCAGCCGTTTGTAGAGGTTTGTACAGGTTAAAGTCGCACTTGCGGACAACTTGGTAAGTTGTGAGAGGCAACATGTAACTTGTGGCTCAATGTCCCGGTCACTGGTGTTCTGGAGATGACATACCAGACGCACATTTAGCGTGACAGTGTCCCATCCCTTAAATCTGCCTGGTCTGTTTGGATGGCTGGAAGATCCAGCCTTGCCTAGTTTGGGCTGTGGAGGGATTTTTGTGGTTGAACCTAAAGTTTTGGCACCTGAGCTGAAACCTTGAGGATGTTTTTGGGTGTCTTCAGTGCAGTTAATGTGGGCGCGTGGCTTTAGCCATCCAACTTTGGTGATACTGAGTTGTCTGATCAAGAGGTACTTTAAGCGGGGCTTTGGCCTGTGTACAAGGTAATTCAGAACAAAACGAGGAGTTTACTTCAAGGTAAGGATTAACTGGAGTATTTCAGTGTTGGGTAATTTTGTCATCTTGGAACGCTTTGCATACCCAGAAGGACCTGTTTTTCCACACCTTGCTGGAGAAAGTTCATTGTAAAACGAGCAATTGGCGACTGAGGTGTCAAGGAAGGTGCCTGGCAGGTGAGTTTGGGTTACCTGCTGCCCTGACAGTTTTCGAAATCCTTTGGGTGATGCGTGAGGAAGGGCTCGTTGGACCGTGTTAGCTGTCTGTAGACCCAGTTCTTGGGTAACAGCTTGCTTGGGACACGCTGACCCTGAAGTCGATCACCGAGTTTTCTCTGTGGGAATGGAATCATGTTTTCCGTATTGCTTCACCTGACTTGTCTAGGCGTTAGTCGTGCCACCAGCGCTGGAACCTCTTGGCGCGTGAAGCGTCTTCCTTGTCACTCTGGATAACCGTTCCGCTTAATGTTGCCTGCTCAATTTACGTACTCTTGAGCTACTTTTTATACAGGTTTATAAAATGTGGTGGTTTCCTACTCAAAAGTCCCGCACGAGTTGCCGGTTAATGGAGTAGAAGCTCTGTCTTCAGGCTGCAGCCTCGCTCTAAAGATAGCATTTTGGTCTCGGGTAAGCGAGCTGAGGAAAGGAAGGGGGAGAAAGTCCCCCTCTTCTAACGGCTCCGTATCAGGCTTGTTCTAATAACAAAACTAGCAGCTGCTAATACTTTCTAAACCCTCTTATTTTCAGGCCTTTCAAGGCTGTCTCTGCAATTAAGATAACTGCAAATTTCTGGCATCTTTTAGACTGTGAGTCTCTGGTCCAGCCAGGCATTTGTGTATAAAACCGCTTTTCTGCTTTTAGCACCTGCTGGGATGAGTATTTGTCTTTGTTTTTTTCCTTGCGTTCTTTTTGGGAGCTGTTTTAACTTTTTAATCCCTTAAAAGCGATCAGCAATCATCAGCTCAGGCACTTCAGATCCACAGTGACGGAGCTTACCAAGCCTGATGCCGTAAGTCCGGAACGCATTTCGGAAGTGCCGAGCGACTGTGTACGAGGTAAAATGGGCAGTTTGGGGGAATTCTCCAGGAATCCAGCTGCTCTTGGATGGCTCTGAGACACTTGCCACTGATTGAGCTCTAGGTTGAAGCTCATTACTGAGGTTGGGGGCAGCTGACTGTCTTGGGTAAGTGCATTACAATGTGAACACCCGTGGAAACTTCAGGGTGCTGAGCTGCTCAAAGGTCTCCAAGGCTCGATGTTTTAAGGTTCACCGGCTTCGTTTTATGATTGATTTGTCTGCTCGCTCATCAGACTTGGAAATCTTCTGTGCTGTGCGTACTGGTGGCTTCTATTTTGCGGTTGAGGTTGGTGCTTTCGAGATCTGAGGCTCTTCTGTGAATTGGGCAGCTATTAGGGGCTGTTGATGGCATTTTTCGGCTTCATTGAAGGATCTGGTACAGCTTGTGCTGCCAGCACTGATCTGAAGTGTGTTGGGTCAGACTTATACCTTGATGTTGCTGTCTCATCTGTTAAAAAGCTCCTCAAAATTGAAGCAGTGGGGCCTGGAAGACCGTAAGAGTTGTTTAAAGCTGACTAGAGCAAATGATCTCAATCGGTGCCTTATTAAAGTAGATGTCTTTTGATGACCGTTAGCTGGTGAGATCTTCATGGTGTTCAGAAGAATCTGAATACACCTTACAAGGTTGTGTAGGATTCTTGCTCCAAATAAGAGTGAGTTTGAGCTGGAGCTAGCTCGAGGCTCTAAATTGATCTCTAGCTGGCTCTTGTTAGCGTTTGACTTCAACATTAACTAACAGCTCACGTGTTCAAGAATGAGCAGTGAAGATGCTCGTGGGGGGGGGTCATGTCCGACTTGGATTTGAGGGAGGGGGCAGATTTTGGGCACGAGCCTCCTTTAATACCAAGACAGCCTAACCAGCAAGGTAAATGCGAATGCTTGTCACCGTGCTGCTTTTGGCTGGGAAGTGCCTCCTCGCTTTTTCCAATCCTTGTGCCTTAATTGAATTTTAAATCTGTGACTCCCCGGTAGCTGGATACCTTCCTCCTCATACTGCTAATTAAAGGATTTGAGGCTAAATTGGCCTTGTTTGAAAACTCTCCTCGGGCTAAAGAGCACTAACATGTCCTTGCAGGGCTGCAGCACGTATCTAGTGGATGACCAAAGTACTTCTCCTCATTTGTACCCGGCTTTAAGTGGTTTCGTCTCCGCTGCATCTGCTGTAAGTTTTGCTACAGAGACTTAGGGTTGTTTGCAGGACGCTTTGCTCAAATGTGAATTTACCTCCGGAGCATAGAAGAAATTATGCAAGACTGAAAGCGTGAGTAATAGTTGGAGCAAAGCGGGAGACACTTTGAGAAGCCCTGTGTTTTATGTGAAAGGCGCTTCTTATTTTAAGCAAAGTTGTTAGTTTCGAATATTGGGCTTGTGTTGCATACCGGATACTTTGATTTGCCTCACGCGGCTTAGGTACCTATTACATCATGTTATGATGACCTCAGGAGTTGCATGTATGACCAAAATGTTGATTTTTGGGTGATGGGAGAATGTGATAACTGTAGCAATAGTTAAAACCTCACCTTTGACTCCTGTTGGGTAATATCGCCGAGGGATCACAGCTGGGTACTTGGCTTTGGTCGCTTCCAGAATCGGTTGCGTTTTCTTCCTTTTAATACCATCAAGGTGTTCTTGGAAAAGCGAACCAGTCTGGCAGGCTGTCACGGAGTGGGTGTTTGTCCCTGGTTCGTGTTTGGCTGTGTTGGAACAGCTGCACAGCTGATTGATCTTTTTTTTCCCTTCTTTTTCCCTTAGGGTATTGTCTTGTTTCAAAACTGGCATCAGTGTCTTGCAGAGATATCGCTAGGTACTGCTTTTGAGACCGCTGTAGCAAATTGCAGGGTTTGCTCTTAATAAACACGCGGTCGGGCTGTGCGGTATTTATGGCTGGGGTATTACCTTGACTGCAACAAGCTCGTGGCAGGTATCCAAGTATTACGCAGGTCTTGGAGAACAAAAACGTGACACCTAGGCACCAACTCGATGCAAATTGCCTTTACTTCGGTATAGTCTTCAGGCAGGTGCTGGTTTGATTTCCGTTAAATACTTAAGGTTTATTACATGTGTGCGTGAGCGACTTGATAAAGTTCTGCGAATGCAGGAGAACATCTGAGGTTAATTCGGGCGGAGGAAAAACTCCATATCCAAGACGCTGGTAACTCCGTGGTATTTATACGGTGCGAGGATGATTATTTGTTCCCTCGATAATATTCCCAGGTAAAGCTTTATCTGCAGCTTCAGCATAAAGCTAGGTTGCCTGCGTCGCCCTTGGTAAACAACATGCGTTTGCTGTGGCCTTGCTTCAAGCCAGCGGCATCGCGCAACCTCGGACGCCGCGGTCAATCCCCCGAATGTATTTTTGGGCTTGTGCACAGCTGTGCGCCGTGGCCGTGCTCCGGCCTGTACGGACTTGAACGCCGACGCGGAAACGCAGAGCCCCAGATGAATCACGCGCTGCGAGCGCCTACTTCTTCTCGCTGCCTGCAAAACAGAGCGAGAACGGCGGTCTTGGATGGTGGCGGCTACGTTTGGAAGTCCCAAATCCTTCCTGCTCCATTTTACATCCTTTTTCTGTTTGGCTTTTGCAGGTTTTATGAAAGCAGCCTTATCTTTCCGCTTGCTTTTAAGGGAGCTGCGTAATCAATGGTGCGTGCAGACACCCCTGTCTTTGGGACAACGGCTGTTTTGAGTGCAGAACAGCTCAGTCACGGGGTAAAAAAGGAGCCTCGAGGGGCGTGTTGAGCAAGAGCGTGGTTTTATTTTCCCCTCAGTCGGGATCCACGACCGATTAAGCAGCGGCTCTGCAAACGAATCGTCTCGTACGGAAGTCGCTTCCTCGATTGGGTTCAACGCGTGCCGTGCCTTTGCTTGGGAACGGCCCTCAGATCCAGCTGCGGTTGCTCCCCGGTTCTCATCCAAGTATCAGTCCTCGGCGTGGCCTTCATATAGCAGCTAAAGCACACGGTTGCAAACAGAAAATCAATATAAAAGTTACGTTTATATAAAATGTTTATCTTATACCATGTTCCTCTGGATAAACAGCACGTTCTGTGACTTAAATTCAGTGTTTTTGTATATTAGGGCAAAGCTACGTGGACAATCTTGCCTGGCATTGAAGCGTTTGATTTTTTTGCAGCGTTAACTCGCCGCCATTAACGTGCAAATCGGTCCAGAGCAATTAAAAAACACCCATTCCTCCACGGATGTGTGGCGCTGGTGGACACGATCGCTGCCGAGCTCCTGACCTACGCTTTTTGGAGCGTTTTGGTGTTTACTCGTACAAATGTTTGAACCGAACATTCGCCTGTCCTTGGAATTTGTATTTGGGCTGTTATCACGGATACCATCGGAGATGCGTGTTTTCTTTTAAACTCGCACATGCTCTTCTCCATTCCTTTTATGTCGAGGCTTTTTAAGTGTTTTTTTCCCCCACCCAATTTGCTGCTTTTTGATTTTTAAAGGGGGGGAAACAGGTTTTAAGCCTAGCTTATACACAGTGCATTTCATTTTTTAATTCCAGCGGGATATCCTCGCAGTAAAACAACGTTTATGTGTTAGCAATGGTGTAGGTGAGTAAAATCCAAACACGGGATGGGGAAAACACCAGGCCTTGTGACTGTTTTCGGCTGAATCGCCTTTTTGTACGGGAGCTAGACGAATCCTGAGGAGCGCAGCCTTCGTTTGCTCCAACGGCCTTCTTTAAGATAAGTCTGTCTAGACAAAATAAAACTTTCTCTGGCCGAACGTCTGCTCTTTCGTGTTGATCGGGACTGATGCGGAGCCTAGCTGGCCTTGTAAATTGAGCCAGCAAGATCTGCCATCCCGCAAGGGCAAGAATTTGAAGCCTCGGATATTTGCTGTGACCTCTCCTCGGCTAATGTCTGTTCTGCCATTTAGACGTAGAAGCGGCTTGAAAGAGGAGAGGTGAATAATCTCCGTGCTGGTGGGGATATGTTGTCTTGTTTGAGGGTCTGCTGCTCTGATGATTTTCTCGAAGGCAGGAATCTTCCTCGTTACACAACTCGGCCGCGTAGGACACAGCATACAGCTCTGGAAGCGAGGGGAAAAAATGCAGGAACGTCTGAACGGGGAACCTCCAAAGTTGACCCGGGCGGTAAAAGGCAGAGCAAGCCCAGGCAGGACTCCTTCTGTCCCGGCGTGCTCCAAGGATGGAAACGAGAGCTGAAGAAGGAAACGGAGAAGACCTGAGCTACGTGACCTTGTCTCAGCGGCCATGCTCTGCAGAGCTGAAGCAAAGGGAGCGGGGAGCCTTGGCTCTTCCTCTTTCTGAGATCGTATTAATCTGGCGTATCTGCAGAGAATTTGCTTTCCTATGAGAACGTACACGTGTAGGAGATAAAGTACGTTGGTTGATCGTGGGGATTAAATGCATTCAGATTTTCCCTGTGTATTTAAGTGTCAGGAACATCCTTAACTTCTTTGACGTGTGATGTCTGTCTTTATTCTTGCAGAGGTTAGAGGACGCGGTGTGCCGTGCTGTAGGGTGAGGAACTGTAACCTAAAAGCCCGAGGTGCTTTCGGGATGGACGTTCTCGTCTCCACTTAGCAAATGTGGGCACGTATTTCCCGAATGCCTGGAGAATGGGCACTCTGTCGCGGTCTTCAGCTGCTTCGAGAGCGAAGGGTGGTGGTTGGTGATCGCTTAGGCTGAGCGCGGGCTGCCGCCCTTAATTCAGCTGGCTTAAAGCTCTCGTGACATCCCTAGCGAAGAAAAGCAGTGGGGGATATGGGGACAGATAGGAAGCGTGATTGCAGAAAGCCCGTTTCCTTAGGAACTTCAACTCTAAAGCTCCCCAAAACACTACTGAATTCTTCAAAACAGGCTACCATCTGGTGCCTTTCAGCAGGAAAATGCATTTGGTGATATTTAGCGTACAAATGCCTCTTTCTGAAGAGCAAAGGAGGGAGCCTTTTGGTGCAGGAGGCTTGTGTGGTCCCCCAAATTTGGCTCTCCAATATCAGAAAGATGGAGTCTGCCTTTTTTTCATAAAAACTGGTTTGTAATTAAGCAGCGGTGAAATGAAAACGTCAACCTTTTCCTTCTAACCGCATCTTTCGAAGGTGTTTCGATTACCCCCCGTCGGTCTTCGTCACGTCCTTTGCTCTTTTCCATTTTGTGAACCTTTGCGTTTCCTATTTTTCAGGAGGATCGTGTACTTGCAGGTTTTTCTTGCTTTTCAAGGGTCAGTAGCTCCCGTAGCATTAAAAGTTTAAAAAAAATATCATTGCTTTATGTGAAAGCGCCTGTTAGGTTCTAATTTTATCTCGGACGTTTCAGTTGAAGCAGAGTAAATGTATTTCTTCTAGCTGTTGCCCGAAGCTTTTCAGTTCTCAGCTGTAGCGGTTAAAGCTTCACTGTTCGTGTGGATTAGTCGTCCGACGAGCTAAACTAGCAATATCTACTGCCACTGCTAAGGTCAGTTAAGGAGGGAAGCCCTTAAGTATAGTTTTACCAACAAAAATCTAATCTGCGTAGCTTGTTTTTGGATGATGGATATAATTCCTTTATTCCTTTATAAGCTGGTTATTCTAGCTCTAATGCAACCCTTTTTGTAATGTAACTCCGTCCTTTGTTTTCCCATGTTGCATGAATTGTTTGCTAGTGCTGCAGTGTTTCTTCTTGGTCTCAGCCTTTCTTAAAACAATACTTTATGGTTTGTTTTGTTTCTGTTTGTTTAGCGACAACCCTCACACCCTATACGCTTGTTCGAGCCCCGACTTGTACGCGTGCATTAATCACGGCTGGGACGTTCTCCTCGAGTCGGTGATTGCCAGCCTGCGAACGGTACCTGCTTGCTCTGATTTGTCTTTTCCCTGGCGAAAAGATAGTAGAGGCCTTCTAAATCACTAATTTCTAGCTTGTTTCTTCGTAATTGCAGAACCTTCCTCGGATCCCTGCCGTTTTCCCTGTGTTTGCTTCTAGGTGGGTGTTTTTTCTCGTGTCTGGACTTAATAATCCATCCCTACTGGGGAACATAATCTACCTTCTGCGTGTTTGGTGGCTCTTAAAGGAATGCATTTTTAAGCAAATGGCCTCTTCCTCTAAGCAGGCGGTTACCGCACGGTTCGGTCTTTGGGGACCGAAGAGACGAGGAAAAAAGCGCTTCCTGCATGTACGAGAGGCTCTAGCTGTTGCTGATGTGAGTCAGCAGAACCACTTCTGCAAAAAACTCGTACGAGGTTTAAATCTGTGTTTTGCGTTATCAGTTAAGCAAAACATGATTAGCGATATATTTGTAGTGTTCATGGCGCAGGGCTGTTAATGGAGATACTCGTGAAATATTAATGCTGACAGATTAGATTTTCTTTCCAGGTTTATATTCGATAGAGTGGCAAATTCCCTTCAAGGGGCAAAAACAGGGCTGCATCTCCCATATATCTCCCGGTAAAGTAAAACTAGGGTTTTTCTCATTGGTAAGCGATGAAGAAATAGCATTATCTGCTTATTGCCTCTAGCGTGAAGCAAGCTGATCCTGGATGTGGTGGATACGGGACGCTTGGTGGAGACAGGTTAGGAGATGCTCTTGGGTGCCTTCAGCAGGCTACTGGGCTTGTGAATTGGGTGAGCTTGCGGGCCTCCGCTGTCTGCAGGAAAGACGATTGGAGACAAGGAAAAAACATAGCCAACCTGTGTGCGTCTTTCCCGAGAGCCACAAAGTGGCCTTGGTTCATGCTTCACTCCTGTCACCTTCCGGGAATTTTCCGCGTGGAAGCGATGGTAACGAGAACCTTTTTCATGCCGTAAGCTGTCACCTTACCAGAGATCGCCTCCACGATAGGAGCTTAATTCTCTTTGTGCTTTTTTAGGTAACTTCTGTGGAAAGATCGAGAAGTGCGATTGCGTGTCGGAGCGGGTGCTTTCCCCGCGTTGTGGCTGCGGATTAGTCGTAGGCTCCCTGCAAGCTGCTAGCCCGGGCTTTAGCGTTGAGATGTCTGAAGTCGGGCGGTAAGCCAGAGCGCCGAGTTAAGCCCAAGTCTCGTAACTGGCTTAAACTTTTATGGGTGCGGACAGGTCAAATGAGTCACCCTCCGGAGGTGCCTTGCTGTCGGCTGCTTTATTTATCGGTGAGATTGGAGACGCCGCTCGGGTGAATCGCAGCCCTCGAGCGAGGCCTAGCTCAACTGCAGGTCAGTCTTTTTTGTCTGAGGAAAGCTTAATGTGATCCACGCTAGCTGGAGTATGGGAAAAGAGGGGTGTTGGATCAGTTAACTCGAGCGGGATTCCCTTTCTCAGTCTCTTTATGCTTCCGAGGGTGAAGGCTTTAAACGAAGGTCCAGGTTGTTGACTCGCAAAATGGAGGCTGTGGCGTACCTTAACCTGTCCAGATTGGTGCTGGGATGTCTTTCGTCATAGTTTCTCTTCTCCACGTTGTCGCGAATGGGCTGCTGTGGCCAGTCTGACTCACAATGTGTACTTTGTTTTCCAGATTTTGTTTAAAGAAACAAAAGCGAAAGGGTGAAAGCCTGAAAAGAGCAACTTTATCAGTCTTGATGGTTTTTGGATATAATTCTTATGTAACGTGTGTTTCTTTTCCTTACAGGTATTTCTTTCGATAGTAGCTTTGAAAATGAAGGTCAGAGGGCTCAGCTGGTGAAGACGTACAGAACGCCTCAAAGAGTCAACTCTGATTTAAGGTAACTATCTCGGCAAGTCTTAGTGCTGCGTGGATAAGCGTGTGGTGTACGGGGTGGCAAGGTGCGGTCTCGCCCGCGTTTTGGGGCGTGCCACCCTGTCCGTCGCCAACAAGGCGCTCTTTTCTGGGGGAGCGACAAGAAATAAAACGATACTGGTGGCAGCAACAAAGCAAGGCTACTAAAATGGCAGTTGTGCACAAACAGTGTTGTTTGCCCTCTCTTCTTGAGAGCTTTTCTAGGGTGAGTAAATCCTGTACAGGCTGTAGCCACTGCAGTCGCTCAGTTGCCTGTATCTTGGCCTATTTTTCTCATGTTTAGGAATATTTGACTAGAGTTTATCTGAAACTAATTTGCTTCCTTCTGTGTATCCAGCTATATTTGTCTTTCATACCTCTCTGGCAGTGCGTTGAGCATGTCTGGGTGGTCTGAGGGCTGCCATCGAGTTTGAAACGGCCGCTCTGAGGGTTTCGGTAGTCTGCTGCCATCTCAGGTGTCCATCTGACAGCGCCGTGCTCAGCTGCCCTCTCTTGAGAGTTTGTATTCTGCTCCGGTGGAGCTCAGGAAAACAGGACTTTTTGGTGTCTTTACATAGAGAACTCGCTCTTTGAAAAAGGTTTCGGTTCTGGTAGCTTGCCACAAAACGCTTTGGCGTAAAATGCCCAAATATATGGGTGGTGGTCTTTTGTGACTTCAGCCCTAAAAGTGCTTAGTTGGCTTTGCAGCACCTGGATGTTGTGGCAAAGCTGGAGTGGGAGGAATATATTTATCAAAAGACTTTTTTTGGTCACGGACGCAGCCCAAATATTATTACGGTGATTGGTTTTCCGAAGTCTCTTGTGGAAAACGCTATATTTTAAATATGTGTGCCAGCCTTTCTAGGAGAAGCCTGTCCTTGGAGGTTTTTTTTTTTTTTTTTTTGCTTAGTGGACAGCAAGAGGCAAAAAGGGGGGAAAAAACCCCCTTCACCTCCACAGAAAAATGAAAAGAGCAGCTCTTGTAAGTACTTGGTTGGTGTAGGGAGTGGGCACCAAATCTTTTTTGCTTTCAACAATGTGCTTTTCTATGAGGGTTGAAATAACCTCACACTTGAGTCATAGCTGTAAGATACTTAACAAATTTGGCGCTATAGATAAAGACGAGAGCGAGATGGATTAAAAACTGTCAGCTCTTCTGAGTTGTATCGTCACTAACGCTTCGATCCTGCGGCGGTCTTCTCCATCCGTCTTGGTGCGTCTGGTGCTCTGGGGGTTGATGGGATTGAGTTTAGGAAAGGATTCACATGGAAAGGCTGAACTGGGTGCCGCTGTTCGTCTCGAAATTTTTGGGGGGAAACATTCAGGCCTGTCAAGATAACCGGCCAACTAACGTGGACCTCTCTTGTGAGCTGGCTAGCAATACGTACTGATGTGCAAATCCTTATCCTTTGGCACAGTCACTTGGCGGCAATGGGAGCCCATGGGCCTGAAGCAGTTCGGTGGTAGGTGCTTCCAGGTGACGACATGGGGTGCAAAACTTCCAGGAGGCATCAAGTTGGGCAGGTGGTGGACTTGGCGTGGTGGTTTGGGCAGTTGGAGGTGCGTCGTAGAACGGTGGTGGTCAGTTTTTCATAAAAACTCACGCGTCTAAATCTGGGGCTGTTGATGGACAGAAGACCGACCATTTGGTGGTGCTGAGGACATCTCGGTTCTTCCCACTGGATGGAGACTGCTTTGATACACTGGATTTTTATCCCTTAAGTCTAGTTTTGCATTTGCTACACTGGGGTGAATAATCCGGGATACAGGCTCTAGCACAGTTGCTTCTCACAAATGTTTTTGGTTTCTGGGATCATTCATTTTCAGCAGAAATGGATCCCGTCCAGAGAATTACCTTGGTAACTAAATGTGGGTGCAAAGCGGATCTGTTTTAGTTGTAAACCTAAAATATGTAACTGCGCTGAGCCAGGGGAGAAAAAGCCGATAAAATATTCACTGAGAATTTTCTGCGGCGTGGCTCAAAAACCGCCTTAAAACTGCGAGGCTGAACCAAACGGGAGCCACTTTTTTGGAACGCTCCTGCTTGGCTCAAGCAGGAGTCTCCGAAAGGAAGACTGCAATAACCGCGCGCGGCCTCCTGTCCTGCCTCGGTGAGAAGGATGGTGGTAGGAATGGCAAAAAAAGCCTTGAGGAAGGTCTCAATTATGAGCCATCACCCTAATTATCTAGTGCTTTCTCCATCCCTCTTTTTTTTAAAGAAGTATCAAGTAGCAGCTAATGAGCTAGCTTATCAGGACACTTGCGTCCTGTTTGAATATCTACAATAAATTGATGTTTCTGTGGATTGAATATCGGTAATTTTTATTTATTTATTTATTTATTTTTAAGAAAACCTTCTCTGGCTGTCTATTGCTGCTTAATACTTTGTTCAGCATAACCGTGCTAGCTCAATAAAAGCCGATGGACTGTTTGGTCTTTCAAACGTGACAAAAGCTTTACAGCGTAGACTGTGTGAGCTCTTGGTGGCGGGGACGTTCTTTGGTGTTGAGCGCACCAGGAGTTTTTGCGGCACAAAAAAAGCGTGAGTCTATGGGTATGTAGGCTCTGGTTTAAGTGGAATCAGGAGTTGCACACCACATATCTTTTTCTCCTTTGAGTTATGGAGCCTAAAAATAGGGAAAAATCTGCAAAATATGATGCTCTCAAATAGTGGGGACGACAGAACAAGTTTGGACAGAGATTTTTCTTGGTGTTCCCAGCAGCAAGGCCCATTGCTGCCACGTCGTCATCCTAGAAGGGAAAGGGAAATCCCATTCTTTGGGACAAAAGAGCAGATAAAACCCTTCCAGCCTAGAAAGCTGCCGCGTTCAGGGCCTAGGACGGACGGGGTAATTCCAGAGTTCACCATCTGCCTCCAGAGCTTTCGCTGGACGCGAGTAGCCCGCATCTCCTGGAGCTCGAGGGAGCCAACGGAGCCGAGATAAGTAGGAAGCGCTTGAATAACATCCGTGCGCCTGGAGCGCTGGGGAGAACTGCGCAGGTAGCCGCCGAGGTCAGCTTCCCCGTAAGCATGTGAGCGAGGATTAAGGTTTCTAATAACAGCCCGTTGCGGTATGACCATTGGATTTGTTCCAGACAATGCAGTCTGGCTGGTGGCACGGACGCTGCTCTCACCAGCTGCCTAAATCGGTCAGATGGAAAAGTAATCCTATTTGTGCTTCCCCACTGACACAGATTGCGTAATTGGAAAGGGGCAGATCGGCTGTGAATCGGAATTAACTGCTAGCGGGTTTTTTTTTCTCGTTAATAGTTCGGTCTCACCTCGGTTGTAACACCTCGCTGTTTACGAGGGATAACAAATGTCCACCCCGAGCTGGCTATGAGAGAACGTCTTGTACTCTCGTTTTTGGATGGGATAGCAAAGATGTCGTGGAAGCTGGGCTGCAAAGAGCTGAGTAAAGCTACGCCGTGGGGCAGGGCTTGCAAATGCTGTTCCTCTGGGTATGAATAAATTCACTTAAATAGCACTTTCTGGGCAGCAAAGTGTTTCCAGCACTGGGAACGACGCTGTCAGGTCAGGTAGGCATAAAATAATATAAACTGTAGACCTGAGGAGAGCTTAGTAGTGTAGCGAGGATTTTGCAGGAGAGCTAGTGCTTGCTTCCAGCTGCTAAAATGTCACGAGCATCCGCGAGCTGACATTACTGCGGTGCCTGCAGCCGCTCTGCTTGCCAAAGGGAGGTTATGTAAGAGCCCGGAAAGGCGCTCATGCTGCGAGCGAGTCGGAGCCTTTGAGCCAGGGCACGGTGCGAAACGTCCTGTTTCTTGCCTGGATTGCTGCTAAACGTATCCCCGAACTGGGAGAGCTTTCCAGCTCCGCACGTATGCTTTGTCCGGGATGATTGCTGGTCCCGGCGAAAGGCTCCATGACAACTTGCCATGGGATTGTAACTTTTTTTCCATATCTTACATGGTAGAGATCTTTTAGCTTATAAACATTCTGTATCATACTGTGAAATTCCAGTGCTAGCTTTGTTAAAGCATCTTCATTAAACTTCTCTCGAAAACGCCTCTAATCTCGTGACTGCTCTTTTTGTGAGCAGATGCTCAGGCCCAGCTGCCGGGGAAAGAGGACTGACCTGGCTTGGCCAGAAGGAAGGCAGAGGGGAAGATAAAAGCAGCTGAAGGCAAGAGTAAAGCTTAATAGATGTTTAAACAATGACACCTCTTTCTGTGTAGTAATAAGTAAAGGGAGATAGCGGGAATGGGATTTTATTCTCTACCTATATGCGGACAGTCTGCAGCGGTCACTTGGGGCTTCTCTTTTTGGGTGGATCACACTGAAAAGAGCCGCTGTCCCATCTCACCGCTGTCTCCTTTAGGGTGAAATGCTCTTAAGTCTGGTCCGTGCCCGAGTTGAATTCGGGTGGAGACACCTATGCTGCAGTTTCCACTAATGTGCTGGCGACTCCGGTGTGGATTAATCTTGCCGAAGATGTTTCTGAAGTGTCTGAATATCAGTATGTAACAGGAAAAAAGAGGTATTGCACACCTGCCCCCAGCACTTTGGAAATCTCGGCTCTGCCTCTGCTAGTGCTGGATCAGTCTGACTTAACTCAGCGGCGCGTAAAGTGGATGTAGCCCCCGTCTTCTGACTCCCGGACTCCTTTGAAATCCATGGCATTTATCGCAGACGTATTCTGAAGCCCCTTCCTTTAGGACTGACTCGCATGTTGGATAATTAGGTAGCTAAACCCCAAACTGTTCAGCTGGTATGATATAAATTTCCTCCAACAGCAGCCTCCATGTGGGGAAAACATGATTTTTTTCCTTGCTTTCCCATCCTAGCGCGTGTTGTCATATCGCTGGAGTTGTGTTGAAGTACTTCTACCGTCGGAGCCAGCGCCGCAGCCTGCTTCCCTCGCGAAGCCGCGGCTGCAGCTTAGTCCAGCTCGTTTCCAGGTTAGCTGGCAGAGACGGAGCCTGCCAGCGCCGCGCGAGCCACGCCACTGTGTTTTCGTGACAACACTCGCAGCGCGGAGGCTGGCTTTCGAAAGCTTCGCCCCTCTCTTCGCTTCTGCGCCGTGCTTCAGTTGTGTAACTACGAATAAACTGCCTGAAGTCGCTGTGGCATGATGTAACCAAACCTGGTGAGACATCTGCCGCAGTCCCGCTCGCGCGTGAGCCTTCCCTGCTCCCAGCCCGCCCACGATGTCACGATAGCAGGAAGGTTTTTTCCTCGTTGGCCGGGCAGCGGAGCCCGAGGGGACGCCTTGGCCCTGCTTCAAAACTGCATTTGCCGCTGCAAAACGCGGATGTGCTGCCCGGGCTTGCGTAGCCGCTGCTGCTCCGCCACTGCGTTAACCCCTCGCTCACGTCTCCAGCCGCTGTGTGAATGCTACGGACCAGGCCGAGCTCTCTGCTTCCGTGTTTTTTTTGTCTGTCTTTTTTTCCTCTTCTCCCTTCTCGCCTCCAAAATGAGATTAGCGACAGGCGGAAGCTGGCTCCTTTCCTCTTCACTCCCTATCTAATAAAACAAGCCTTTGGATGCTGTGGTTCTTCCCCCTGGCCTTGCACAAGTCCCTTTTTGCATCTCACATGGCAGAACCCACTTGGAAAACATCTAGACGTAATGTCAAATCCTCCATCGGGGGAATATAGCCACCACTTTGGGAGCAGCATCCCCTTTTCCCACTCTGTAGGGTGCTGTCCGTCCTTGCCGGAGAGGCGTTCCTGGAGGGAAGAGGCTCTTTCTTTTTATTTTTTCATGCTGTTTAATAAAAACAAAACTGGCCTGCAAGGGCTGAGGGCGGAGGCCTGATAAAGGTTGTTCTTTTCTCTTTCGGCTCCTTAGGTCGAGCGCAATGGCTGATCCTGGGAGACTCCGTTTCTCCTGGGGGCCCTTTCCCAACTTTAGAGATGCCAATTATCCCCATTAAAGCATTATGCAGACTCCTGGGTAAAACAGGCCCTTTGCTGTGCAGCAGGTGCAAACCAGGCCTAACCTGTCTGAAATTTCCCCTCGGCTCCGCTTTCTGTCTCCGCTTCGAAACACGGCTTTGGAAATGGAGGGGGCCGCTGGGTAGAACGTCCATCAAACATCCTGGAGGACCAAGCGATGCTGTTGGTCCCTTCCCGTGGTCGGCGAGCTGTGCGCGCAGGATTAAAACCAGCGTGGGAAAGGGAAACCGCTTTGGGGGGCTTTTCGGATGAAATTAGGAAGCGTCAGTTTTGCGTTTAGCTGTCAAAGCTATTCTGGGGGGAGACTTTGCCGGCGAAGAGTTTTAAACGTTAGCGTGATTCTAGCAATTCCCTTTTAGGTCCTGAACGAAACCCGTGGCTTTTTTTTTGGCTAGCAAACGCTGTTTTCCTGCTCGGGGCACAAACTTAGCTTTAAGACGCAACGCGCCGCTCGGGGCCGGGTGAATCAGCACTTTCGGGTGAGTCATGCTGTTAGTCACGTGCGGTTACAGTCGGGGACGACTGTGCAGAACAAAGCGTCGCAGGAGGGGGAAACGGCCCGGAAGGGGAGGCCGGAGCGCTCCGCCGACGATCCCTAGGGAGCTGCTGACCTCGCTCGCCTTGAGCAAGCTGCCGAGCGGCAGTGACTTCCCACCGCGGCAGCGTGTCCGGCTGCACCCGCGGGTGCCGGTGGTGCAGGGAAGGGAAAACCTGGTGGCCTTGGCCAGCCGGCAGAGCACGGGTGCTCCTGGGACTAAATATTTAATTATTTTTTTATCCCCGCTAAGGTCTGTTCCAGATTGTCCTTGTGGTTGCTGGTTATTGCGCTTTTGCATCCTTCGGAGCGGTGTATTCCCAGAATAGTCCCCCCCCCCCCCCCCAAGTCCAGGTAGAGTCTTCTCCAGGTTTTCCCCCCGCTGTTAGATGCCGACATCTCTGATGAGGCGAAACTTTCCCGCGTTTCCTCTTCTGCGGGGTCCTGCTCCGCTCCTGTGCTTGGTACCGCTCCCGGATCTGCCCTTCCGTTCGTGGCCTGACCTGGCTTCGGTCCAAAACATCTGCCCTTTCCAGCAAGCCCAAAATAACCGGCAGGCGCAAATGAAAAGCGGTGCCTTCTGCTAGTTTCCTTGCTCGTACCGGCCTTAGAGAGGTCCCACCGTTCCCTTCCAACTTACAAAGGTTTCTGCCTTTTTTTTTTTTTAATATAAGTGTTTGCGCCTGCTGCCATCTCAAGCTGAACGTGCTCAAGATCCCTCCTTCCTCGCTGCGTTCTGTCGCCCTTAAACATCTCAGCTTCTTCTGTCCTGCTGACGCCCATCTTCAAGCTTCCTCCTCATTGCTGCTCTGGTGGGTTGGCAGCGCTTCGAAGACTTAATTTTTCTCTCCAAACAGCAAGTTTGGTGCTTCTCTTCTTTCTGACTTAGCTCCTGCCTCTCTTCCAGCAAAGCTATTGAATTTGTTCTTTCATGGATGCTCTGGTTCACGTGGCCACTCGCCACCTTCGATGCCCTCCAGAATTGGCCTCCTCCTCCCAACCTGTGGCCGTTTCCCCCTTTGTTGTGTCAAGAACGTAAATTTTCAAGAGCTGTTTCTCCGTTTTTTTTGCCCAGTAACCGTCTATCCTTTCCCCAGTCCCCGTCCCCCCTCGGAGACGGAGGTGCTCCTCCAAAGGCATTTGATTCCTTCCTCCGCGTGGCCTGGCAGTACCCTCTGCCGGCTCCTGGGCGGCATTACAGCCCCGGCCCTTCCCGGCTCCGGAGGACAGCCGCCGTGCAGCTCGGCGGCTCTTCCCTGGGGAAAACGGTGGAATTTGCATGACGTAAGCGTGCGGATCTGGCGAAGCACAGGAAAGCGCAGCCTGCACGAATTTGAGTCTCTCCAACGAATTTGAGTCTCTCCAACGCTACAGTCTTGACGGGCGGCAGCGATGAAATGCGATCTTCCCTTCTTCAGGGCAATCATTCTGGACCACTTACGGTAACCAGATAAACTCAGAGAGACGGAAGAGAAGCCGTCTGCGATAGTTTTGCCTGTTGGCATGATACAAACTTCCCAAAAAGTCGCTGCACGAGGCTGGTTTTCCTTCTCCCTGCTGCGCTCTTTGCCTTGTTGGCTGGAGGCTCGTAGGCCACGGTTGACCCAGTCCATCCCTTCGTCAGACTTCATCTTTCCCACGAGGTTTCTTGGTGTCTCGCTCTACCAGATGTCTTTGAGATGTCTGTCCCACACTTGAGTTATTTCCTTATCTAACGATGCGTGTGAAGTTTTGGTGTTGCCTAATTGCAGTAATGAGGTAACTGTCTTTCCTGATTTTTCACGTTATTGTGAATAAACGTATCTTCTGCCAAACGAGAACATCCAATGTTGCAACTAGTGAAGTTACCCAAGGTTTTGCGGTCGCCAAAACTGGAGATGGTGATAAGTTAGGAGAATACCTTACCGTTCAGTAAAAATCTGGGTTTCCGTTTTCCGTACTGCAGCTGTTCTTTGCCGTTTTGCTGCCGAGCTTTAACTGCTGAGGACACACTGGTTTACCGGACGGAGTTTTATTAAACTCCCCCAGATTTTTATTCCGTGGCTGAGAATATCCTTTGTATCATTCATTGCATTTTTTTTTTCCCTGAGAAATGAGAGGCAGGTCAAGGGCAGAGCAGCTTCTTAGTGTCCGGGAACATCCTGACCGCATGAAGCAACCCGGTCAGTTCTGTGATATCCGTGTTCCTCTGCTGAATTAGTCTTCTCAAAGAAGAAAAGACGAGAGTGCCAAAGCGTCCTTTATTGGTGAGAGAGCAGGGGATTGATGTAAACGGATATATTTCCAGCTCATCTGTTAAAAAAGCTGGTAGCGCATTAGAAAGAGTTCCAAAACCCGAGGGACTTGTTAGGATCCCTCAGAAGGAACAAGACGACGGCGATACGTGCGTGAAAAAGGGAGCCGGTTGACGTCCGGGTGCGATACTCGCCACCCTCGCCAGGTCGTTAGGATCTTAAGTGGAACGGGAAGCAATGAAAGCAATCGGGAAATAGTTTCCCTTTGCGTAAAAGACTCCTTGGCTTCCTCTTACAGGCGGCTCTCGGAGAGCTGTTGTAACAGGGAGCCAAAGGAAGACGGTCGCTCCTAGTCCTTGAGGTTCCGGATTGTGGGAAAGGGCTTTCCGTAAAGGCGGAAAACGCCTGCAAGCACCTCGGCCAGCGGGGCCGGTTCCTCCCTTCTGTAGAGGTGTCTTGTGTTTGCAGGGACTAACGCGCAGGCGCCTCCGTTTCCTCGGACAGGGCCCCGAAGGTAGACGATCCAGGTAAAGGGAACAAGGGTGATGCTCTGGAGGTCGCCTTCATTTCTGATGCCTTCTTTGATGCCTCAGATTAATTGCTTTGTTTGTTTCATCAGATACAGTATCTAAAGGCATTTGTGCCTGAAGCCACGGAAGATAGATGGACAAGCCAAGCAACTTCTGACTCTGCATCATTTTCTGGGGCAAAATTATATGGCAATGTATCCTACAAGGTAATGTAGCCCCTGCAGTGAGTAAAGAGGATTCCTTTCGCTTGGCCACCAGTTCGATAAGGACAGGTTGTCGCTCGCAAGAAAGCAGCCCTCCTTTCACGTGCAAACTCGAGAGCCAACCTAGAGGGAGCAGCACGAGCTGGAAGCAAAAGTCAAGGGATTTGCGGAAAGAAAATCCAAATTGCATCCAAACGGTGTCATGTTTGAGCCAAAGCTCCTCTGGGAAGAGTCCACAGAGAGCAGGCAGGTTAATGGGGGGGAAAAAAGTGGAATGGAGGAAAACTAGGTGCAACATGAAAGCTCTGTAGAAGGAAAAGCTCTGTAGAAGGAGGTTTCCCAGGGGACAGCGCAGCTGAGCTGACAGCTCCCCAAATATGACACTCGTGTATCTACAGCTAAAGCCTCACAGCAGTAGAATATCGCAGGTGATGGAAGGAGAGTGCAGCCTGGGCCTCCCGCAGTGACCTGCAGTCTGTGACCTGCAGGCAGATACGTTCCTTGCGAGGCGCTTCGGCTTGCTCGGAGCCCTGCGAGTTAAAATGCCAAAGTTAAAATGCCAGAGAACAAAACCCGATGTTGCCCTTAGCGCGTTACTTGGTCGGCTTCGTTCTCGGGCCAGTAAAAGTGACGGATTTAAAGCAGGGGGTTGAGAGGGGCCGATGCTTGCTGGGGCCTCAGAAACCCGCGAGGGAGCTCGCAGGTAAAACCTCACAGACGTGTTACCGCTCTTGCTGTTAGTCCCTCGCTGCGGTACATGTCGAGACCACGTCTCCCTACCCAGTGACGACCAGAGACGCTGGGCCGCTATGCGGCATGAGAAAAACTCGGCCAGAGGCGCTTCTAGCGAGCATATACTTATTTTACTCGGCCAAAGTATATGTGCGCAGGTTGGCTGAGTTTAGCACCTCAGCGCGGAGTGTTTTTTCCAGATCACAGGGACCGGTTCTGACTTTATGGCAACTCATTAGGCAGCTGCAGCCTAAGAAGATGCCCGTGCTGCATGTCTTTGAAGTGTTATCTTACCTTCTCTATATTACCCCCCGGAAGAACTCTGTAGAAACAGCAGAGACCTGTTTTTTCCAACTTTCCAGTCTTCAGAAGGATATTTATATTACATGCCTAAAGGCGATAGTGCGTATTACCCCCCCAGAGTGGCTCGCTCTGCTGTATAATGCAGCTGAAGCGTGCTACAAAAGCTTAAAAGTTCACCTACATGGGAGAACTTAGCGTTAAATTGGGGCTAGCTGACATGTTGTGGTGGGCTGGGGAGGTTATCTTGCAACAACGCAAGATTGCTGATAAATGGAGAGGAGGGAAGAGATGTTATCCTGCACCCTTCTAGCTAGAGCGCTGTAAAGAATCGAAGTTCACTGACGCTAACTTAACCTCTCTTACTAGTTCAGGTGAACCGAACCCTCAGCGAGGGCTGGGCCTGAAACGTCTGGTTCACCTGCAGAGCGCTAGCAGTTTTGCTGGTTTTATTTTCATTTGCAAGGCAGGGGAGGTTCTTGAGAACATTTAACGAGACCGTGTCCATTTTGGAGCCCTCCTTGATGGGATTAGGCAAGGGCAGGGGTCAAAATGACGCTCGCTAAGGAGCTGCAAGGAAACGCTGCTGCTTGCCGGGGAGGAGACAGCAGGTTGCCTCAGAATATCCTTTATTGCTTCCAGATCTAGAATAACGACACTGCTAGGCGCTCTCGGACAACAGAACGCTGTCGCTAAGCGTCCGGGGTGCAAAGCCTAGGTGTCCGAGCGAGGCTCGCAAAGGCCCGCCGGTTTGCTTGGAAGCGGTGCGTCGTCCTCCGAGCGTGCTGCGAAGTGACCTGTCTGTGTTCCCGTTGTTTTGCAGGGTGTCCGGTGAGGAATGCAATGGGATCAATAGCATGTCTGCGGAGAGCGGCCCTGGGACGAGACTGAGAAATTTGCCGGTGATGGGGGATGGACTAGAAACCACCCAAATGTCTACGACGCAGTCGCAGGCCCAACCCCAGCAAGGCAGTACCGTCGGTGTTAACCCCCCTCCACCGGAGACCTCCAACCCCAACAAGCCCAAGCGACAGACCAACCAGCTGCAGTATCTGCTCAAAGTGGTGCTCAAGACGCTATGGAAGCACCAGTTTGCGTGGCCTTTCCAGCAGCCCGTGGATGCTGTCAAGCTGAACCTCCCTGTAAGTAGAGCTTGAGAGAGCAGGAACCGGAGGTTGAGGAACCGACGTTCCTTGGCTCGCTCACCGCGTAACGGTAGAAATAATGAAGCCTTTTGCGTGCGGTGTGCTTTCCTCCCTTCTTCCGAAATCACAGGATCCGTCTTTGGAAATAGAGATGAGGTGGAAATCTCAGTGGCTTGGGTAGACTTTTGTGATCGAGAGTTGTCCTTTCTCAGCTAGGATGCAGAGAATGAAACAGGAATATATATTTCAGGAGTCATTTAATACAGGAACGTGGTAGTTTCACAATCTAGATGGAGCAGTGTTTGCTGCCCCAAGCAAGCGCCAAAAATTTTTAAGGAGCAGATCTTTTGTCAACCAGGGCTCTGCCTTACTGTTCCCCACAGCTCAGAGCGCTTCTCTGTACCCTGTATAACCCGTTGCTCGATCTCCGCTGCTTTGCTGCAGTCGGCAGAGACTTTTCTGGAGACCGAAACGCTTAGTGGAGTGCCCGAGCGCTCAAACAGCCGCTGGGCTGCCCGCGGCTGTGCTGCTCGTTGCCCTGCGAGGCTGCTAGTAGCCGGACAGGAGGAGTTGGAGAGAGTCAAGAGCAAAACCCGAGGGAGCTAGCAAAAAGTCGGGAGTGAAATTTAGAGATAATATATCATGGTAAATGATGGAAACATCTTTTCCGTTGGATATCTGGTTTTGGAGCCTTTCCGCTACTACGAGAAGAGGAGGTTTGCTCCATTTCTCTTTCTTCCTTGAGAAGCTGTCCCTCGAGAGTTACGGTTTTGCATAATGTGCGTTTCTTTGCCGTGGATCGTTTTATGATAACGCCCACTTTTCCTTGCCTGTTTTAAGATATCATATTGCTTAAATATATATTCTATTACTTGAGTGTTAGGCTGCATAATTTCTTTGGAATAGCAGCAACCTCGTAGTTACGCCTCGAGCGCTGGTTCTATAGCAACGGCATTTCAGCCCCTTTACTAAACATTACGCCTGAAAATAGAAGCATCTTCCTTTCTATTAGGAGGCTACGTTTAACGGGCTGCAGTAAATCTGCTCTCCTCGCTCCTCCTTGGGTTACCCCATTAGAGGTGTGAAGCGTTCGCTCCCTGTAGCGAAGGTCATTCGTTTCTTCGGAGGTTTTTTTAGAAGTTACCCGGCTCCAATACAAACTGAAAGGCCGGAATTGGGAATTTTCGTGCCTTCGTTTGCCGCGAGAGAATTCCTCAGCGGAGTGAAGCTCCGGTGCTGCGCGCTAGCCAAACCTCTGCGGAGCAAGTGCCCTGCTCCTCGCTTCCTTCTGGAGGTGGTGAAAAAGGCGGAAAAGTGTTTTTCGTAGAGTTTGCCTTGAGTTTAATTATAAATTGCGGCTGAGAGGCTGACGGTGACTGTGGTGGAGGAGAGATAGGGCCTATCGCAGCCGTGTGTCCGCTAGGTTTGGAGAACGCATCCAGGTAAGTCCAGCGACGAGAAGGAGGAAGCCCGGTCTTTAAACTCTGCGCCTCCCTGTAAATACGTGTGGTGTGAGCTTTCTCCACTGGTTTTTCTCGGTTCCACACTCATCTTTACTTCTCTGTCCTTTTGCAGGATTATTATAAGATTATTAAAACTCCTATGGATATGGGAACAATAAAGAAGCGCTTGGAGAATAACTACTACTGGAATGCTCAAGAATGTATCCAGGACTTTAACACAATGTTTACAAATTGTTACATCTACAATAAGGTAGGATAAGTTATTTAATCTGAACTTTCCAAGGGAAGCTCCCGTCCTCATTGTGCCGGTTCGGAAATGCACGCATTTTTTATTTTAACAGTCCTTGGAAGGAACAGCGGCGAGATTAGGCTCGTTAGAAAAACAAACAGTATTAAACTGAGGGCAGTTCAGGCATGTCTGTCTTCTGCAGAGAAGTCGGACACGGGCAAAGCTGGCTTTGCAGCATTCCCTCGCAGGAGAATTGTTAGTGGATATCATCAGTACGGAGGTGGTTTCTTCTTTTTTAAAGAATTTTAAAAATTCTAAAAAAGAGGGTCACAGAACCCTTTAAAAAGTGTTTTCTTTTTTCTTAAAATTTGAAAAGCGTAGCTTTACTTAGGTTATGACTCGCCCAGAGCTGTGAACGTTGTCAAATACTTGGAAAGAACAGTCTTGTAGGTCTGTCCTTCATTTTTCTTTATATAGCTTTATTAAGAAGCAGCTAAAGGCTGGGCTGTTTGAAAATGAAGTCTGACTGTAGGGGAAAAAGGTGATACGTACAGCTGTGCGTTGAGTTTCATCGTGGCTCTTTCTGGTCTCGTATTACACTATACGAGATTCCCTCCTGGACAGTGAGAAATGTCCTGGAAACCATTTTATACGGCTGTGCAACGCTGGGGGGAATGCAGGAGAAAAAATACGGAGTGACAGGGAGCAGGGCATTTGCTACGAATGACATTGTGGGGGAAGTAGCCTGTACGGTAGGCCAAAACAAGGTGATAACGTGGAGTTTTGGTGTTCTGAGATGATGGGAAGCCATCGGACTATCGGAGACGTCAGATGTCAGCTATTCTGAGTGCAAGATGTCCAAGAGGCACCTTGTTATCTTGTTAGGTAGCAACAGGTAAGAACCAAGGGTTTGCTGTTATCTTCAAAACGGAAGGTGGGAAGATGTGGTCAGGCCATCAGCCTTTCCTGCACTGGTTTCCTTCCCTGTCCACCTGCATCCTTTCCACAGCATGCCCGAGTGATTCTGCTTCCTTTTCGTTTCTGCTGCCCTCTGTTTCTCCCAGGTCTCTTCTCCGTATTCCTCCATCTCTGCCTGTTGCTTTACCCTCACGTTCTTTGACCTACTCGTTCCCTCTCGCAGCAACATCACACAAGACCTTTTCCAGGTTGTTCCAAACAAATGGCATCTGCTAACGGCAGCTGCTGCCTCCGTTCTTGACTCTCCAGAATCATTTCTTCCTTCTGCAGTTCTCTGAACTGTTCTTTGATGTCCCTCATGACCACTCCTGGCCACTTCTCAAGGTTTGCACACCATCCGCACCGTTTCTAACTCTGTAACAGCTTCTGATCTGGACAGGCACTACTCATTGCTGGAGATCCTGCCTTTCTTTGGGCTTTATGTTCTCGACTTCTTTGGTTTGGTCCCTCAAAACCATGCCTTTAGCCTTCTCTGGTTTGAGTCAGCGTTATGCAACTTGAATGAGGGCAGGCTGTTAAAGGCTTCAAATTAGTAACATACATCCTTCCTTATTCGTCGCTGCCGTGTTTTCCCTCCTTTCCCACCACACCGCCTTCGCCCTGCTAGATTTCTCCCTGATCTCACGTGTCTTCCTAGTTCTTCATTGACCTCCCTCTGGCCAGAAAGCAGAAAAACACATAAGCTAAAAAAGAAAAAGGCTTCATGGACCGCGTGGGGACCACAAACCACATGTCGGTCAGGTCCGTGCGCGCTGTCCTATCAACAAGCGTGGCTGCTTGACCACGAGCCAGCTTTTCTCATCTTCAGTGTGTATTTACACTGATGGATGTTCATTTATCGTAGTAACGTCAATCCGAACACTTGTGCTATTGCTTTTGCCCTTCCCTTTCTCCTTCTTTTCCTACTCTCAGTGAAACAAAACCAAAAAAGCCCTTTGAACCAGGTCCCAAGCCTTGTTGGTGTCTTTTGGAGTCACCTTGCATGCTGGATCCCCAGTCAGTTCTTCCTAAACCTTGTGCCCTCCTTTAGGTCTTCCTTGACCTTTGCAAACGTAGGCTTTTACTCCTGATCTTTAGCGCTCTCTTAGTTTAGTCCTGTCCTCCCGATTTAGTTGCCGGTAAAGGTGTTGACCTCTCCCTGCCCAACAGTCAGCTTCTTCCTTAAAACCCTCCTCTTGCCTAATGCATGGGAAAAAATGCCTTGCGAGCCCGTGCAACTGTCATCTTCCTCCTCCTCCTCCTCAGGTGCTTTACTAAAAGACCTCTTCCCTTACACCTGCGAAAGCAGGCAACAGCATGGCAGGCATGACAAGCTGGCCGTAGTCCTGGCCTTTATTTTTTCCCTCCTTTCCTCTGTTTTTCCTCCTCCCTCCATTCAGAAATCATCCCATGCTGCCCGTAAATAACACCTCGTGTCACTTTGACGTATCCGTTCGCTTATGTGTCGTGTTGCCACGTCCCTGCCCATCATCTGCCTGTGCCTTTTAGCATGAAAAGCCTTTAGGGAAAGGATTCTTCGTCTGCTCAGCGCTTGGGACAGTGTACTACACTTCTTTCTGTTGTGTCATAAGGGAAACAGCTGTGCTAAGAAGGATAAAAATACTCTAAAGCGAAGTTACAGGAACGGCTCAGCTGGGCAACGAGAAGGATTACAGATTGCAGCCTCAGTTACACGTCTTTCCCTAGCCTCGCAAAATCTGCACCGAAATGTTTCTCTCTTTCATGTTTAATTTGCAGTTACGATTAAACTCGATGTTAAATGGAGAAAAGCCCAAGCAAACTCTTCAAAGCAATTTTGATTTTTTTTTTAGATTATAGCAGTCCGCTCTCTGGAAATGTGTGCCTTGCCTAATTTATTGTATCTGTTATTAATCCAGCCAGGGGATGACATAGTCTTAATGGCAGAAGCTCTAGAAAAGCTTTTCCTGCAGAAAATCTCCGAAATGACCCAGGAAGAAACTGAGATTGTTATAGCCCAGACAAAAGGAAGAGGACGCGCGAGGAAGGAACCAGGTAGGCTGCTTGGTCTCCTGTTGCGTTCAGTTCTTATTTGGAAAATACGGACAGCCGAGCTATGCTCCGTCTCTGGACTGCAAGTCCCAGCATCCAGACCTGGCTTCATCCGTTAATTTGGGGCGTTTAACCGAGGTTTTTAAACTAAACCAGCGTCCCATGGGCTCGCGGTATTCATTGGTGTTCTCAGATGGCCTCACTCTGTTGAGCAGGGGCAGCTTAGGAGCCTCGCAATGGGTCTAAAGTTGGGTGGGATGGAGTGTGGCTACTTAATGCTGTTGCACAGCTGTGTGAGGGAAAAGGAAGGGATATGTGATATATTTTAAACTCCCTCGTCCATGGCTTCCGGGCATTTTCCCTTTTTTCGAAGGGAGGAGGAGTGTTGGGGATAGACTTTGTGGTGAACAGAGCCCTGCTGAGGCTTTGGATCGTTGTTCATGCCAGTGAAACGTCGTTGTTCCCCGCTTTTTCACCACGGTAAAAAGCTGAGAACGATAGTAAACGTATTTCAATTCTGCCATCAGGAAGCTAGGCGAGGTTAGGAAATACCACTCGAGGTACACCGAGGGTAGATGATAGCGGTTAAAATACGCAAGCAGCATGAACCGTGTTGTATCCGCTCTCCTGACTTTTACAGTGCTTTCATGTACTTGCGGGTGCGCTCAGTATTGCAAAATAGCTGTGTTGGTGTCCCGATTTGGCGAAACTGCAATGTGGTGACTAGCTTTTTTGACGCTGTGTTCCTCGATTAGTCAAATACGGGATCGAAAGGGGGCTGTTTTGCTCATCTAATCCAATCCTCTGTCCGCTACGTAATGTAAAAGAGTAGTTCAAACACTGGTGCATTTAGTACAGTCTGTCTCATGGAAGGACATTAATACAGAGTAAAAAAAAAATCTGTGCTGCCACTTTTGAGGAGGAATTTGCTAACTAGTTGCCACGTGAAGTATTTTCATAATATGTCTCTGGTCTAAACTCTAAACCGCTGTCTCTTCTTTAAATAACTTTGTTATATTGAAGAGTCCCATGTTTTCAAATCTGTGTTCTCCGTAATAATCCGATTCTTTCGCTATAAGGACTGTTTCCAATCTTTTAGTCCTCCTTTACAGCTCTTCTATGAACCCTCTCCAGTTTTTCACATAAATAACTGTGGACACCCTAACTGGACATAGATGTGACTGCTACTAGAATACTGTGCCAAATGCAGAGGTAAAATAGCCTTCTGATTCCCCCTGTTTATACTTCAAGGATTTCATCAGCTCATTTTTTGGCCATGCCATTACACTAAGAGCTCAGCTTCAGTCGGTTCTCCACCATGATCCATAGTCTCTTTTCAGACTCCGCGGGAGAGAGACTTCCATCCTGCAGGTCCTCACGGACCTTGTGGCCTAGAAGTTTGCGTTGGGCCATGGGGCAACGCAAATTGGCGCGTCCCCCGCGTACCAAACGCTGCAGATGGCCTCTTTAACGCTTCGCCAGGCCCCGGACTTTGGTGGCGGAGTTGCCACCTCCGTCAGCGGTGACTCTGTTTTATTTCCGATCATTCATAAAAGGGCCGAACCCATAACTGAGTCCAGCGGCACCTCATCCGCAGCATGCCCACTTTCTTTTTGAGACCCAGTTCTTAATTTAAACATGCGTCATGTTGATCTTGCATCATGCTCATTTCTTAACCCAAATGCCGTGCCGAGGCCAATGCTTTATGAAAAGTGCTGCGCGCAGGGCTGCGAACGCCGCGTTTGCGTCCTGCCACTTTGCTCAGCCTCGGTGGCAGACCCGTTGCGTTACGGTCAAAACGGGCGATTCTCCGAGGTTTCAAGGTATACCGAAAATCAACGGTAGCAGTCCAGGGAGCTTAACCAACTTCTTTTAAGGGTGTGGGTGTAAGTTGTCCGGACCTGTGGAGTAAAAGGGGAAAAACAAGTCTAACCTCAGTAGCTGCTGTTGAACATCCACCTCGGTTGCCGTTGGAATAGAAAGCATTTCTCTGTTGGCATCATCCAGACACGAGCACAAATCCAGAACAGAAGCACTTACTGCATTTGTTGAGCCTTTTCTGCTTAATTACTGACAGTTGTAGCCTTTCTCTACAGGAGGGAATTAAAACTATTGTTAGAACATCTTTCCGTCCAATATGTTGACCAAAAAGCCGCCCGTTCTCACATCTTGAACTGGTTTGCCTTGGCTTTATGTTCTGTTTTCTTCCCCTTTGCAGTTTTTCTCCGTTTCCTGAGCTGCTAACGTGCAGTAGCTGCCAGCAACTTCCCGACGTCTGTTTGAACATCTAAGCCGCTGGGCCCCGACTCGGGATCGGGCCGCTGGGTGCTTCGATACCGCTATTATATGATATCTTTACAAATGCTTTCACTTCCCCGTCTCAGCTACGTGGGGCTTCTTAACCAGCGTTTGCTTCTTTCCCAATTACAGGGTTGTGGTTTGGTTCGTAGGAGTGTTTTACCACGCTCTTGGACCGGTTCTAGTTCTCGTTTTGGTTGAGATTGTGTGTGTTGAGTCCCGAAGGCCGCAGCTTCGTGACAGCCAGCCCTTGAAGTGCCAGCAGACCCAATTTTTATTTTTTTGCATGTGACAGGTGTGACCAAATCATGATTACTTGTATCTGAGGTTTTTTTTTTAGTTGTTATTTTTTAGGCAATGTCCCTGATTTCTGTGTTATTGCCTTGTCGCTTTTTGAATTGCTGTGTGCTGGGAGAAGCTCTCCTGGCTTAGGAAATGGTTGGCCACCACCTTCCTTAGCACCTCTTAGATCCAATAAGATGAAATCGCCCATAGTGAAGCTGTTCTTCCTCCAAGCTTTAGAGAGGCGCTTAAGAAACGGGTTGTCCTCTCCTCCGCTGGGACTGGGGTGGATTCATCCGACCAAGCAAGGGGTAGGTCCCCATCCGAGCCCGTCACCCTTCAGCTCCCTTCACTGACCGGTTCTCCGTCGAGTCTAAGGGGGGTCATCTGGAAACCCTACCATCGAACGCACCGTGGGGTCTGGGGAATCCCATGCCTGGTGTTCCCCATGTTAGCTCCCCTTACGACTCACTGCACTGAACATCCGGTCAAAAACCCGCAAGATCGTCTTCCTAATCACCCATCTTGGGATAAACTGTTGAAAGCAGGGTTGTCGCTCAGGTTGAGAGGGACCACGATGAAGCTCATTGCTTGAATCGGGCGTGAGGAGATGCTCCTGCTGAGCACGCTCTGCGGTCCACATGCCGTTAGGGTAACATTCACAAGCACATTCACTGCGTAGCCTTGTTTTACCGTTCCTGATGTCACGCGCGCAGCGTTGGTTTGGTGGGGAATGATCCCGCTGGAGGACGCGCGCTCTACGAACTTGCTTTAAGGAGTCTCTGCCAGTTTGGGGAGTTCTGCTACGGCTTGGGGGAGTAGCGGGCATAAAAATAGCTGCAAAACCTTGTCTACTGAGGTTATTTCAAAAGGCCACAGGTTTCTAGTAGAAGTGATGAAGGGTGTAGCTTTACCTGCGCTTACATTCAGTCACCCAGTGATCTCTGAATAGCAAATACATTGGAAGATGCACTCTCACTTTCCCAAGTAGGTGATGCAACACGGAGCCTTCCAGCTCTCGGTCACTGCCAGATCCAGACGGATCTTGCGCTCTTCTGAAATGTTCTGGAGATGGTGGCGCACAGTCGAGACTTTGCAAGGAGACCAGCGTGAAAACGCCCGAGTTTATTCCCTTAATAGGTTGCTGAAGGGAGTTTGCATCCCAGTTTCCCGTTTTTAAAGAAAGTCGCTGGGTCGGCTGGTAGTCGAGCAGCTGAACTCCTAGCACGTAACGTTTTTGTAGGTGAACTGCAGCCATCGCAGCTCCTGGTGGCTGCCCATGAGCAAAACTGGCTGCATTTCTTTTCCGAATAAATGGGCTTTTTTGTGGGTGGCATACTCTTTGGAAGATACGTTGGGTAGCTTGCAAGGCAGGACACACGGTGACCGGTTCCTGACCTGATTGCTCTCGGGATAGTCTTCTTGTTGAAAGAAATAGCAGCCAAAATATAGGTGTTTCCATCTCTTCAGCCTATAAGCTTAGGACAAAGTGAGAGGTGGGCTTTCTCTTTGCTCGTGATCCGCGTTGCATTTAGTGACCGAGTGACGGGAGAGTTCCCAAAGCGCCAGGGATGCCCAGGTGGTCCCGTGCGTTCTCTTCTTACCAGAACAGGCCGAGCATAATTCAAAAGGACCCTTGGAAATCTATTTGCCCTCTAACCGAAGGGGCTCCTGTAACGCCTGCTGTGCTCAAACCTCCTCCGGAATTGGGGGCTTTTAGGATGATCTCGCTTTGCTGGTACGGAGGGAGGCAGTGCATCTCGGTGCTGTCAAAGCACGGCACAATTCCTGTTTGCAGGGTGTTTCCCAAGGTTTTTCCCTGGAAAGCTGGGAAAATGCAGAGCTTTGCACCTCAAAGCAGCAGCTCCAGCAGGGAGGGTTTGTTTTCCCCCTCAAATCACTGAAAGATCCAAGGACAGAACTGAAGCTTCCTAGTTTCCGGTCGAGCACGCGACCCACTGGTCTATGATGGCCCCGTGGTTGAAACTGCCTAATGACGAACTTGCCCTCTAGCTGACGGGAGAAGTTTCGTAGCAGTTGCGATGACCTCGGTGAGCAGCAAATAAGAAACTCTTGGTCTTGACAGCAGATTGTCTCTGAAGGAAGGAGCTACCCAGGTTTGCTCTGCGATTACGGCAGTCAAGAAGCAGCGCCAGAAAGGGTAGATGGGGAAAGATGCGTTCAACTCTTTGCCCTGACTCGGAAATCCTTTTGAGGGACAGGGGAAAGAGCGTAGTATGTCTTTGGCCTGCTCCTTGGTCTTTTTCTGAAGCGGTTTTGGTGCAGTTAGGTCCTGGGCATCTTCATCATTCTACCTAGCAAGCTAGAAAAAATATTAAGGAAAACGTGGCTAGCAGGTATCCCCGACCGGCTGCTCGAGTGCAGGAATGACAAAGTATTAATTAAGGAGCCATATTAATTAAGGAGCCATTTTATTTCAATGGCCAGCGCAGTGTTGCTGCTCAACGTTAATTGTTTTCCCGTTAAAACCGAGACGTGTTGATGAGAGAAAAGCAACGCTCGCTTTTTTTCTTTTTTATCTTGCAGTTACATCCAAACCAGGCTCGTCGACGGTACAGAACGCGACCCAAGCGTCGTCCCCGGCCCAGACGCCGGCCCCGCCGCAAAACCTCCAGTCTGCACAGACGACTCATTCCTTCCCTTCTGTCACCCCCGACCTCATCGTCCAGACGCCAGTAATGACGATGGTGCCTCCTCAGCCACCCGCGCCTCCGCCGCCCGCGCCCCAAGCCCCCGCTCCGCCGGCCCCGGCCCCCCAGCCCATGCAGCCTCACCCTCCCGTTATCCCCACTCCCGCCCAGCCCGTGAAGGTGAGTGATTCGGCGTTAAACATCTAACCGTGTCTCGTGTTGGCGGGGCCGGCATCAGGCGGTCACCCTTTGGCGCTGGAGTCGTCCTTTGAAGGCGACAGCCGCAATGTAGTCGAAGGATTGACATTCTGAAAACGCTTCCTTCTCCCTGTTGGGTAGAAAAGCGGAGCCCATGGTGGCCCTCTCAGACACAGGTTGCCCTCCATAGGCAACGAAAGTTTAGGTGTGATGAATTCCACCCAAGGTTGCGTGGAAAAACCCTGTTGATCCTCTTTAGACTTGGCTTATTTGAGCCTTACGTGACTCAGGAAAAAAATCTTGACTTACTGAAGTGACTCACGCGCTTCACCTTTCTCCGTACAATGGAGATAATCTGTATATTTTTCTAGAGTATTTATGGAAATTCTTTCAACTCCCACCCCTCAGCGCTACCTCTGTGCTGAGACTTTTGAGGCACCGGCAGTGGTGAATCCTTGTCGTGCTACGAGAAGCACAAGTAGCTCGAAGTCTTGGTAACGTTGATTTCTTTGCTTGATTGCAGACAAAAAAAGGAGTGAAGAGGAAAGCAGACACCACCACACCGACGACGATAGACCCGATTCACGAATCGTCATCCCTGCCCACCGAACCCAAGTCCACCAAGCTGGGTCCGCGGAGGGAAAGCAGCCGCCCGGTGAAGCCTCCAAAGAAGGACGTTCCAGACTCGCAGCAGCACGTGGTAGAGAAGAGCAGCAAAGTGTCGGAGCAGTTAAAATACTGCAGCGGGATCATCAAAGAGATGTTCGCCAAGAAGCACGCTGCCTACGCCTGGCCCTTCTACAAACCTGTGGACGTGGAAGCCCTGGGACTGCATGATTATTGCGATATCATTAAGCATCCCATGGATCTGAGCACAATCAAAGTAAGCTCAGGTTTACACGGGGAGTGGGGAGGTGATTGGGGTCCGAGGGAGAAGCGGATTATGCGGAAAAGCGAACTTTTCCCGGGTACGCACCCCGAGCATTTTCAGACGTCTGCCAGCCTATTTCTTTCTGCCTTAGGTTTCTCCTGCATTGGGTCTCTCTTGCTCGCCCGGGTTGCTGTTATCGTGACGCTTGGGAAAAAACAAACAACCCATCATTTCTCCAGAAGGGCTCTTAGGAAACATTAGCACGCTTTTTATAGAAATTTTCCATTACTGTATAAATCTCTACTCAATGTTCCCAGCCCAGGAGATGGCCTCAGTGAGCGCAGAATTACGCTAATCAGGGGGTTTTATTTAAAACCAAACATTTTCTATTCTTTTAAAATAAAGGCCCGTGTTTCTGAAGCCGTCTGTCTAAATCAGTCTTCTGTTAAGTTGCCTCCAGTGGAGAGTTTGAGCTGCTTATTTTTAAAACGTAACTGAAAAGTAGCCCGTGTTTCTGCTTGAAACATTAATTCATTGCTTAGAAAGCTGTAATTTTAGAGCTGCATCGTGAACGCCTACCAGAGCTGTCAAGGCTTAAGTCTGACTCCGAATTCACCCAGCTTAGGTTTGTGTTTAAAAAACGGAGGAACGGACCGACTCTTCCCGTCCCTCGGCCCGCTTCTTCCCGAGGTTACGCCAGGTCTTTTGTCTGCTGGAAGCAAGGGAGAGTTGCAGCTCTTCCTTCGTTTCGGCGTTCAAGCTGCTCTGCTAAAAGGTGACTCAGTGCCACGTTGACATTTTTCTCTGCCCCTCGGTTTTGTCGAAGAAGTGACAATTTGGAGCGGCGGCTGAAAAGGCTTTCAGGCTGTGCATAGAGGATCTTTGTGGGTCAAACCTTGCATAATTAGGTTCTCTGCTTTGGCTCGCTGATTCACATGTAGCTTACGGCCATATGTGCAAACCCCTCTGCCCTTAGTAATCGCCGTAGCTGTGTGAAATGAATCGGTGAGTCTGCTTCCAGCCGCCGGTGGCCAGATGTTTCTCCTTTGGCAACCGCGCGAGGTTCGGCTGTGCTCTTGGCGAGCTCGGCGGAAAGGCAGAGCGCTGAACGAGGCGGCGAGGCCGGGCCGTCCTCGTCTCCAGCTCCTTCGGGCCAAAACCGAGGTGAATCACCAGCTGGCGCGGACAAGTGTTAGTAAATAGAGGGCTTGACGCTTCTTGGCTTCAGACCTCCGTGCTCGCTTCCTCGGTTGGAGGAGTCAGACGTGGAGATGCGAGTTCGGACTTGGATTTCCGTAGCGCCAAACGCTTTCCCCCGCGCTGGCCGGCCGTGGCTACGCTGCAGATGAGCAGCAGTAGGTGTAGCAGGTTTTGGGCAGCTCCATACGCGTTGCTGCCTCGCAGGTGACCCCCAAAGTGCCGCTGGTGGCGTCACCGTGGCCTCCTCAGTCGCGTCGGGCTGCATGTCTGAGGTCACCCTTGGCAGATACTGCAGGGACAGCTGCTGAACTTTCTTCTCCCTTTTGCTGTTTTTGAATCCAAGCCCTCTTTCCCAGAGACGGGGAGCGAGGTTAATTCTTGACGCGGGAAGCCTCTCGTCGCTGGATGCGGCTTGCCGAGCGGGGGTCACCCGTCAAGGGCGCCTCCACCCAAGCTCGTCCTCCAGGCTCCTTTTATAGCCAGGCCAGCGGAGAGAGCGTGAGAGCAGATTTGTCTCATCCTAGGGCAGATATCTGAGCGGGGGCGAGGGAATCGCGCTCTAGATGCCAGGTTTCGACTGTGAAGGGAAGCTAGATGACTAGATACTCAAAGTGGGCGAGACGAATCGTGTCTCCTGTGCCAACGTAAAAGCGGGAGAGGAAAACCGATGTCTTCTTCCGTTGCCTACCATCCTCAGCGGAGGATCCTCCCGTTGTCACTGCATCTAGCCCCCTCAAACGAGGCCACGTTTCCAAAACGAGTACAGACAGCTGGGACCTTCCTTCTAAGGAAGCGATCCGAGCAAAGGGAACCATCTCGTTTTGCTCGTAAACGGTGTCGGGCGCCTGTGGAGCTTTAGCTCCTCTTGGTTCTGGTGCCGCGGGGCCGAGGTTCAGGAGTGGTGATGTTCGGCGGTGGCATTGCCGGCCTCGAATGCCATTGTTCCAGTATGGACCTGAGCTGGGGCGCAGGTGGTCTCCTGGGTGGCGTGAAGATGGCCTGAAGGGCCTGTAGTCCTCTTTCGAATACACCATCGAGTTATCTTTGAGGATCCTGGTGGTCCGCTCCTTATTTCGTAAACCAGGTGAAGTCCTTCGTTTAACAGAGATGGGTTGCGCCACTGTAGAGGGAGGAACGTGGGCTGTAACTTCACGGGTGCCACGGTGCTGTGTTTGTTCAATCGATCGGGTTATTTTCTTTGCGCTGTTCATAGCAGCGAGTTTTTCTTTTCTCTTTTTTTTCCCCCTCCTTTCTAGTCTAAACTGGAGAACCGGGAATACAGAGATGCTCAGGAATTCGCCGCCGACGTGCGATTGATGTTTTCCAATTGCTATAAATACAACCCCGCCGATCACGAGGTGGTTGCGATGGCACGGAAACTGCAGGTAAGGAAGCGCTTCGTTCCCACCCGCATCTGTTTGCAGTGCATGCCCGCATCTTCCTTTACTAATTATTCCAGAGGAAGGGCTGTGTAGTCTTAAAATACTATTAAAAATGCCAGGCCGGTAGGTAACGGTCAAAAAACCGGTTCTTTCGTATTGCTGTGGAAGCAATAGATGGAGCAGGCTGAATCAGCTCGTTCGTGTTTGCCGCTTCAGACTCTATTTTGTGTAACGCCATCTTTCTCGTCGTCTAATCTTTTTGATAAAGGGAGGGAAAGAAAAGGGAGGCTTTGAAATACCAACTTGCCTCCTGTGAATACCGAGGGAGAAAATACTTGTTTTATTCGCTGCTGCGTGTTGCCATTCCAGTTATCTTTTTTGTCATTCTTGCAGTGAAGTTTTGTGCTCTCCGCTTGTTCTGGCACCGTGGGAAGTATTTGTAATTAATGGTTTTGCTGGTAAATAAGCTACACTTCTTTCCCGTAATACAGAAATTGGGTATTCCAACAGTGACAAAACTCAGCCTCCTGGTTTCTCCTTAGTTCAGAGCTCTTCGCCTCTCATCAGCTGGCGGAAGCACTTCACTCCGAGTGGATCTGTGAGTTTTGGGGGGAATATATTCAAGGATCTTTTAGCAGCACCGGAGAACCACTGTCATTTTGAACCCGACCATTTCGAACAAAGTAAATAACCGTTCGTCGAGACTTGGGGATCCTCCCTGTCCGTGTTTCCAGGTGGTCGTTTCACTTCGATGCTGGCTTCTCCCGTCTTTCTCCCTTTTTGCCTTCGGAAGATCGTGGCTGCTGTTGCCATTTCGGAAAGAGAGAAGCCCGCTTGCCGCATCGGCCCTCGGTGGCACCTTAATAATTTCCAGCTTGTCCAATTTGATCGCGCTGGCAGGAGGAATCGGGAATTAAGTGCCTCAGACCTGCGCGGGAGCGAGCGCCGGGGAGCGGAGATGGGTGCCTGGGACGCGGGACGCACTCGGGACTCGTTCGGCGGGAGCCAGGCCTGGATTTTACGGGACGAGAGGCTCACGAGGGCCGAATCCGTAAGGGCTTTGCTGGTTTATCGCCCGTAGGGAACGGCGCCTCGCTGCGGGGCTTGCTTGGAGGATGGCCTGAGCTTGCCCGGAGCAGCCTGGTAGCGACGTGAGACTTTTTGCTGTTTGCAGTTCTCGTCCGGGCTCAAGAAAAGAGGAACTCAAGCTGAACGGAGCAGAAGGACTATTTGAATGACAAGGCTTTGGGGCTGCGGCTCTGGGGAAGCAGAATAAACCAGCCTGGCTGCTTTTCACCTTCAGAAAGGAGGCGGGGAAAGGATCGGATTTGCATCAGAAAACACTAGTGAGCTGGGGAGAAACTATTAATTCAAGTTTGACAGAAAAAACAAAGGCTAAACTAGACGTTCGTAGCCCTGGGCTGGGTTTGTAACTGGCAGAGCGGTGCATTTCCAGAGGAGGAACGGGAGGAAAACGCTTTCAGATTTTCCGTAAAACAGTTTCTAAAAAACTACTTGGTGTCGCGGTTGCCTGTAATGGGAAGAGGGTTTGCGTGACCAAGGGTGACTTTCAGTGAATTTGCAAAACCAGGGTACTTTCACGCTTCAAAACCGGAGCAATATTTTCTCTCATCTTCATCGCGCAGCAGTGGTCGGAAAGCAAAGCTTCCCGCCATCACGGAGCGGATCGGAAATGGCCAACTTCGTTAGCGCAGCTGTCTGAAAAACTCTGTATAACATCGCTCCCCCCTCTGCTGAAGCGAAGCAACTTGTTTCTGGAGGGCAACAGCAACTCGTGAAAACCCTCCCAGATATTTAAATTTAGGTCGAGACGTGAGGATGGAAATGCGGAGCTGGAAGTCAGTGTGCAAACCGAAGCCGCAAAAAAAGGTCGCAGGAATTTAATGGCGGCGAATGCAGGACGTGGGTCCGGGTTGCGAGAGCGATGCGTACTGAAAGGAGCAATTCCTACGGCGTTTTTCCTCCGGGAGACGTCATGATTTTCAGGGTACTCATGTTTTCTCTTGACGCTTTTACAGAAACACCGCTCAGGTTTGGGTTGGCTTAGCCCGAGGTGAACATAGGCTGCGTAAATACATGTTTCCGCTTGCTCTGAACGTGGAATTAGTAGCTACTACTGTAGCCTAATTTTTTTTGTGCTGGATTCTGCGGTAAGTCGGTGCCTGGAAAAGATGACGCTCGCCCTTTTCCCCAGCTACTACTTCTTATTTTGGCCTAGCTTTCAGCGCAGTCGCAATTTCCCTCGGGTGCGTTAATCCTGCAAACAGCCTTGGGAACATGTCCCCGCGTGGAGCCACCCGGGAAGCTCTCTTCCCGATGTGAAGATGGAAAACGGCCTCTCTGAACGTGGCACGGAAACACTGCAGATGGGGAAAACATCTTTCTTGTCCATTTTAAAGCCAATTTTTATGTTCCGTGTGTTGGAGCCTGCTACTTTAGGCACTTGCCCTTGCTTGGCTTAATATCTCTTTGTGCGGCCGTGCATCAAGAGCCCCGATCCCGAGAAAATGGGCTTAAACACATGGGTTTTTCCCACAATACTGCCTAAAATCAGTGGTGTTTTAGGCAGCATGTTGGAGTTCAGAGTCCCCTTGCTTCTCGGGCACCCAGTTAAAAGAAAAAGGTGTATTCTTCTTGAAGAGGTTGCATCAGTGACACAGGGAGCTAAGGAAAACGCAGAGAAATCAGGATTGTGCCCGCTTCCTTATGACTTTTGGGACCTTGATGCTGCTGGTTTTCCTCTTGGGAACCCATATGAACCTTAAATACATTGAAAGTCACCTCTATTACATATATGTGCAGCACCAGATGATGGGAACAGGACAAGCTAGGATGGCAGATGTTGCGTTGTCCCATTTAACAAACGAAGAGCAGAGGCGTGGAGAGGGCAAAGAATTTGGGCAAAATCGGGCAAAAAGTAAATGTTCTGGCTGGGAACCAACACCTGATCGTCTTTCTTTCCGCTGTTTTCGCTGTCGGTAAGAAAAAGAGACTCTGCTGTCTAAAATCTCCTCTTTATGGATGTCCGGAAAGCGTCTGGATGTCCCGCTCGTTGCCCTCTCGTGGATTTTTGTTAGGTTTTCTCTTTCCCGCTCTCCGTCCCTGGCGAATGCCGGGAAAATCCCTACGGACGCAGCGGGCCTCGCTGAAAAACCCACGCCGAGGCGTCGCTCGTTCCTTGGGCGAATGCTTCTCGCAGTGCATGATGCTGCTTCGCGAGGTGAGACGACTGAGTTACCGTGCTTCAAATCAGCTTAGGTTTAACGCTGCGCTTTGATACCGCGGGTTTTTTCATTTGCTGAGTGCTTTTAAATAAGATATATAAATACCTGTGCGTCAGCTCGCAGTTAATATTTACAGTCTGCAGCTGCACTGAGCTGCGTGTCCAGCCCATGGAAAATCCAAACTGATGCACAAAAATAACGACTATATGAGCGTCGGACCTTCGGGTGGAAGGAGAAAGCCTGGTTTATCGTCTAAGAGCTCGCAGAGAGGCAGCGAATTAGTTTTGCAAAGCTGGACGCAAAAAACTTGCATCGTCTTTGGCAGGTAGGGCTGATTCCCCGCGATCGCTCAATGGCTTTTCTTAATATATACGTTTAGCCGTGCTCCGCCGTCACCCTGTTTCCTTTCTACGCGCAGCCGATCGGAGCGGAGCAGCACGGTTAAGTGTCGAAATCCCGCCGAGGAATCGTGCCGCGCTCAGCCCCGTTTTCAGTGGAGTCTCCGTCCGTAATTTGAGCGGCTGCAGCAGGGGGAAAATCAACCCCGTGTTCCCGTCGCTGCTCCGACCTCTCCTTCCCTCCGCTGCTCTCGCCCGCTCTGGCGGCACTCCTTGCAAAACTGCGGAGGAAGAGGAGAGCGTTCCCGCGGTCCCGATTCTCCACGGAGCCCGCAGGGATGCCGGCAAGCAGCTGGGAGAGGCGGCAGATGCTTTTTCACGCCGTTTTCAGGTCTCGCTGGCCTCTTCGGAAGCAAACGCCCTGAACAAATTGCACTTTTTTCCTCTAAGCGTTTCTCCCAGCATGAGGGGATTCGGATGGGCGAGCTGGTTCCTCGGAGCGGAGCGCCGTGCCTGCTCGGGGACAAAACCATCTTTTTTCCCAGTTGTTTTGCTGGAGCAGTTGCAGGGAGAGCGAGGCTTGGTGCGACATGAGCTCGGGTGTTTCATCCTCGGATAGAAGCGTGGCGGTTTTTCCACTCCTTATCTATCCGGCTCGTCTTAGCTTTAAACTAAATCGACGTTAATACGAGGCTTTGGTAAAAATTGACTCTTGTGTGCGGGATAACTGTGAAATTAGGCCGGTTTTGTGCCCTGACTTGCCTTCAAGGGTAATTGGAAACTGCTTGCACAAGCGTTTGCATGTGACTGAGGTGGTTTTCGTTCTCCCGGTGCCAGTGGGATAAAGGCGAGTGGCGGTTTCCTTTGGAAGATACTGCCTGCGTCGAGGCAGAAAAGGAGAATAAATTGCAGGCTGCGTTCGCGAGACCTGTTTTGAGTGTCTGCAAGTACGCTGCCGAAGCAGATTTAGAAACACTCAGAACGTGCAAACCGTTTGCTTCTTTTTTAGGTTAAAAATGCAGCTTTTAAACCAGCCTAACCTTTGCTGTCTCTAAACTTTCCCCCAAAACCATTTTGGATACAGTCAAAGCTCCAGACGTTCGACATGAAGGAAATTACCTGGTCTTGCATGCGCGTTTTGATCGCTCAGATGGCAACCACAAGTATTTGGGGAACAGCCTGGAGGTGATAATTACGTTTGTAACCTAGCTCCCCTGCCAAACCCTGCGTTATTTTTCCACTGTATTTGCAGGACGTGTTTGAGATGCGCTTTGCTAAAATGCCGGACGAACCAGAAGAACCTGTGATTCCGGCCTCTTCTCCCGTGGTGGTGCCGCCTCCGACCAAGGTGGCTCCCCCTTCGTCCAGCGATAGCAGCAGCGATAGCTCCTCCGACAGCGACAGCTCGTCGGACGACTCCGAGGAAGAGCGAGCTCAGCGGTTAGCAGAACTCCAGGAACAGGTAACGTGTCCGTCTCGATGGATCGGTCTCGCCCTCGATGGCCTCGGGCAATTTGCTTTATTCGGCTCAAAGCCTAGTTGTAAAATAATGAGTGTCAGCTGTAAAGTGCTATAAAACCTTCAGCCGTTAAGGGCTAGCAGAGCGCTAAGGAATCGGCGCTTTCCAGACCCATTTAGGACACCCAAAATGTTCCGTAATCGCAGGAATTCAAGAACGTGGAGCCTAGTTTCCATGTCCCCTGTGGCCTTTCCAGCTCGTGACATTGTTGGCGCTTGTAAGTAAAGCATGGCTAGCGCTGAACAACCTTCTTCTGTGATTAATGGGGAGAAATACAGTGCCAAACTCTTTAAAGAGCTTGGTCCGGACACTTAAATACCCCAAAATCGCAGTATGCTGAAAAGCTGGAAAAACAGACTTAATATTAGCAGATACGAAAGCATAGGTAGTACAAAAAAAAAAGAGAAAAGCATCAGAGAGAAAGGTAATGAATATGGAAGAGGAGCAGGTGCTGGGCAAAAGTATCTTGATCTTTGTATGTCTGCCTCTCAGCTTAAAGCAGTGCATGAACAGCTTGCAGCCCTGTCGCAGCCCCAGCAGAACAAACCAAAGAAAAAGGAGAAAGACAAGAAGGAGAAGAAGAAGGAGAAGCACAAAAAGAAGGAGGAACTGGAAGACAGCAAGAAAAGCAAAGCCAAGGAGCCGCCGCCCAAGAAGGCGAAGAAAAGTAACAGCAACAGCAGTACCTCCAGGTCAGCCCTGTCCCTGTTTCGTCACGCGGTCCTTGTGTTTGCTGTGCCGAGGAGCGCGACGGGTGTTTTGCTTTGATAACTGGCTTCCAGGAGCACAGGATTCTTGAGCCTATGAGTTTGGTAGGGCTCATAGCATGTTGTGCTGCCGCGACCAAGTTGCAGACACGAGCTCAGCCTTGTTCCCCTCCCGTCTCGGCTCAGCCGGACTTTGCGCTGATGCGTTTCTGTGCCGGGAGAGCTTGGCTGCTATTAACGCGTTAGGCAGCTTGCTTGGAGCCTGCCGAGCCTCAAATCTTTGAGTTTTGAAATGCTCAGAGCGTAGTCACGCTGCTAAAGCCGGGGGTATCCCCGAGCTATTTTCCCTCCTCGCGGACAGACTTTACGCGTTCTGGGTTTTGCCTCGCCCGCCCCTGCCTCTAGCAGCTGCCGCTTCTCGCCAGGCGCCCCGTTGGCTCTCTCCATTTTGCGCGGTAGCAGCAGCTTCTAAAACACAGCGGCGTTGTCGTTTGAGATGCGCGAGTTGAGCAGCTGCCTTTTGAAACTCCTCCACCTTTTGGTGGGTCCTGTAATAATCTCTTTATAATTATTCTTAAGTAGTAAGAAGGAGCCTGTGACGGTGAAGAACAGCAAGCCCCCTCCAGCCTACGAGTCTGAGGAGGAGGAGAAGTGTAAGCCCATGTCCTACGAGGAGAAGAGGCAGCTGAGCCTGGACATTAATAAACTCCCCGGTGAGAAACTGGGCCGAGTTGTCCATATCATCCAGTCGAGAGAACCCTCGCTTAAAAACTCCAACCCGGATGAGATTGAGATTGACTTTGAGACGTTAAAACCATCCACGTTACGGGAGCTGGAGAGATACGTAACGTCGTGTTTACGGAAGAAGCGGAAACCTCAAGGTACCGTTCATCCTCCAAGCGGTTTCCCTCGTATTCCGGCACTGCATTCCCAGCGTGTGGAGAGGGATGGGGGCACGTACCAGTATTTTAGGTGTTTTATATCCTCGTTCAGGGCCAGAGAGGATTTCACAGCTCCTCCTTGTCTAGCAAAACGCCTTAACGCCGCGGCGGCGTGCGTGTTAAATGCCGCCACTGGGCTTCGATCCGGTGGCTCGGCAGCAAGAGGGCGAAGACGGTTCCTCTCGCCAGCAAAGTGCTTCCACGCCAACCTAGGATGCCGCCGCGTGAGGGTTTGCGTTTGAGTTTTGCAGGCTCCAGGCTGAGAGACTCGCTACTCGGCCCTTCCTCTCCACCAGCTTTGGGAGTTAGAAGGGATTTTTTGCCACTTTTTGATATATATTCATGGCCAAAGAACCGATAAGCACTTTTTTTTACCTTAATGCTTGCTGCAGGGGATAAATCTAAATGAGAAACAAACCTGGCCAAATTTTGCAAGTTTTTATGCTTATACACCTTGAGCAAAACATCCCGATTTCATTTTAGTTCAGCAAGTCCTAAAAGGGTGTGACGTTGCTAGCGGCTTGAGCAGCTCTCGGGCTGTAGCTGTTTTTATGCTAGTTTAGATGTAGATTATTAAAAAAAAGGCAGTTTCTACACTTTCGCTGCCCCAAACGCCTACGGGCACACTTCAGCGAGCGCCGCAACCGCGCAGCCCCCAGTGCTGGAGCCGCTCTTGGAGGCGGGGTTGGTAGGGGAGGGCCACGGAGCACGAGACGAGACGCCAGCTCGTTTTTTGGTGTCCGTTGACGCTGTTGTACCGTTCTCTTGTTGCAGCAGAGAAAGTGGACGTAATTGCTGGTTCCTCTAAGATGAAGGGGTTCTCCTCCTCAGAGTCTGAGAGCACCAGCGAGTCCAGCTCCTCCGACAGCGAAGATTCAGAAACAGGTTAGATGCGGCTTATTTAAAGACTCAATCCTTTACCTGTTTTCTGTATAAATAAATATGTTTTCATTACCGGCTTGGTCTTTAATTTTTTTTTGTCTTTGTAATTCAAACCACGCACCCAGCATAGCTGCTGCGCGTTGGCCCCGTTTGGGCCCTCCGCATGCAACTTGGCGGTAGCGGTGTTGTCTCTGGCATTTCGTGGGCACTACGAGAGATTTTTTTTGTTCCTAAGCTTTCCTTTTCTTAAGTTGGGCGCGGGAGCCAAACTCCGGCACGTGCCAAGGTATCTCTTTGTCTGCCGAATGACCTAGATCTGTATTTTTAGCAAGCTGCTGTGTTTTCCTCGTAGGAGGTCTCACCGGGAACCACCGGAGCAGCGTGGTGGGGAAAGGCCGAGATGTGCGTTTGTGTATAACGGCAGGTTTTTTACGGCATCAGGCAGGAATCTCTTGGAAGAAGTAGGATAACCATCCGGGGCAGTGTCTGCTCCGCTTAGCCGCTCAGTTTTCACAAGTACCGACCTCAGCCTTGCGTGATTTTCGATGTCTACCCTCCCGTTCTCGTGAAGCCTCGCTCTTGCCTTTAAAACCGCCCGCCGGCGTTCCCGTGCAGCCAACTAAAGCTATTTTCTCCTCTAGCTGCTAACTAAGCCAGGACGCGGGAAGTTAAACCGGGCTCTGTAAGTCGGCGATGACAAAACGCCGGCGCCTCGGCTTGGTTTAACGGGAGACGTTAATGTCAGCAAGTGATGCCGCTTGCTCTCTCCTAGCCAGATTCGGGTCCGTGGTGCAAACAGCACCAGGAACGAGCAGCGACGTGCTGGTAAGGTTTGGGCGTTCGGGTGTAGAGCTCGAGGCTTGCGGGCTTTCGGTAGGCGCAGGGGATAAAAAACCCACGCGCACTGAAGGCTTGCAAATCTGCAGCTCAGAAACCCAGCAGGGCCTGCGAGTCGTCAAAATGGCAGCGCTTCCAATAAACGCTCCCGTTTTTACGGACGCGTTTGCCTGGGATTGCTCCGCGGCGTGCCGTCTTGTAACGCACCGTACGGAGGCCGCATGCTTTTGCCTGCTTTAATGTGTTTTTACTAGAAAGCTGCTTTTTTTAAGGAACTCGGGTTTGATGTATCAGTTAGGGGCAGCTGGCTTATTTTCTACTTTCCTGGTTTAATCTGTCAAAGAGCCGATGCGGATTTGGACCTCCCAAAGCTTCAGCAGAAACTTTTATTCCAGAAAAACCGCCTGTTCTCTGCTCTTTCTCTCTCCTTGCTTCTTTGCGGGCACATGTGGATTTTGGGAAGGGGCACGCCGTCCCTCTGAGCCCCTAAGAGCTGCTGGAAGCCCATGGCATAGCGACCGTCCCGGTTAGCCTGACGCGCTTTTACTCCCCATTAGTGGATCTCGGTTAAAGAAAAAAGCAAGCAAGGCCGTTAATGCTAACATGCAGAAGCAAAATTAGATGCATGGATGTTATAAAATCATAAATTAGGAACCAAAATTGCATTTCGAAGGCAGTTTTCCCATTTATTCTCTCCGCGAAACCGCAGGCCAGTTCGTCGCTCCCATTGCTTTCTTGCAGCGATCTCGGGATTTTCTTCTGCTTGCTTTAATACGCGCAGCGTCTCTAACCGTTCAGCCAGTGATCGGACGTGTTACTGCTTTTGAGTCGCTGGCACAGGTTCTTCTCCCAAAAATCTGCAGCGGTGACGCTCTGGCAATAGCACGGATGCTTGGCTGGAAAAGCCGGGAGGCCGAATTCCTGGGAGGTCGGGAAAAGCGGCTGCGGTTTTCAGCGCGGGCGGCAGTTAATACCTCCCGCTCGGACGTAGCGAGCTTGCAAACTCCACCCCGGCCTAGCGGCGGGTTTTCCTTCGGCCGGCTTTTCCCGCTTTGAATCATTTCCCAAGAATTCCTGAAAAACGAGAAATCATGTGGCTGTGAGGACGATTGCAAGCGCCCAAACCTGAGCTGCACTTGATGGGGGGTGGGTTTCGCAGCTCCCCAATTTTGCTTTCCTTCCAAAATTGCTCTGTAGAGAGAGTTTTTGAGCTTTGTACCTGTGGAAAAAACTAACTTGGGTTTTTTCTTCCCCGACGTAAGCGCCTGGGGCGGCTGAGCCGCTCCTTGGAGTCGTTTCCCCGGCGAAGTGTCATTTGGACAGGATGAGGGCAGGGATTTTCGCTCTTTTTTGGGGGGTTTCTGGGGGGTCTGCAGCTTTTCCACAATTTTCAGGGTCTTCGCGGGGCTCTGCAACATTCCCGCGATTTTGGGGGTCTTTGCGGGGCTCTGCAGCTTTCTCATGATTTTGGGAGTCTTTGTTGGGCTCTGCAACATTCCCATGATTTTGGGGGTCTTCCCAGGTCTCTGCAACATTCCCGTGATTTTGGGGGGTCTTTGCAGGGCTCTGCAACATTCCCGCGATTTTGGGGGTCTTTGCGGGGCTCTGCAACATTCCCGCAATTTTGGGGGTCTTCCCAGGTCTCTGCAACATTCCTGTGATTTTGGGGGTCTTCGCAACAGTTCGGGTGTTGCCAAGATATCGCGCAGCCGCGATTTTTAGCGAATAGGCGTAGGGCAGAGGACGCTGTTTTGAGGAGCGCAGAAAGGAGGTGGGATTGGTTAAAAAAAAAAAAGAAAAAAAAAACAGCCGTTTGCTAAAAAAAACCACATCAAGTCTCTCATCTTTTAAGTCTTTTTAAGTCCCTTTTTTAAGTCTCTCATCGTTAAAATACCCTCCCCGACTTGGCCGTCGCTCCTGCCGCGTTTTTTTTCCCCGGGGACGCGGGATGCTGGTGGCTTTTACGGGAATGCATAACTGCATGGGTTTATTTTCTTTTTTTTTTAAGCAAACTCGTCCTTATGGCTCTCTCGCACGCCCGAGCGTGGACGCTGGAACGAATTTTGCCAAGGAACGGGCTGTTTTCTGCCCGTTTTTTTTAATTCCCCTTTCAGTTAGTGGTCACTCTGCCGCGCGGCATCGCTTTGTGCAAAGCTAATCGGGTTTTTTTTTGCATTTCACCTATGCTCCTTTTTTCTTTTTTCCTTTAACAGCCCTGTAGCCGCCGTCTGCCTTTTGCAAAACCGCCTGAGGAATTGTAATTTTTACGTTTTTCTTTCCAAAGAGCAAAAACGAAATGTTTGGCTCGCCGCGGAAAAACGCGCCTTTTGTATAATCCCAGAGTCGTAGTTTTAAGCAATAATTTAAAGCGGAGATTTGCCGCTAGGTAACACCCTCGTGTCCATCTGCTCTTCCAGTGTGGGAGGGAATAAGGATATTTAGGGCGAAAAGCGGGAGAAAATGCCGTAGAGGCTTTTTTGCTTCCCCGTGGCTTTGAGACGCTTTGCAGTGGCCGAGCGGAGAAAGCGGCCGCCAGCGGCTCCCAGGAAGCTTTTCCCAAGGTGCTAGCCGGGACCAGAGCCCCTTTTCTCCTCTTTCCCCCCCAAACACTGCAATTTCCTCTTTTTTTTCCCCCCGGGGACGCTTTTAAAAGCCTGAATTGGCGCTTGCATTTGTGCTAAGCCAGAGGTGCCCGGTTATCCCGACCCCACTCTTTGCAAAGGCCACTTTTCCCAAAGGTGCTTTTTTATTTTCCCCCTTTTCTTTCCCAACCCGTCTCGCTTTTCCCCGCGTTGCCGTTCCCCGCTGTCGGACCCAGCAACGAGGGGGGGCAAAACCGCTTTGCCGACCGCCTGATTTCTCCAGCCGTGCTCGAGTCTCGCCAGGGGCCTTTTCCCACCGGAATCAAATAGTTTTTCCGCTTGCAAGCAAATATTTGCAGGCAGATTCACTGCAATGGTTCGTGCAGCAGCCGGCAGCCCGAGCCGCGATTCTCTCCTTTCCAACCCCGTTTTTCCCTCTTCCCCCCAGGGAAACGTTGGCTTTCCTTCACTTTTATCAGCTGTAAAAAGTCGCCTTTGGCTAGTAAAAGCCATCGCAAGCCCCGGGAGGGAAAAAACGCCGTTAAAATCTCGCTTTTATTACCGTTCTGCTTTGGGGGATTTTTTTTCCTACCCGAGCCTCATCCAAACTCCCGCCCTGACCCGGCGGGACCTCGCGGCTTTACTTTGGCTCTGCAGCCGGGAGCCGCTATTTCAAGCATTTCTCCCACGACTCGCGGCTCCAAACTCCCGTTTTTTTTTTTAATTTTATTTGTAGCTTTGCACAGCTCGTGCAGAGCCCGCGCAAACCCCGGAGATGGGGCCGTTTCCCCTCATTAGAAAGACCGGGCAGGTGAAGGGTAGCAGAGCCGCGACGTCTGTATAATTCAGGGGGGAAATTTAGGAGGAATCATTTTGAGGCTGGCGGAGCCGCAGGGTTTCTCTGCGGGAGGTTCCCGCTCGTGGTCAGCTTTGGGTGCAACGCGGTAGAGCAGAAAAAACCAGCAACGCTTCCAGCAAACGATTTAATTGCAGTTAGGCCGGGCTTCGCGGTGCAGCGGCTCTCGCAGACTCCGCCGTCCGCGGGAATATCCCCTTTCCCAGCCGGAGCAACGCGAGCGGCTCAGCCGAGGCCGCTTCGCAGGCGCGTTTCGCCGCCCGGCTCGGACGAAGGGGTTTTGCCGCGGAGGAATTTGGCTGCTGAGGGGGGCCCCGGCCGTGGGACGGGGCAGTTTAGACGCTCTGCCGCTCCTTGGCAGCGGAGAGCCTGGGAACTTGCCGGGCGGACCCAAACTTAGCCGTCGCGCTGCTCGGGCCTTAAAAATAATCTTGGCGGCGAAGGGGAGCTGGCGCGAGACGCGGAGCTTCGGGCTGGGGAGGAGCCGCACGTTTTTTTTCCTTCCTTTTATTTTTTTTTTAGCATCGGGCGTCCTTGCCAAGGCCCTCGCGCTCCTTATCGCTCCGAGCCGGCCCGCAATGGCTTTTTAAAGGCCGTTTTAAGTGCACCGCGGGCCGCTCGGAGGATGGCGGGAGCGAACGGCAGCCCGGCTCTCGGCCACGCGCCGAGTCCCGCTCTCGCCCGCGACGCCGGCCCGGGCGAGGCGCGAAAGCGGCTTCGTTTCCGCCGGCGGCCACTAACGTTTGCTCTGTCGCCTCTTGTCTTTGCAGAGCTGGCGCCGAAAGCGAAGAAGAAAGGGCATTCGGGGCGAGAGCCGAAAAAGGTAGGAAGCGGGGCGGGCGTCCCCGAGCCGTGCCGCCGGCCGCCACGCCGCCGCGGCGCTAACGGGCGCCGTCTGCTCTTCCTCAGCATCACCATCACCACCATCAGCAGGTGCAGCAGCAGCAGCCGCCGGCGGCGGTGCCGCAACAGCCGCCGCAACAGCCGCCGCAACAGCCGCCGCCGCAAGCGCCGCAGCTGCAAGCGCAGCAGCTGCAGCCCCAGCCGCCGGCGCCGCCCGTGCCGCCGCAGGCAGCGCCGCCGCCGCCGCTCAAGTCCTCGCCGCCGCCGCCGCCTTTCGTGCCCGCCCAAGTGCCGGTGCTGGAGCACCCGCTGCCGGGCACCATGTTCGACGCCATGACGCATTTCGCCCAGCCCATCCTGCACCTGCCCCAGCCGGAGCTGCCGCCCCACCTGCCCCCGGCGCCCGAGCACAGCACTCCTCCGCACCTCAACCAACACGCCGTGGTCTCGCCGCCAGGTGAGCGCCCGCGCCGCGGGGCGAGGAGGAGGAGGAGGAGGGTGCCGCTGGGTCGCCCGCGGTGCCAGCCTCTCCTTCGCCTCTCTCGGCAGCTTTGCACAACGCCCTGCCGCAGCAGCCCTCGAGGCCCAGCAACCGAGCCGCCGCGCTGCCCCCGAAGCCGCCGCGCCCGCCGGCCGTCTCGCCCGCCCTGAGCCAGCAGCCCCTGCTCCCTCAGCCGCCCCTGCCCCAGCCGCCCCAGGTGCTGCTGGAGGACGAGGACCCGCCGGCGCCCCACCACAGCCTGCCTCTGAGCGCCAGCCAGATGCAGCTCTACCTGCAGCAGCTGCAGAAAGTGCAGCCGCAGACTCCGCTTCTCCCTTCAGTGAAGGTCCAGTCGCAGCCGCCGGCGCCCCTGCAGCCGCCGGCGCATCCCGCCGTGCCCCAGCTGCAGCACCCGCCCCAGCAGCGGCCCATGCACATGCAGCCCCTGCCCTTCCCTCCCCACCTGCCCCAGCCGCAGCCCCCGCCGCAGCAGCACCCGCCCCCGCCGCAGCCCCAGCCGCAGCCCCCGCCGCAGCCGGCGAAGCCCCAGCAAGTCATCCAGCACCACCCGTCGCCCCGGCACCATAAGCCCGATCCCTACTCGACCGGTGAGCGGTGCATTGGGGCTCGGCGGTAGAGTCTGACCGGTTTAAGCGACGGATAACAGGGGTACGGGATGGGTCGGGCTGCCGCGCGGGTGGGTGTCCCCCCCTTTTCCCCAAAACCCCGTCCCCCCACCCCATGCACACACACGCCTCGGCGGCGGAGCCCGGCTGCGGAGCGGAGGCCGGGCCCGGAGCGAGGCCGCCGCGGCCGCCGGCTTCCCGGAGGAGCTGGAGCCGGGCCGAGTGGCGCTCGCGCTGCTCCCGCGGCGCCGAAACGCTTCGGCCGGACGGTTTTGCGCCGCGGTGCCGCCACGGAGCACGGAGCGGCTCGCGAGGCCGCCGGCGGTCGTCGAAGGAGCCGGACGAGCCGCGTCGCCTCCGCCGGCTTGAAGGACACGGACTCGGACGCGCCGATGGCCGGGGAAGGGTGGGGAGGGGGGGGATATCGTCGGATGCGGTCGGATGCTCTCCGAGCCGGCCGCCCGCTCGGCTCCTCTCTCACCCCGTCGCCGGTGAAAGGATCCCGCCGGCCAGGGGGGCGAGGAGGGGCCGGGCCCGCCGGCGTCGCCCGCTCGCCCGCAGGGGCCTCGCCGGGCGAAGCCGGGGTGGGGAACCCGCCGCGCCGGAGCGTTTCGCGCGGCGGCCGGCGCGCCGAGCCGAGCCGGGCCGGGCCGGGCCGTGCGCGCGCGCCGGGGGGGCGCCGGTTGGCGAGCCGGGTGCCGCCGCCGCCGCCGCTGCTGGACTGACTGGTGCCGAACTGTTGCAGGTCACTTGAGGGAAGCCCCTTCCCCTCTCATGATGCATTCCCCACAGATGCCGCCGTTCCAGGGCTTGGTCCACCAGTCGCCACCCCAGCCAAGCATCCAGCCCAAAAAACAGGTAACGGCGGGGCGGAGCCCCGAGGCGGCGGCGGTGGCGGCGGCGGACGCCCGGAGCGGGCGCTGGGCCACGGTTTGCTTCCCCCTGCGCCCCGGGGTGGCGGCGGGGCGGGAGGGGAGCGCGTCGCCCCGCCGAGCGGCCCCCCGGGGTGACGGTGCTGCCGTGGCAGGAGATGAGGGCCGCCTCTGTCGCGCAGTCGCAGCCGCTGGCGGCCAAGGAGGAGAAGATGCACTCGCCCGCCGTCCGCACCGAGGCCTTCAGCCCGCCGCTGCGGCCGGAGCCGCCGAAACACCCCGAGGGCGTCAAGGCGCCGGCGCACGGCCAGCCGCGTGAGTCCCCCGGCGCCGCGGCCGGCGGCGGTCCCCCCCGCGGCCTCCCGTCCCCGCCACCCGCTCACCGCCGCCCTTTGCCGTTGCAGGAGCCGAGATGAAGCCGCTGGAGGGCGGGCGGCCCGTCATTAGGCCCCCCGAGCAGACGCCGCCGCCGGCGGCACCCCCGCCACCCCCGCCCGGCGGGCCGGACAAGGACAGGCAAAAACAAGAGCCCAAAACACCCGTCGCCCCCAAAAAGGTGAGGCCCTGGCCTGCTTTGCCCTGGGTGGGGACAAGGGGATGGGTTGGGAGAGAGCGGAGGGCCAGTCCCGCTGCTCAGAAGGGCTGTGCCGGTCACCTCCAGCTCCTTCCACAGCTGTCTCTAGGCCTGGAGGCACCTCCAGGCCCTTTTGCAGCCTTCTCTAGTCCTGGAGGCATCTCCAGCCCCTTTTGGAGCCGTCCCCAGGCCTGGAGGCATCTCGAGGCCCTTTTGGAGCCGTTTCCAGGCCTGGAGGCATCTCCAGCCCCTTTTGCATCCATCTCTAGGGCTGGAGGCATCTCTAGCCCCTTTTGGAGCCGTCCCGAGGCCTGGAGGCATCTCCAGCCCCTTCCGTAGCTGTCTCTAGCCCCGGAGACATCTCTAGCCCTTTTTACATTCATCCCCAGTCCTGGAGGCATCTCCAGTCCTTTTTGCAGCCATGCCCAGCCCTGGAGACATCTCCAGCTCCTTCCACAGCTATTTCCAGCTCTAGTGAAATCTCTAGCTCCTTCCAAAGCCATCTCTAGTCCTGGAGACGTCTCCAGTCTCTTTTGGAGCCATCCCCAGTCCTGGAGACATCTCCAGCCCCTTCCACAGCCTTCCCAAGTCCTGGAGACATCTCCAGCCCCTTCCACAGCCATCCCCAGTCCTGGAGACATCTCTGGCCCTTTCCACATTGATCCCCAGCCCTGGAAACATCTCCAGCCCCTTCCACAGCCATCCCTAGGCCTGGAGACATCCCCAGCCCTGGAGGTATGTCTAGCCCCTTCCACATTCATCCCTAGCCCTGGAGACATCTCCAGCCACTTCTGCACCCGTCTCCAGCCCCACAGACACTTCCAGCCCTTCCCATAGCCATCTCCAGCCCCAAGCAGTTTTCAGCTCATCCCACAGCCACTTCCAGCTCCACGGCCACATCCAGCCCCACCACCACTTGCAGCCCTATGGCCTCCTGCCGTCACCACCAGCGTGCCATGCTGCCAAGGGCTCTGCTCCGGCGAGGACCCGGCTCACCTTTCCAGCCCCTCTTCTCCCGTGGCACTGGGGCAGGAAGCACCCTAAAAACGCCTCCCTCTGCTCCGCAGGACCTGAAGATTAAAAACATGGGCTCATGGGCGAGCTTGGTGCAGAAGCACCCCACCACGCCGTCCTCCACGGCCAAGTCCTCCAGCGACAGCTTCGAGCAGTTCAAGCGGGCGGCGCGGGAGAAGGAGGAGCGCGAGAAGGCTCTGAAAGCCCAGGCGGAGCAGGTGGAGAGGGAGAAGGAGCGTCTGCGGCGGGAGCAGGAGAGGATGAGGTGAGAGCGCCCAGCCTTTCGGGGCGTCCCCCTCGGCTCTTCGGTGCTACGCCAACCTTTGGGTGCTACCTAAGTCTTTGGGGTGCTACCCAAGTCTTTGGGGTGCTACACCAATTTTTGGGTGCTACTCAAGTCTTTGAGATGCTACACAAACCTTTGGGATGCTACTCAAGTCTTTGGGGTGCTACACAGACCTTTGGGATGCTACACAAACCTTTGGGATGCTACTCAAGTCTTTAGGGTGCTACACAGACCTTTGGGGTGCTACACAAATTTTTGGGTGCTACTCAAGTCTTTGAGGTGCTACACGGACCTTTGGGGTTCTACACAGATTTTTGGGTGCTACTCAAATCTTTGAGGTGCTACACAGACCTTTGGGTGCTACTCAAGTCTCTGGGGTGCTACACAAATTTTTGGGTGCTGCTCAAGTCTTTGAGGCGCTACACAAACTTTTGGGGTGCTACCTCAGTCTCACGAGGCTCGGGGAGGTGCGCTCTGCCCGCGAGCCCTTCCCTCCGTCCCCGGTGAGCCCACCATCACTTTTGCGCCCTGCAGCGCTCTCAAAACACGGCTTGCGGATGCCGTTTTGGGGAGAGAAAGAGGAATTTTTTCCTGCAAGAAGCCCAAAGCCCCCCCTGGGCTGCTCAGGGTGATGGTGGGACCTGGCGAGGGGTAACGAATTGGGTGCCGCCAGGTCGGGTGCAGCCAGATTCAGTGCATCAAAGTTGGGTGCAGCCAGATTTGGTGCCTCCAGGTTGGGTGCAGCCAAGTTGGGTGCAGCGAGATTCGGTGCAGCCAAGTCAGGTGTAGCCAAGTCGGGTGCAGCCAAGTCGGGTGCAGCCAGATTGGGTGCATCCAAGTCGTGTGCAGCCAGATTTGCTGCCACCAGGTTGGGTGCAGCCAAATTGGGTGTAGCCAAGTCAGGTGCAGCCAGATCAGGTGCCGCCAGGCTGGGTGCAGCCAAGTCGGGTGCAGCCAAGTCGGGTGCAGCCAGATCAGGTGCAGCCAGATCAGGTGCAGCCACGTCGAGTGCAGCCAAGTTGGGTGCAGCCAGACTAGGTGCAGCCTAGTCGGGTGCAGCCAAGTCAGGTGCTGTCAGATCAGGCGCAGCCGTGCCAGGCGCAGCCATGCCAGGCGCGCCCGGCCGCCCCGCGCGTCCCCCGCTGACGCCCGCCGTGCCTTTGGCAGGAGCCGCGACGACGACGACGCCATGGAGCAGGCTCGCCGGGTGCACGAAGAAGTCCGGCGGCGCCAGGAGCAGCAGCAGCAGCAACAGCAACAGCAACAGCAGCAGCAGCAGCAGCAGCCGCCGCCTCCGCCGCAGCCGCAGCAGCAGCAGCCGGTGGCGGCGGCCGCCTCGGCGCCCCAGGCGCAGAGCTCGCAGGCGCAGCCCTCGCAGTCCATGCTGGATCAGCAGAGGGAGATGGCCCGGAAGCGGGAGCAGGAGCGGCGGCGCAGGGAGGCGGTGAGTGCGGCCCCGCGGGCGCCGACGAGTCCTGGTGCGACCCCAGAGAACCCCTTCTAATCCCCAAGTAACACCTTTTAACCCCCAAAGAACCTCTTTAACCCCCAAAGAAGCCCTTCTAATCCCCAAGTAACACATTTTAACCCCCAAAGAACCTCTTTAACCCCCAAAGAACCCCTTGTAACCCCCAAAGAACCCCTTTTAACCCCTGAAGAACCCTTCTACCCCCCAAAGAACCCTTCTAACCCCCAAAGAACCCCTTGTAACCCCAAAGAACCCTTTTTAACCCCCAAAGAACCCCTTTTAACCCTCAAATAACCCCTTCTAGCCCCCAAAGAACCCCTTCTAACTCCCAAATAACTCTTCTAACCTGCAAAGAACCCTAACTCCCAAATAACCCTTTTTAACCCCCAAAGAATCTCTTTTAACCCCCCAAAGAACCCCTTCTAACTCCCAAATAACGTCTTCTAACCCCCAAAGAACCCCTTTTACCCCCAAAGAACCCCTTCTAACCCCTAAAGAGCACTTCTAACCGCAAAGAATCTCTTCTGACTCCCAAAGAACCTCTTCTAACCCCCAAAGAACCCTTCTAACCCCCAAAGAACCCCTTTTAACCCCAAAAGAACCTCTTTTAACCCCCAAATAACCCCTTCTAACCCCAAAAGAACCTCTTTTAACCCCCAAATAACCCCTTCTAACCCCCAAAGAACCCCTTTTAACCCCCAAATAACCCTTCTAGCCCCTGAATAACCCCTTTTTTCCTTTGTTTTCCCCAGATGGCAGCAACCATCGACATGAATTTCCAGAGCGACCTGTTGGCAATATTCGAAGAGAACCTTTTCTAAAGAGCCGCCTGGGGTTTCGCCTCCTGCCTCTCGCCGAGCTGCCCCCCCCGCCCCCCTCCCGAAACCCGGCGAAAAGAAAGAAAAACGCCCCCCTTCCCCCCCAAAAATCCCGGGAACTCTCCGGAGAGAGAGCGCGTGTGCCGGCCGGGAGGCGAGCGGTGCCGGCGAGGGCCCCTCCCCAGCCTTCCTCCCCCTCCTCCTCCTCCTCTATGCCAAACGTATTCACGGTATATCCGGGCCTTTGCGTTCTGCCCGCTTGGTTTTTTTTTTTTTTTATTATTATTATTATTATTATTTTCGGTCGGTTTTAACCCCCCCACACAAAAAAAATCCCCCCCCCTCAACCGAGGGCCTCGGCTGGGGGAAGGGAGCCGCGGCGCCGCATCCCGCTCGGCGCCCGCAGCCTCCTGGCCAGCCCAGGAGATTCCCCCGATCCTTTTTTCCCTGGTTTTTCCGGGATATATATATATATATATATATATATTCCCCCCCCCAAAAAAAACAACCAACCCGCAACCCCATTCCCGGGCTTTCCCCGCCGCCGGGGGGGGGGTTTCCGCCTCCCCCCATCTCCCCGCCGGCAGCATCTCCGCCAGCGTCCGCTCGTGCAAAAGGGAAGAGCCCCCCCCTCGGGGGGGGGGGGGGGGAGACGTTGCAGCCGAAATCTTTTATTTTTTACTGTTTCCCCCCTTTTTTTCCCCAGTTTCGGTGCCGCGGTCCGGCGGTCAGAGCTAGTTCTCCCAACCAAAGTCAGTCCAGGGCAGGGGGGGGGGGCGGTTCGGGGCACGGGGGGGGGACACACGGTTTCGCTTTATTTCCTTCCTCCTGCGGGAAAAAAACGGCCGCCGCTCTCCCCCCCCCCCCGGGGGCTGTTTTACATCCTCGTCGCGGCTGGAGGGGGGGGGAAACACCCCCCAAAACCCCCCCACCGGCGGCGGAGTCGCCGCCCGGCCGCTCGTGTTTGCCTGTGGCTGTATTGTATAGTGAATATAGTTGGCATATATTTGTTTGAGGTTATTAATTCCTTTGTTTTTTCCTGTTTTTTCTTCCTTTTCTTTTTTCCGGGGGGGGTCGGGGAGGGGGGGCACGAGCCCACCCGGCTCGTGGCGTAAAAACACTTTGCTTCTCTTTTCTTTCCGCTCCCCACGGGGGTTTTTTTTTTTTTTTTTAGCCTCTTTGCAAACCGCCGCGTCGTGCCGGGTGGTTTTTTTTTTTTTAAATAACGTCTCAACCGCAAAAAAAAAAAAAAAAAAAAGTTGTTTTTATACTGGGAACGGATCCAGGATTGCGGCGGTGGGGGGGACACAAAACGCGGGAGCCGGCCCCCCCCCCCCGGCCACCCCGTTTCCCCCTCGGATTTTCTTTCCCGGCCCCGTTCGGACGTGATGGTGCCATAAATCCCCACTCTACAGCGCGATCCCGGCGCGCCGGCAGCGGGCGAGCTCCGGAGTTTAAACGGATCGGGGTTGTTTTCGGGGGCGGGGGGGGTCGTTTTTTTTGGGTTTTTTTTTTTGTTTTTTTCCTTTAATATACAGTGAATATGCATTTTGGTCTGTACTGATCATGGAATAAACGCATCTCTTTTTTTTTAACGCCGCTGTCGCACGCCGCTTTTCTTCGCAGCCGGGAATCTCTTCCCCGGATCATTTCGGAGCGTTTTCAATCCCATTTTTGGGGGAAAAAGAAGCAGGTTTGGGGGTTTTCTAATTCCCGCACAGCAAGCAGGAATTTCGGCATCATTTGAGGCTCCGGAGCCGGGAAAACCGCCCCCCCCTCGCCCGGGATGCTCCCGGTGTTCCCGTATCCGTCATGGCTTTACGGGACGCCGAGACCGTTTCCGGGTCCAGCTTTTCCCGGCTCCATCCTTAAAATCCTTGCGGAGCTTTCCCGAATCCCGGAAAGCAGCACGTGCCGAAACATGAGGTTTTTGGGGTTGTTTTTCCCCCTTTCGGAGCCACCGGCTCCTCTCCGTTAGCAGGCTGGAAAAAAGCAAAAAAAACCCCACCCTAATTTTTCCGGATTTTGGGCAAATCCGAGCAGGAAAGGGGGGAAATAAACCCCCAGGACTCGTCCGACGTCTCCAACTTCAGGCCCGCGCTCTGGCTTTTCTCCTTCCCGAGGCGCTTTGGATGCTCGGGTTTTCCAGGGATGTTTTTTGGAGGGATTTCCCTTTTTTCGGACACCGTTCTAGCCAGTAGCGGTAATAGTGATTTTTTTTTTTTTACACGTTTTAACCTTTTTTTTAAACAATCTGCCAACCCTTTTCTCATCGGCAGCTGGGAACCGCAAGGAGCTGGGGAGGTTTTTAGGTGGGAAAACACCATTCTGGTGCGTTTTCTCGCGTTGGCAAATTTGCCAAAAGGGCCTCTGTCGGGGGGGGGTCATCTTTTTTGGGGCATTTTCCCCGTTTTTTGGGGTGGGGGTTGGCGGCCGGGGAAACGACCCGTCGGGTTGTTCCTTTGCGTCCAGGGTTTTTGCTGCTGAAAGTGGGGGTTTTGGGGCTCTTTTCAGTGGCGATTTGGGAAATGTCCCAAATCCTTGATTTTGGGGGGGGGGGGATTATTATTTTTATTTTTTATTTTGGGTTTTTTTCCCCCTCTTTTGGGCGGTTCTGACAAAAATAAACGTTTGTACGGAATTGTCACGTCAAGCAGCCGCTTTCGGGGGGGGGTTGGGGGTCCCCGATGGGCCAGAAAATCCCTGGGGGGGTCCTGGTCTTACAGGGGGGTCCCAGCTCTATAGGGGGGGTTCCTGTATTATGGGGGGGTCCCTGCTCAATGGGGGGGTCCTGGGTCTACGGGGGGGTCCTGGCTCCATGGGGGGGGGACCCAGCCCCATGGGGGGGTCCCTGCTCTATGGGAGGGGTCCTGGCTCCATGGGGGGTCCCAGCCCCACGGAGAGGGGGGGCCTGACTCTATGGGGGGACCCTGCCCCATGGAGGGGGGTCTTGGCTCTATGGGGGGGTCCCTGCCCTATGGGGGGGGTCCCTGCTCTATGGAGGGTCCCTGCCCCATTGAGGGGGGGGGTCCTGACTCTATGGGGGGGTGCCTGCCCCACTGAGGGGGGTCCCAGCCCCATGGGGGGGGGTCCTAACTCTATGGGGGGTGCCTGCCCCATTGGGGGAGGGGGTCTTTGCACTGTAGGGGGGGGTCCTGGCTCCATGGGGGGGTCCCAGCCCCCCCCACGGCAGCCCCCCTCCCGCCCCCAGGCCTGGCTCGGCGCCAGGGGACAGCGGGGACACGCGGCTGCCGGCCAGGCCCGGGGGCACCTTGGCCCGGGGGGGGGGGGGGGGCGGGGGCGGGGGGGCGGGGCCAAGGGGTGGGACCCCCCCCACCCTCCCCCCGCGCCACGCCCCCCCCGCGCCGCGCTCTCCCGCCCCCGCCCGCCGCGCCTCGCCCGGCCCCGCCCCCGCCCCCGCGCTCCGCTCCCATTGGCTCCCCGCCGCGCGCGGCCCCGCCCTTTCCCCCCCGGGCCGCCCGGCGCGGCCAATGGGAAGGCGGGGGGCGGGGCGGCGGCCGTGGGCGGGCGAGGAAGCGGCGAGAGCAGGTGGGGGGGGGGCAGCGGGGCCCTGGGGGGCGGCGGGACGTTGGGGGGCAGCGGGGCAGTGGGGTAATGGGGGGGCAGTGGGGTGTTGGGGGGCAATGGGGGGGGCAGGGGGGCCTTGGGGGGGCAGGGGGGTGTTGGGAGCAGTGGGGCAGTTGGGGGGCAGCGGGGCTATGGGGGGCAGCGAGCCCCCCCCCCGGTGACGAGCACCCCACGGAGGAGCACCCAGTGTTGGGGCGCCCCAGTGAGGGGACCTCGGTGTTGGGGGGACCCTGGTGACGGGACACCCCGGTGATGGGACACCCTGGTGACAGGGACCCTGGTGATGGGCTGACCTCGGTGTTGGGGGGACCCTGGTGATGGGACACCCCAGTGATGGGACACCCTGGTGCCAGGGACGTGTCCCAGTGATGGGCCACCATAGGGTCAGGGCCACCCTAGGGTCAGGGCCAGCCTAGTGACAGGGCCACCCTGGTGCTGGGACACCTTGGTGCTGGGACACACCAGTGACAGGACACCCTGGTGACGGGACACCCTCATGCCAGGGCCATCGTGGTGCTGGGACACCCTGGTGATGGGACACCCCAGTGATGGGACACCCTGGTGCTAGGGACATGTCCCAGTGATGGGCCACCCTAGGGTCAGGGCCACCCTGGTGCTGGGACACCTTGGTGCTGGGACACCCCAGTGACAGGACACCCTGGTGATGGGACACCCTTGTGCCGGGGCCACCCTGGTGCTGGGTCACCCTAGTGACAGGGACGCCCTGGTGCCAGGACACCTGGGTGCTGGGCCACCCTGGTGCTGGGCCACCCTGGTGCCAGGGACACCCTGGTGCTGGGACACCCCAGTGATGAGACACCCTGGTGCTGGGCCACCCTGGTGCCAGGGCCACCCCAGTGCTGGGACACCTGGGTGCTGGGACACCCCGGTGCTGGGACACCCTGGTGCCAGGGACACCCTGGTGCTGGGACACCCCGGTGATGGGACACCCCGGTGCCGGGCCACCCCGGTGCCACCGCCTGCCTCCCCCCCCCCCGCAGGGGGCCACCCCGGGGGGCCACCCCGGCGGGCGCCATGCTGCCGTCGCTGTGCTGGGTGCTGCTGGCCCCCACGCGCCTGCTGCTGGCCCTGGGGCGCGCGGGGGCCCGGGTGGCCGTGGCGGTGGCGGCGGCGATGGCGGCGGTGGCCGCCTGCGGCCTTTGGGTGCCCTGGGTGCTGCTGCGCCGGGGCCCCCGCGGGGCTCTGCGCTGGCGGGTGCGGCCCCGGCCCCCCCCGGCCTGGCCGACGGCACCTACGGGGAGCACCGGCACCTGCACCTCCAGGTGGGGGGGCGCTCGGGGGGGCTTGGGGTGGGATTTGGGGTCTGGCGGGGGGGCTCAGGGCGGCATTTGGGGTCTGGTGGGGGGATTTGGGGTCTGGCAGGGGGCTCAGGGTGGCATTTGGGGGGCTGGCAGGGGGGTTGGGGGACCTGGGGGGGGTTGGGGGGCTCAGGGTGAGGTTTGGGGTCTGGCGGGGGGCTCAGGGTGGCATTGAGGGGACCTGGTGGGGGCTCAGGGTGGCACTTGGGGGGATTTGAGGGACCTGGTGGGGGCTCAGGGTGGCATTTGGGGTCTGGCGGGGGGCTCAGGGCAGCATTTGGGGTCTGGCGGCGGGATTTGGGGTCTGGCAGGGGGCTCAGGGTGGCATTTGGGGGGCTGGTGGGGGGATTTGGGGGACCTAGTGGGGGCTCGGGGGGGTTGGGGGGCTGGTGGGGGGATTTGGGGGACCCAGTGGGGGCTCAGGGTGGGATTTGGGGTCTGGCGGGGGGGCTCAGGGAGGCATTTGGTGGGCTGGTGGGGGGATTTGGGGACCTGGTGGGGGTTTGGGGGGGTTGGGGGGCTCAGGGTGAGGTTTGGGGTCTGGCGGGGGGCTCAGGGTGGCATTTGGGGGGCTGGTGGGGGGATTTGGGGGACCTAGTGGGGGCTCGGGGGGGTTGGGGGGCTGGTGGGGGGATTTGGGGGACCCAGTGGGGGCTCAGGGTGGGATTTGGGGTCTGGCGGGGGGCTCAGGGTGGCATTTGGGGGCTGGTGGGGGGATTTGGGGTCTGGCAGGGGGCTCAGGGTGGCATTTGGGGTCTGGCGGGGGGGGCTCAGGGTGGCATTTGGGGGCTGGTGGGGGGATTTGGGGACCTGGTGGGGGTTTGGGGGGGGTTGGGGGGCTCAGGGTGAGGTTTGGGGTCTGGCGGGGGGCTCAGGGTGGCATTTGGGGGGCTGGTGGGGGGACTTGGGGGACCTGGTGGGGGCTCAGGGCGGCACTTGGGGGGATTTGAGGGACCTGGTGGGGGCTCGGGGTGGGATTTGGGGGTCTGGCGGGGGGCTCAGGGAGGCATTTGGGGGGCTGGTGGGATTTGGGGGAGGTGGGGGGGTTGGGGGTCTGGCGGGGGAGCTCGGGGAGGAGTTGGGGGGCTGGTGGGGGGATTTGGGGGACCTGGTGGGGGCTCGGGGGGGAGTTGGGGGGCTGGTGGGGGGATTTGGGGGACCTGGTGGGGGCTCAGGGTGGGATTTGGGGGGCTGGTGGGGGGAATTGGGGGACCTAGTGGGGGCTCCAGGGGGAGCTGGGGGGCTGGTGGGGGGCTCAGGGGGGAGTTGGGGACCTGGTGGGGGCTGGGGAGGGTTGGGGGGCTGGTGGGGGGGCTCAGGGCAGGGTTTGGGGGGCTCAGGGGAGCTTTGGGGGGATTTGAGGTCTGGCAAGGGGCTCAGGGGAGGATTTGGGGACTGCTGAGGGGCTCAGGGGGGATTTGGGGGGGCCTGGTGGGGGGGCTCAGGGGATTTGGGGGGCTGGCAAGGGTCTTGGGGCAGGATTTAGGGGGCTCGGGGGGATTTGGGGGGGCTGAGGGGCTTGGAGGGGCTGCTGGGGGCTTTGGGGAGCCTGGGGGGGGGCTTGGGGAGGGCTCTTGGGGACCTGGGGGGGCAGTGGTGGGATTGGGGACCCTGGGGGGGGGACTTGGGGGGCTTGGTTGGCTTGTGGGGGGGCTCAGGGGGCTGGGGGTGGCGATGGGGGCTCAGGGAGCCCATGGGTGCCTTGGGGTGGGGGGGGCAGGGCAATTTGGGGGAGCTTGGGGTCATTTGGGGGTGCCCCCCCATATGTCCCCCCCCCTCCAGGATTCGGGGCTGCGGCTCCACTACGTCGCCGCCGGCCCCGCCGCCGCCCCGCTCATGCTGCTGCTGCACGGCTTCCCCCAAAACTGGTGGGTGCCGCCGTCGGGGGGGGGGACCTGGGTGGGGGGCACCCACGAGGCGACCCCCACCCACCCACCCACCCGCCCCGCGCAGGTTCTGCTGGCGCCACCAGCTGCGCGAGTTCAGCACCTGCTTCCGCGTGGTGGCCCTGGACCTGCGGGGCTGCGGCGCCTCCGACAAGCCCCCCGGCCGCAGCAGCTACGGCCCCGAGACCCTGCTGGAGGACATCCGCCAGGTCGTCGAGGCCCTGGGCACCCCCGGCGAGAAGGGTGAGCAGCAGCCCGGTGGCAGCCGGTGGCCGCGCGGTCCCCGGGCTTCACGGGCCACCTGCTCTGCTTCCGTAGGGGTCCCCAAGTGCATCCTGGTGGGCCACGACTGGGGGGGGATTTTCTCCTGGGAGTTCGCCGCCACCTACCCGGACATGGTGGAGAAGCTGGTGATCATCGCCGCGTCTCACCGGGCGGTCATGGCAGGTGAGGGGACGCTCTCGTGGCCCGGCCGTGCTGGCGGGTGCTGGCACTCGTGGCCCTGTGGTCAGGTGCCATCTCTCGTGGCCATCTCTGGTGCCATCTCTGGTGGCCATTCCATCAAGTACCATCTCTTATGGCCATGCCATCAGATGCCATCTCTTGTGGCCATCTCTGGGGCCATCTCTGGTGGCCATGCCATCAGATGCCATCTCTCATGGCCATCTCTGGTGCCATCTCTGGTGGCCATGCCATCAAGAACCACCTCTTATGGCCATCTCTTGTACCATCTCTCATGGCCATGCCATGGGTGCCATCTCTTGTGGCCATGCCATGGGAACCATCTCTCGTGGCCATGCCATGGGTGCCATCTCTCGTGGCCATGCCCTTGGGTACCATCTCTTGTGGCCATCTCTGGTGCCATCTCTCGTGGCCATGCCATCAAGAACCATCTCTCATGGCCATGCCATCAGATGCCATCTCTCGTGGCCATCTCTGGTGCCATGTCTGGTGGCCATGCCATCAAGTACCATCTCTCATGGTCAGTGCTGTTGGGTACCATCTCTGGTGGCCATGCCATCAGATGCCATCTCTCATGGCCATCTCTGGTGCCATCTCTGGTGGCCATGCCATCAAGAACCACCTCTTATGGCCATCTCTTGTACCATCTCTTGTGGCCATGCCATGGGAACCATCTCTCGTGGCCATGCCATGGGTGCCATCTCTCGTGGCCATGGCATGGGAACCATCTCTCCTGGCCATGCCATGGGTGCCATCTCTTGTGGCCATCTCTGGTACCATCTCTCGTGGCCATGCCATGGGTGCCATCTCTTGTGGCCATGCCATGGGTGCCATCTCTCGTGGCCATCTCTGGTACCATCTCTCGTGGCCATGCCATGGGTGCCATCTCTTGTGGCCATGCCATGGGTGCCATCTCTCGTGGCCATCTCTGGTGCCATCTCTGGTGGCCATGCCATCAAGAACCACCTCTTACGGCCATCTCTTGTACCATCTCTCGTGGCCGTGCCATGGGTGCCATCTCTCGTGGCCATGCCATGGGAACCATCTCTCGTGGCCATGCCATGGGTGCCATCTCTCATGGCCATGCCATGGGTGCCATCTCTCATGGCCATCTCTGGTACCATCTCTCGTGGCCATGCCATGGGAACCATCTCTCGTGGCCATGCCATGGGTGCCATCTCTCGTGGCCATCTCTGGTACCATCTCTCGTGGCCATGCCATGGGTGCCATCTCTCGTGGCCATCTCTGGTACCATCTCTCCTGGCCATGCCATGGGAACCATCTCTCGTGGCCATGCCCTTGGGTACCATCTCTTGTGGCCATGCCATGGGTGCCATCTCTCGTGGCCATGCCATGGGAACCATCTCTCGTGGCCATCTCTGGTACCATCTCTCGTGGCCATGCCATGGGTGCCATCTCTCGTGGCCATCTCTGGTACCATCTCTCCTGGCCATGCCATGGGTGCCATCTCTCGTGGCCATCTCTGGTACCATCTCTCCTGGCCATGCCACCTCCATGGGCATCACCTACCATCACTTGTGGCCGTGCTACGAGATGGGGTGGGTAGGATCGGTGGCCACCACCTCTCTGGGGGTCCCCGCGGCCTCAGCGGCGCCGCCGACACCCGCTCCCGCCCGCAGATTTCGTCGCCCGCCACCCCACCCAGCTGCTGCGCTCCAGCTACGTCTTCCTCTTCCAGCTGCCCTGGCTGCCCGAGCTGCTCCTCTCCCTGGGCGACTTCGAGGTGAGGCCGGGCGGCACCCGCGGGTGGGGGGCCGAAGCGGGCGGGCCGGCGGGATGGTGGCTCGGCTCCCGTCCGCAGCTCCTGAAGACGGCCCTGACGGGGCGCTGGCCGGGCGTCGGGGAGCCGCCGGCGCGGCTGACGGAGCAGGAGCTCGACGCCTACCTCTACGGGCTCTCGCAGCCGCGGGGGCTCACGCCGCCCCTCCACTACTACCGCAACCTCTTCGGGTAGGAGCGGGGTGCTGGGCCGGGGTGGGGTGCTGGGCCGGGGTGGGGCGCTGGGCCAGGTCGGGGCGCTGGGCCGGGGCGGGGCGCTGGGCCGGGTCGGGGTGCTGGGCCAGGTTGGGGTGCTGGGGCCGCGCGGGGCTGGTCCAGTTCAGGGCTGAGCAAATTCGAGGCCAATCCGATTCGGTTCAGGGCTGATCCGGTTCGGGGCTGATCCGATTTGGGGCTGATCCGGTTCGGGGCTGATCCGATTCGGTGCTGATCCGATTCGGTGCTGATCCGGTTCGGGGCTGATCCGGTTCGGGGCTGATCCGGTTCAGGGCTGATGCGATTCGGTGCCAGTTTGGTTCGGGGCCGATCCGGTTCGGGGCTGATCTGGTTCAGGGCTGATCCGATTCGGTGCCGATTTGGTTCGGGGCCGATTCAGTTCAGGGCTGATCCGATTCAGGGCCGATTCAGTTCAGGGCTGATCCGATTCGGGGCTGATCTGGTTCAGGGCTGATCCGATTCGGTGCCAGTTCAGTTCGGGGCTGATCCAGTTCGGGGCCGATTCGGTTCAGGGCTGATTGGGTTCGGGACTGATCTGGTTCAGGGCTGATCCGGTTCAGGGCCGATCCAATTTGGGGCTGATCCGGTTCAGGGCCGATCCAACTCGGTGCCGAACCAATTCGGGGCTGGTCCGATTCGGTGCCGAACCAATTTGACGCTGATCAGTGATGAGCTGCTTCGGGGCCTGATCCAGTTTGGTGCCAACCCAGTTGGGTGCTGAGTCGCCTTGGTGCTGACCCGGTTGGGTGCTGAGTCATCTTGGTGCTGACCCACTTGGGTGCTGACCCACTTGGGTGCCGATCTGCCTTGGTGCCGACCTGGTCAGGTGCTGATCCGCCTCGGTGTCTGACCCAGTTGGGTGCCAAGCTGGTTGGGTGCTGATCCGTTGGGTGCTGAGCTGGTTGGGTGCTGATCCAGTTGGGTGCTGAGCTGCCTCGGCACCCAACCCCGCTCCGTTCGGGTGCCGCTCCCATTGGGTGCTTGACCCAGTTGGGTGCCGTTCCGGTCAGGCGCTCGACCTGATCAGATGCTGCTCCAGTTGGGTGCCGCTCCGGTCGGGTGCTAACCCAGTTGGGTGCCACTCTGGTCGGGTGCTAACCCAGTTGGGTGCCACTCCAGTTGGGTGCTCGACCCAGTCGCGTGCCACTCTGGTCGGGTGCTAACCCGGTTGGGTACCGCTCCGGTTCGGTGCTCGACCCGGTCGGGTGCCGCTCCGGTCGGGTGCCGCCCCGTTGGGGTGCTGATGGGTCCCGTCGCCCACCGCAGGGGGGGCCCGGTGCGCCGGGAGCGCCCGCTGGCCCCGGTGCTGCTGCTGTGGGGGGCCCGCGACGCCTACCTGGACCCCCGGCTGGGCCCCTACCTGCAGCGGCGCCTGGCCCCCGCCGCCCGCCTCCACGTCCTCCCCGGCGCCGGCCACTGGCTCCCCGAGGACCGGCCCGACGCCGTCAACCGCCTGCTCTGGGACTTCGTGGGGACGCCGGCCTGAGCGCCGCCGGGTCGAGCCCTGCCGCCGGGCAGAAATCCCCTTAACTCTGCCCATCGCCCCCGAAATACCCTTAACTCTGCCCCTCACCCCCCCAAATCCCCTTAACTCTGCCCCTCGCTGCCCCAAATCCCCTTAACTCTGTCCCTCGCTGCCCCAAATCCCCTTAACTCTGCCCCTCGCTGCCCCAAATCCCCTTAACTCTGCCCCTCGCTGCCCCAAATCTCCTTAACTCTGCCCCTCGCTGCCCCAAATCCCCTTAACTCTGCCCCTCGCTGCCCCAAATCTCCTTAACTCTGCCCCTCGCCGCCCCAAATCCCCTTAACTCTGTCCCTCGCTGCCCCAAATCCCCTTAACTCTGCCCATCGCTGCTGCAAATCCCCTTAACTCTGCCCACTGCTGCCCCAAATCCCCTTAATGCTGCCCCTCGCTGCCCCAAATCCCCTTAACTCTGCCCATCGCTGCTGCAAATCCCCTTAACTCTGCCCGTCGCTGCTGCAAATCCCCTTAACTCTGCCCGTCGCTGCTGCAAATCCCCTTAACTCTGCCCCTCGCTGCCCCAAATCCCCTTAACGCTGCCCATTGCTGCTGGAAATCCCCTTAACTCTGCCCATCACCCCCCCAAATCCCCTTAACTCTGCCCATCACCCCCCCAAATCCCCTTAACTCTGCCCACCGCTGCCCCAAATCCCCTTAACTCTGCCCACCGCTGCCTGAAATCCCCTTAACTCTGCCCACCGCTGCCCCAAATCCCCTTAACTCTGCCCATCGCCCCCCGAAATCCCCTTAACTCTGCCCATCGCTGCCCCACATCCCCTTAACTCTGCCCCTCACTGCCCCAAATCCCCTTAACTCTGCCCACCGCTGCCCCAAATCCCCTTAACTCTGCCCATTGCCCCCCCAAATCCCCTTAACTCTGCCCGTTGCCCCCCCAAATCCCCTTAACTCTGCCCGTTGTGCGGCCCCAGCCGTCCCGGCACCCACAGGTGCTCGAACCCGCCCCAGGGCTCTGGTGGGGACCTCAGTGGCCGGGTGGGACCCCGGTGGCCAGGGGGGACCCCGGCTGTTGCCCCCACCCCATGCAGTGCCTTCGCTTCCCAAGTGCAGTGAATAAAGTGAGCTGTGGCCACTGCCAGTGTCCGGGGGCTGCGTTTGGGGGGGGGATGTGGGACCCTTCCCTGCCCCACTGCAGTGAGGAAAGGGGGCCCAGGTGTCCGGGGGTGGGGGGGGTTGGGGGGGGGTGACCGCACCCCACCTGCACTGTGGGTGCTGCACCCGCGCTGCGCCCTGCGCTGCTCGTTGCCCTGTGGCACTGCCGGGGTGCAGTGGGGCAGGACCAGGGTGCAGTGGGGCAGAGCCGTGGGGCAGTGGGGCAGAGCCAGGGTGCAATGGGGCAGATGCAGGCTGCAATGGGGCAGTGCTGGGATGCAGTGGGGCAGTGCCAGGCTGCAGTGGGGCTGAACCAGGCTGCAGTGGGGCAGTGCCGGGCTGCAATGGGGCAAGGCTGGGTGCAGTGGGGCAGGACCAGGGTGCAGTGGGGCAGGACCAGGGTGCAGTGCCAGGATGCAGTGGGGCAGGAGCAGGGTGCAGTGAGGCAGTGCCGGGCTGCAATGGGGCAAGGCTGGGTGCAGTGGGGCAGGACCAGGGTGCAGTGGGGCAGGACCAGGGTGCAGTGCCAGGATGCAGTGGGGCAGGAGCAGGGTGCAGTGGGGCACTGCCGGGCTGCAATGGGGCAGAGCCAGGGTGCAGTGGGGCGGTGCTGGGATGCAGTGGAACAGGACCACGGTGCAGTGGGGCAGAGCTGGGGGCAGTGCCGGGCTGCAGTGGGGCAGAGCCAGGGTGCAGTGGGGCAGGACCAGGCTGCAATGGGGCAGTGCTGGGATGCAGTGGGGCAGACCCAGGATGCAGTGGGGCAGAGCCAGGGTGCAGTGGGGCAATGCCAGGCTGCAGTGGGGCAGAGCCAAGCTGCAGTGGGGCAGAGCCAGGCTGCAATGGGGCAGTGCCGGGATGCAGTGGGGCAGAGCCAGGCTGCAGTGGGGCAGAACCAAGCTGCAGTGGGGCAGAGCCAGGCTGCAGTGGGGCAGGACCAGGGTGCAATGGGGCAAGGCTGGGTGCAGTGGGGCAGAGCTGCCCCCCCCCCCCCCGGCTCCGGGTGGCAGTGCCGGCACCCATGGGTGGCAGCGCCCGGCCCGCTCGCCGCAGGAATGTGCCCAGGCAGCTTTCAGGCCCGACCAGACCCCCCCCAACCCGGACGCCTGGGCCCCTCCCGCCAGGGGCTATTGGGGGGGGGAGGGGAGGGGGTTGCATGCCCGGACGCCTGGGCCCCTCGCTGGCGCGCGCCACCTCCCCCGGGACGTGCAGCTGTTGCAAACATCAGGCCGGGCCGGGAGGGGGGAACAGCTGCATCCCCCTGCCCCCCCACCCCCCACCCCGGCAGGGCCCAGGCGTCCGGGCCGGGGGCCCGCCGTGGGCCGGGCAGGGGCCTCGCAGGGCAGCGCTGAGCACGGACACGCTCGGTGCAGGGACCGTGGGGCTGAGCACGGACACGCTCGGTGCAGGGTGCTGAGGACAGGTGCGCTGGGTGCAGGGTGCTGAGCACGGTTAGACTCGGTGCAAGGTGCTGAGCACGGACACGCTCACTGCAGGGTGCTGAGCACGGACACACTCATTGCAGGGTGCTGAGCACGGTTAGACTCAGTGCAGGGTGCTGAGCACAGACACACTCAGTGCAGGGTGCTGAGCACGGACACGCTCACTGCAGGGTGCTGAGCACGGACACACTCATTGCAGGGTGCTGAGCACGGTTAGACTCAGTGCAGGGTGCTGAGCACAGACACACTCATTGCAGGGTGCTGAGCCCAGACACGCTCAGTGCAGGGTGCTGAGCACAGTTACACTCATTGCAGGGTGCTGAGCCCGGACACGCTCGGTGCATGGAGCTGAGCCCGGACACGCTCGGTGCATGGAGCTGAGCCCGGACACGCTCATTGCAGGGTGCTGAGCACAGACACGCTCATCGCAGGGTGCTGAGCACAGACACACTCATTGCAGGGTGCTGAGCCCGGACACACTCAGTGCATGGAACTGAGCCCGGACACACTCAGTGCAGGGTGCTGAGCCCGGACACGCTCGGTGCAGGGTGCCGAGCACAGACACGCTCATCGCAGGGTGCTGAGCCCGGACACGCTCGGTGCAGGGTGCTGAGCCCGGACACACTCATCGCAGGGTGCTGAGCCCGGACGCGCTCGGTCCTGGTCCCGGAGGCCTCGGTCCCGCTCCGGGACATCGGGCCTGATCCAGGCCGGTCCTTGTGGGGGGAGATTGGGGTCGATCCCAGTCCAGGTCGGTCGGATCCGGTCCGGGGCTTCGGTCCGGCCCGGTTCAGCCCACTCCGGGCCGGGTGCCGGGTCGGTCCGGTCCGGTCCGGTGAGTCCGGTCCGGTCCTTGCGGGGGGTCGGGGTCCGTCCCGGTCCGGGTCGGTCCAGTTCGGTGAGTCCGGTCCGGTCCTTGCGGGGGGCGTCGGTGCCGGTCCGGGCCGATCCAGTCCGGTTCGGCCGATCCAGGCCGGTCCTTGGGGAGGCCCCGTCCCGAACCGGGCCGAGCCGAAGTGGTGCCAAACCGGAGCGGGCTGAGCCGAGCCGGGATGGACCGAACCGGGACCGAGAGGAGCCGAACCGGGCCGGGGCCGAGGGACCGGACCGAGCCGAGCCGAACGGAGCCAGGCTGAGCCGAGCCGGGTCGGGGCCGGGAGGGACCGCGTCGAACCGAGCCGAGCCGGACCGAGCCGAGCCGAGCAGAGCCGAGCCGGACCGGACCGAGCGGAGCCGGACCAAGCCGAGTGGAGCCGAACCGGACCGAGCGGAGCCGAGCGGAGCCGGACCGGACCAAGCCGAGTGGAGCCGAACCGGACCGAGCGGAGCCGGACCAAGCCGAGCCGAGCGGAGCCGAACCGGGCCGAGCAGAGCCGAGTGGAGCCGAACGGAGCCGAGCCGGACCGAGCGGAGCCGAATGGAGCCGAACCGGGCCGGGCCGATCCGATCCGGACCGAGCCGAGCGGAGCCGAACGCGACCGGACCGAGCCGAGCGGAGCCGAACGGAGCCGAACGCGACCGGACCGAGCCGAGCGGAGCCGAGCGGGCCCGGACCGAGCGGAGCGGAGCCGAACCGGGCCGGGGGCGGTGCCGGGCAGCCCCGCCCTGGGGGAGGGGGCGGCGCCGGCCCGGGCGGCGCTGCGAAGTTTCCCGGGGCCGGCGCGGAGCAGCGAGCGGCGGCGCGGGCAGCCGAGGCGAGCCGAGCCGAGCCGAACCGGGCCGGCCCGAGGCGAGCCGGACCGAACCGGGCCGCTCATGGCGGCGTGACGAGCGGCGGCGCCATGGGCCGGGCCGGGGCCAGCGCGGTCCCCCGCGGCCTCCCGGGCCTGGTGCTGCTGGCGCAGCTCGGGGCCGCCACAGGTGAGCGCCGCCGAACCGGCCCGAACCGGCCCGAACCGGGTTGAACCGGGCCGAACCGGGGGGGAATGCGGGGGGGGGGGGCGGCCGGCGGCAGCGCGGCGCGGGCCGAACCGGGTCAGGGGGGCCCGGTTCGGCCCGGTTCGGCCCGGCTCAGCCCGGTTCTGCCTGGTTCGGCCCGGTTCGGCCCGGTTCGGCGGGATGCGACCGCGCTTTGGCGCCGCCGAAAAGTTTCTCGGGGCCGCGAGAGAGGCGGGGGGGGGAGGGAGGGAGAGGGGGGGACCCGCGGGGGCCGAACCGGGCCGAAAGCGGCGGCCGAACCGGGCCGAAAGCAGCAGCCGAACCGGGCCGGGGCGGGGAGGGGGGGGGGGCGGCGCGGGAGGGGGGGGCGGAGCGACCCCCCCCCCCGGGGGACCCGGGAGCGTGGGAACGTGGTTGGGAGGGGGGGGAACCGGGGGGGGGGTGGGGCGGGGGGGGGGAGGGGCTCCGGACCGGGCCTGGCCCGGTTTGGGCCGGGGGGGGGGGAGGGGGGAGGGCGGCGAGGGGCCGGGCCGGGCCGTGGGAACGGGCCCGGGCGGCGGCGGCCGGGGGAGGGGCGGGAGCGCGGGGAGTGCGGCGGGGGGGGGGGGGGGCAGTGATTTGGGGTGGGTTGCAGTGATTTTGGAGTGGGGTGCAGTGATTTTGGGGTGGGGTGCAGTGATTCGGGGGGGTTGCAGTGATTCGGGGGGTTGCAGTGACTTTGGGGGGGTTGCAATGGTTTTGGGGGGGGGGGATCGTGCAATGCCCCCCGAGTGGGTTGCAGTGATTTGGAGTGTGTGCAATGCCCCGCAGTGGGGTGCAGTGATTTGAGGGGGTTGCAGTGTTTTTGGGGTGGGTTGCAGTGATTTGGGGTGTGTGCAGTGCCCTGCAGTGGGTTGCAGTGATTTTGGGGGGGTGCAGTGATTTGAGGGGGGTTGCAGTGATTTGGGGTGTGTGCAGTGCCCTGCAGTGGGGTGCAGTGATTTTGGGGGGGGTGCAGTGATTTGAGGGGGGTTGCAGTGATTTGGGGGGTTGCAATGATTTGGGGCGGGGGGGGGGGTGCAATGCCCCTGAGTGGGTTGCAGTGATTTGGGGGTTTGCAGTGATTCAGGGGGTTGAAATGATTTGGGGGGGGGTGCAGCGATTTGGGGGGTGCGCAGTGACCTGCAGTGAGTTGCAGTGATTTGGGTGCATGCAGTGATTTGGGGGGGTTGCAATGATTTGGGGCGGCGGGTGCAGTGCTCTGCAGTGGGGTGCAGCGATTCGGGGGGGGTTGCAATGATTTGGGGGTGTGTGCAGTGCCCCTGAGTTGGCTGCAGTGTTTTGGGGGCTGTGCAGTGATTTGGGGCTGTGCAGTGATTTTGGGGGGGGCCTGAAATGCCACCAAGTTGGCTGCAGTGTTTTGGGGGGCATGCAGTGATTTGGGGGTGTGCAATGATTTTGGGGGGGCCTGCAGTGCCCCTGAGTTGGCTGCAGTGTTTTGGGGGGGCGTGCAGTGCCCCGAGTCAGGTGCAGTGGGGTTTGGGGTGTGCAGTGATTTGGGGGGGGTGCAGTGCCCTGAGGTGGGTGCAGTGGTTCGGGGGTGCATGCCGTGCTCAGGGTGCATGCAGTGAATCGGGGGGGTGCATGCAGTGCCCCAGGCACGCGCAGTGCCCCGGGGCTGGGTGCAGTGCCGGGTGGCACCTGTGACACGCGCCAGGCGCTGCGCCTGGTGCACGGGTGCAGCGGGTGCCCAGGGCACTGGGCACGGGGCTGGGGGTGCAGTGCATGCAGTGCGTGTGCATGCAGTGCGTGTGCATGCAGTGCCCCGGGCTCTGCGCAGCGCGTGTGCAGTGCGTGCAACATGCTGGGGTGCGTGTGCAGTGCGTGTGCAGTGCGTGTGCGTGTATATACAGCGTGTGCAGTGCGTGTGCAGTGCGTTGGGACGCGTATACAGCGTGTGCAGTGCGTGTGCAGTGCGTTGGGACGCGTATACAGCGTGTGCAGTGCACGGGGACTGCATGCATGCAGGGCGCGGGGATCACGCGTGTGCAGTGCACGGGGATCACGCGTGTGCAGTGCACGGGGATCGCAGGCGTGCAGCGTGCAAGGGTTGCAGGCATGCAGTGCGCGGGGATCACGCGTGTGCAGTGCACGGGGATCACGCGTGTGCAGTGTGCAAGGGTTGCAGGCATGCAGTGCACAGGGATCACGCGTGTGCAGTGCACGGGGATTGCAGGCGTGCAGCGTGCAAGGGTTGCAGGCACGCAGTGCACGGGGATCACGCGTGTGCAGTGCACGGGGATTGCAGGCGTGCAGCGTGCAAGGGTTGCAGGCATGCAGTGCGCGGGGATCACGCGTGTGCAGTGCGCAGGGATCACGCGTGTGCAGTGCACGGGGATTGCAGGCACGCAGTGCACGGGGATCACGCGTGTGCAGTGCACGGGGATTGCAGGCACGCAGTGCATGGGGATCACGCGTGTGCAGTGCACGGGGATAGCGCGTGTGCAGCGTGCAAGGGTTGCAGGCACGCAGTGCACGGGGATCACGCGTGTGCAGTGCACGGGGACTGCAGGCGTGCAGCGTGCAAGGGTTGCAGGCACGCAGTGCACGGGGATCACGCGTGTGCAGTGCACGGGGATCACACGTGTGCAGTGCACGGGGATTGCAGGCGTGCAGCGTGCAAGGGTTGCAGGCACGCAGTGCACGGGGATCACGCGTGTGCAGTGCACGGGGACTGCAGGCGTGCAGCGTGCAAGGGTTGCAGGCACGCAGTGCACGGGGATCACGCGTGTGCAGTGCGCGGGGATCACACGTGTGCAGTGCACGGGGATTGCAGGCGTGCAGCGTGCAAGGGTTGCAGGCACGCAGTGCACGGGGATCACGCGTGTGCAGTGCGTGGGGATCACGCCTGTGCAGTGTGGGTGCAGTGTGCGGGGATTGCATACGTGCAGTGTGCATGGATCATGCGTGTGCAGTGTGCGTGCAGTGCACGGGGCTTGCGCGTGTGCAGTGCGCGGGATTGCATGCATGCAGTGCCCGTGCAGTGCACGGGGGGGGTCACACGCATGCAGTGCCCGAGCAGTGCAGCCCCCCCGTTGCACGCAGTGCACAGACGCAGTGCAAGCAGGCAGCGTGCAGTGCGTGTGCAGCGCGTGTGCATGGCCCCCCCCCCGCACTGCACACGCGTGTGCACCGCCCGGGCGCGGAGCCGGTGCAGTGCGGGCGCAGTGCAGGTGCAGTGCGGCTGGGGGGGGGGGTCACCCCCCCCCCCCGGGCTCGCCCAAGCCCGCGGCGCCGACGCCGCTCGACTGGTTCCCCGGGGCCCCGGGCTGGGAGAAGCCGCCGGGGACCCAGGCGTCCGGGTGCTGCCCCTCCCCCGCGGCCCTTTCAGACCCCCCCCCCCGGGCCCTGGGAGCGGCCGGGAATGGGCCCAGGCATCCGGGTGCTCCGGCCCCAGGAGGGGCTGAGAGAGGGCCCCGGCGTCCGAGCGGGCCCCGGCGTTCGGGTGCTCGGCCCCCGCCATGGCGCGCGGGCCCAGGCGTCCGGGCGCTCAGTTCCCCCTCGCCCTGGGGCACGGCCCCCCCCTCCCCGGGGTGTTCAGTCCCCCCCCACCCCCCATGGGGTGCAGGGCCCAGGCGTCCGGGTGCTCGGCCCCCCCCGCCCATGGGGCACGGGGCCCAGGCGTCCAGGCACTGAGTCCCTGCCCCCCCCCCCAAATGGGGTGCAGACCCCGGTGTCTGGGTGCTCGGCCCCCCCCCACTATGGGGCACAGGCCCCCCCCCCCCGGGTACTAACCCCCCCCCGCCATGGGGCACGGGGCCCAGGCGTCCGGGCGCTCGGGCCCTGGGAGCAGCCGGGAGCGGGCCCAGGCGTCCGGGCTCCCAGGCCCTCCTGCCCCCCCCCCCCCGGGGGCTCCAGGGAGGGGACCCAGGCGTCCGGGTGCTCGCCCCTCCCCTGGTGGTGGGGGGGGGCACTGGGTGCCCCTTGGCCGCCGTGGGGCAGAGCCGGGGGGGGGGGTGGCGGGGGGTGACGTTGCGGGTGACCCCGGGTGACCCCGGCGGGCTGCGCCGCCCCTCCCCCGCCGTTCCCACGGCCTTGGGCCTCGGCGCGGGGGGGCCCGGACGCCTGGGCCCCTCCGTGTGCCGTGGGGGGGGGGGGCGGCGGGCTGGGTGGTCCTTGGCCTGTAGTTGTGGGGCAGGGGGGCAGTTGTGGGGCTGGGTGGGGGCAGTTGTGGGGCAGGGGGGCAGTTATGGGGCAGGGGGCAATTGTGGGGCAGGGAGGGGGCAGTTGTGGGGTGGGGGGTGGTTGTGGGGCAGTTATGGGGCAGGGAGGCAGTTGTGGGGTGGGGGGCAGTTGTGGGGCAGGGGGGGCACAGATATGGGCCCCTTGGGGTCCCAGGGGTGCTGGAGGGGGCCCCTGGGTGCTGGGGGGGTCCTTTGGGTGCTGGATGGGTCCCAGGGGGATCCTATGGGTGCTGGGGGGTCCCGAGGGGTCCCTGGGGTGCTGGGGGGGTCCCCTAGGTGCTGTGGTGCCTTGGGGGGTCCCCTTGGGTGCTGGGGAGGTCCCTGGGGTGCTGGGGGGTCCCTTGGGTGCTGTGGGGTGCCAGGGGGTCCCCTAGGTGCTGGGGGGTCCTGGAGGTCCCTGGGTGTTGGGGGGGGGACCCTGGAGTGGCAGGCCCCCCCGGGTGCTAGGGGGTGCCAGGGGGTCATGGGGAGGGGCCCTGGGGTGCTGGGGCTCCCCTGGCTCCTGGGGGGTCCCTTGGGTGCCAGGGGGTCCTGGGGGGGGTCCCTGGGGTGCCCGGGGGTCCTATGGGAGTCCCTGGGGTGCCAGGGCTCCCTGGGTGCCGGGGGGTCCTGGGGGGTCCCTGGGGTGCTGGGGCTTCCCTGGGTCCTGGGGGGGGTCCCCTGGGTGCTGGGGGATCTTGGGGGGGTCCCTGGGGTGCCGGGGGTCCCCGGGTGCCCCCTGACCCCCCCCCGCAGTGCTGCAGTGCCTGGAGGGGTCGAAGCCCTGCGAGAACGGGGGCCAGTGCGTGCTCTACTCCAACGGCCGCGCCGCCTGCCTGTGAGTGCCCCCCCCACCCTTGGGTGCCCCCCCCACCCTTGGGTGCCCCCCACCCAGGGGTACTCCCCTCCTTGGGTCCCCCCCCCCGCTCCAGGTTTCCCCCCCCCAGGTGCTCCCCTGCACCAGGGTGCCCCCCCTTGGATGCCCCCCCACCTATGGGTCCCCCCTCCCCCGGGCTGTTTCCCCACCCAAGGGTCCCCCCCCCCCCAGGTCCACACCCCCCAGGATGCTCCCTCCCTTGGGTCCCCCCCCACCCCAGAGTCTCCCCCCCATGGGGACTCACCCTATTTGGGTGCCCCCCACCCTGGGATGCCCCCCCCCCTTGGGCACCCCCCCCCAACACAGAGCCCCCCCCCCTCCCCAGGAGGCTCCCCCCATGGGGGTGCCCCCCACCCATGGGTCCCCCCCCCCAGCACCCCAAAATGCCCCTCCCACCTTCCAGCACTGCCCTGCCCCAGGATGGCCCCCAACTGCCCCCCCCAGCCCCTTCCCCCCCCCGTTGCACCCATGGGTGTCCCCCCCCCACCAGGATGGGCACCGAGGGCCAGCACCTCTCAGCAGGGGAATCGCTGGGTGCCCCCCCCCAGTTGGGTGCCCCCCCACACCTTTGTATGATCCCCCCACCCACTTTTGGATCCCCCCCCCTTGGGTGCCCCCCCCCATCGGGTGCTCCCCCCACCTTTTGGTGCCCCTACCCACTTTTGAATCCCCCCCATTGGGTGCCCCCCCCAGTTGGGTGCCCCCCCACACCTTTGCATGCTCCCCCCACCCACTTTTGGATCCCCCCCCCTTGGGTGCCCCCCCCATCGGGTGCTCCCCCCACCTTTTGGTGCCCCTACCCACTTTTGAATCCCCCCCATTGGGTGCCCCCCCCAGTTGGGTGCCCCCCCCATACCTTTCCATCCCGCCCCCCATTGGGTGCCCCCCCCACTGGGTGCCCCCCCCACTTGAATCCCCCCCATTGGGTCCCCCACCTCTGGGTGCCCCCCCCAAATCCCCACAGCGCCAGGGCACCCTGGGGTGCTGGTGTCAGTGCTGGGGGGGGGGGGTTGTGCCGTTCCCCCCCCCGCAGCAGCCGCGGGCGCGGGCAGGGTGCTGCCTGCCCGGGCAGGGTGCCGCGGTCGTGGGAGCCTCCCCGGGGCCCGTTCCCGCGCCGCCCGCTGGGTGACGCCCCCCCCCGCACCCCCCCGGGTCCGCCTGCCCCCCCCCGCCCCCTGCACCCCCACCCGATTGTTTTCAGGGGGGCACCCACCCCTTTTTCCCACCTGAGCGGTTTTGGGGTGCCCCCCGGGCGATGGGGCACCCCCATGCACCCCCCCATCCAGGATTTGGGGGGGGGCACCCACCCTGGATATATTGGGTGCCCCCCTGCACCCATATGGGGTATATTGGGGTGCCCCCCACCCTGGGTGCCCCCCATAGACCTATATGGGGTATATGGGGTGCCCCCCACCCTGGGTGCATTGGGTGCCCTCCTGCACCCATATGGGGTATATTGGGGTGCCCCCCACGCTGGGTGCCCCCCCTGCACCCATATGGGGTATATTGGGGTGCCCCCCACCCTGGGTGCCCCCCATAGACCTATATGGGGTATATGGGGTGCCTCCCACCCTGGTAGTATTGGGTGCACCTCCTGCACCCATATGGGGTATATTGGGGTGCCCCCCACCTGGGTGCCCCCCATAGACCTATATGGGGTATATGGGGTGCCCCCCACGCTGGGTGCATTGGGTGCCCCCCCTGCACCCATATGGGGTATATTGGGGTGTCCCCCACCCTGGGTGCCCCCCATAGACCTATATGGGGTATATGGGGTGCCCCCCACCCTGGGTGCATTGGGTGCCCTCCTGCACCCATATGGGGTATATTGGGGTGCCCCCCACGCTGGGTGCCCCCCCTGCACCTGTATGGGGGTATTTTGGGGTGCCCCCCACCCTGGGTGCCCCCCCTGCACCCATAGGGTCTGTGCACACCCACAGGGGTGTGTGGGGGGGTCCCCAATGCACCTCGGGGGTGTCAGCCCCGGGGTGGGGGGTGCCATGGGTGCCCCCCTGAGGGTGCCCCCCCCCTTTGCCCCCCCCCCAGGTGCCAGCCGGGGCTGCTGGGGGAGCAGTGCCAGTTCCGGGACCCCTGCACCCCCTCGCCCTGCGCCAACGGGGGGGTCTGCCAGAGCACCCTGCGCGACGGCACCCTCCAGTACCAGTGCTCCTGCCCCAGGGGCTTCCGCGGTGAGCACCGGGGGGGCCGGGGGGGCCCAGGGTCTGTGGGGGTCCCCAGGGGGTCTGGGGGGTCCCCAGTGGGTGGGCAGGGAGGTTGGGGGGGGTCCCTGGGGTCTCAGGGGGGTCTAAGGGGGTCCTAATGGGGCTGGGGGGGTCCCTGGTATCCTGGGGGGTCGCTGTGGGGCTGGGGGGGTTCCCTGCTGTGCCGGGTGGGGTCTGGGGGGGTCCCTGGTATCCTGGGGGGTCCCTGTGGGGCTGGGGGGGTTCCCTGCTGTGCCGGGTGGGGTCTGGGGGGGTCCCTGGTATCCTGGGGGGTCCCTGTGGGGCTGGGGGGGTTCCCTGCTGTGCCGGGTGGGGTCTGGGGGGGTCCCCATGGGGCTGGCTGGGGCTCCTGGGGGGTCCCCAGGGGGTCTGGGGGGTCCCTGGAGGGTGGGCAGGGAGGTTGGGGGGGGTCCCTGGGGGGTCCTCAGGGGGCTGGGGGGGTGTCCCTGGTGTCCCAGGGGGTCCCCATGGGGCTGGCTGGGCGCTTGGGAGTTTGGGGGGTCCCCATGGGGCTGGGGGCGTCCCTGGTGTCTCGGGGGGCTCCTGGGGGGGTCCCATGGGGCTAGGGAGGGCTTGGGGGTCTGGGGGGTCCCCATGGGGCTGGAGGGTCCCTGGGGTCCCACGGGGGGTCTCGGGGGGTCCCCATGGGGCTGGGGAGGTCCTGGGGGTCCCCATGGGGCTGGCTGGGGGTCTAGGGGGGTCCCCAGGGGCTCTGGGGGGGTCCCTGGCGGGTGAGCAGGGAGGTTGGGGGAGGCCCTGTGGTCCCAGGGGGGGTCCCTATGGGGCTGGGGGGTCCCTGGTGTCCTGGGGGGGTTCTGGGGGGTCCCCATGGGGCTGGAGGGTGCCTGGGGGGCTGGGGTGGGTCCTGGGGGTCCCCAGGGGCTGGGGGGCTCCCTGGGTGTCTCTAGGGAGTCTGGGGGGGGGGGTCACCAGTAGGTGGGCAGGGGGGTCCCTGGGGTTGGTTGGGGGGCTGGGAGGGGTCCCTGGGGGGGCTGGGAGCGGGTCTGGGGTGCAAGCAGGGTGCAGGGGGGGCCCAAGGGTGCCAGAGCAGGGTGGGGGGTGCCCGGGGGGGGTGGGGGGGATATGCAGCGGGGCAGAGCCCAGGGGTGCCGGATCAGGGTGCAGGGCGCCCGTGGACGTCCGCAGCACCCATGGGTGCCCCTCGCAGGCCAGGACTGCTCGGTGCCGGACCCCTGCACCCCCAACCCCTGCGCCCACGGCGGGCGCTGCAGCGCGGGCGCCGGCGGCCGCTTCGAGTGCTCCTGCCCGCCGGGCTACCAGGGCCGCACGTGCCGCGCCGACGTGGACGAGTGCCGCGACGGCGTCACCGGCGATGTCACCTGCCACCACGGCGGCACCTGCGTCAACGCGCCGGGCTCCTTCCGCTGCCGCTGCGCCGCCGGCTTCGGTGGCCCCCGCTGCGAGGTGCCCGCCGCCCCCTGCGCCCCCCGGCCCTGCCTCAACGGTGGCACCTGCCGCCGCCTGGGCCCCCGCGCCTTCGACTGCCTCTGCCTGCCCGGTGAGCCCGGCCCGGACGCCTGGGCCCCTCGGCAGGGAGCGGGGGTGGGGGGGTGGGTGCTGTGGCGCTTGGGTCCTGGCTGTGGCGTTGGGTGTCTTGGGCTGGAGGGGGGGCTCCCTGGCGCCCATGGGGGTCCCTGGGGGTCCTTGACACCCATTGGGGTCCTTGGTGCCTATGGGGCTCCCTGGCACCCATCGGGGTCCCTGGGGGTCCTTGACACCCATCAGGGGTCCCTGGTGCCTGTGGGGCTCCCTGGCACCCATGGGGGTTCCTGGGGGTCCCTGGCACCCATCAGGGTCCCTGGGTCTCCCTGGTGCCTATGGGGCTCCCTGGCACCCATGGGGGTCCCTGGGGCTCCCTGGTGCCTATGGGGCTTCCTGGCACCCATCGGGGTCCCTGGGTCTCCCTGGCACCTATGGGGCTCCCTGGCACCCATTGGGGTCCTTGGGGGTCCCTGGCACCTATGGGGCTTCCTGGCACCCATGGGGGTCCCTGGGGGTCCCTGGGAGTCCCTGGCACTCAGCAGGGGTCCCTGGGGGTCCCTGGCACCTATAGGGGTCCCTGGCACCCATCAGGGGTCCCTGGGGCTCCCTGGCACCTATGGGGCTCCCTGGCACCCATTGGGGTCCCTGGGGGTCCCTGGCACCTATGGGGCTTCCTGGCACCCATGGGGGTCCCTGGGGGTCCCTGGCGCCTATGGGGCTTCCTGGCACCCATGGGGGTCCCTGGGAGTGCCTGGCACTCATCAGGGGTCCCTGGGGCTCCCTGGCACCTATGGGGCTCCCTGGCACCCATGGGGGTCCCTGGGGCTCCCTGGTGCCTATGGGTTTTCCTGGCACCCTTGGGGGTCCCTGGGAGTGCCTGGCACTCATCAGGGGTCCCTGGGAATCCCTGGCACCTATGGGGCTTCCTAGCACCCACTGAGGTCCCTGGGGGTCCCTGGCACCCATGGGGGTCCTTGGGGGTCCTTGGCACCTATGGGGCTCCCTGGGGTCCCTCACATCTATCAGGGGTCCCTGGGGATCCCTGGCACCCCTGGGGGTCCCTGGCACTGCTCAGGGGTCCCTGGGGTCCTTGGCAAGCGTTGGGGGGGCCCCGGCACCCACTGGGGGTCCTTGGGGGTCCCCAGCACCCTTGGAGGGGTCCCCGGCGCGGGTGCTTTGAGGGGGGTGTCCTGGACGTGGGTGCCCCAGCTCACCCTGAGCCCGGCGGCGTCGCCCAGGCTTCACGGGGCAGCAGTGCGAGGTCAACGTGGACGACTGCCCCGGGCACAAGTGCCTCAACGGGGGCACCTGCGTCGACGGCGTCAACACCTACAACTGCCAGTGCCCGCCCGAGTGGACAGGTACGGGCGCCCCGCCGGTGCGAGCACCCAGGGGGGCACCGGGGGGGTCACCAGGGTGGGCGCCAGGATGGAGATACCAAGGTGGGCCCCAGGATGGGTGCAGAACACGTGCACGGGGTGCAAGCACCAAGGTGGGCACCAAAGAGGTCACCAAGGTAGGCCCCAGGATGGGTGCAGAACGCGTGCACGGGGTGCAAGCACCCAGATGGGCACCAGGGTGGTCACCAGGATGGAGATATCAAGGTAGGCCCCAGGATGGGTGCAGAGCGCGTGCACGGGGTGCAAGCACCCAGATGGGCACCAAGGGGGTCACCGGGGGGGGTCACCAAGATGGAGATATCAAGGTAGGCCGCAGGATGGGTGCAGAGCACATGTATGGGGTGCAAGCACCAAGGTGGGCACCAAGGGGGTCACCAAGGTGGGCACCAGGATGCAGGGTGCAGGCACCAGGCTGGGACCTGGGATGGGTGCAGAGCGCGTGCACGGGGTGCAAGCACCCAGATGGGCACCAAGGGGGTCACCAGGATGGAGATATCAAGGTGGGCCCCAGGATGGGTGCAGAACGCGTGCACGGGGTGCAAGCACCAAGGTGGGCACCAAGGGGGTCACCAGGGTGGTCACCAGGATGGAGATATCAAGGTGGGCCCCAGGATGGGTGCAGAGTGCGTGCACGGGGTGCAAGCACCCAGATGGGCACCAAGGGGGTCACCAGGATGGAGATATCAAGGTGGGCCCCAGGATGGGTGCAGAATGCGTGCACGGGGTGCAAGCACCCAGATGGGCACCAAAGAGGTCACCAAGGTGGGCACCAGGACACGGGGTGCAAGCAGCAGGCGAGGAACCAAGATGGGTGCAGAGTGCATGCACGGGGTGCAAGCACCAAGGTGGGCACCAAGGGGGTCACCAGGGTGGTCACCAGGATGGAGATATCAAGGTGGGCCCCAGGATGGGTGCAGAGCGCGTGCACGGGGTGCAAGCACCCAGATGGGCACCAAGGGGGGGTCACCAGGATGGAGATATCAAGGTGGGCCCCAGGATGGGTGCAGAACATGTGCACGGGGTGCAAGCACCCAGATGGGCACCAAGGGGGGGTCACCAGGGTGGTCACCAAGATGGAGATATCAAGGTAGGCCGCAGGATGGGTGCAGAGCACATGTATGGGGTGCAAGCACCGAGGCGGGCACCAAGGGGGTCACCAAGGTGGGCACCAGGACGCAGGGTGCGAGCACCAGGCGAGGAACCAAGCTGGGTGCAGAGCGCATGCACGGGGTGCAAGCACCAAGGTGGACACTAAGGGGGTCACCAGGGTGGTCACCAGGATGGAGATATCAAGGTGGGCCCCAGGATGGGTGCAGAACGTGTGCACGGGGTGCAAGCACCAAGGCGGGCACCAAGGGGGGTCACCAGGGTGGTCACCAAGATGGAGATATCAAGGTGGGCCCCAGGATGGGTGCAGAGTGCGTGCACGGGGTGCAAGCACCCAGATGGGCACCAAGGGGGTCACCGGGGGGGTCACCAAGATGGAGATATCAAGGTAGGCCCCAGGATGGGTGCAGAACACGTGCACGGGGTGCAAGCACCGAGGCGGGCACCAAGGGGGTCACCAAGGTGGGCACCAGGACGCAGGGTGCGAGCACCAGGCGAGGAACCAAGCTGGGTGCAGAGCGCGTGCACGGGGTGCAAGCACCCAGACGGGGCACGGCGGCGGGTGCCAGGCCCCCCCCCCTCGCAGCACCCTCTCCCCCCCACCCAGGCCAGTTCTGCACGGAGGACGTGGACGAGTGCCAGCTGCAGCCCAACGCCTGCCACAACGGGGGCACCTGCTTCAACACGCAGGGCGGCCACACCTGCGTCTGCGTCAACGGCTGGACGGGCGCCGGCTGCAGCGAGAACATCGACGACTGCGCCACCGCCGTCTGCTTCCACGGTGCCACCTGCCACGACCGCGTCGCCTCCTTCTACTGCGCCTGCCCCATGGGCAAGACCGGTAAGGGGCACCCTTGGGTGCTGGGGGGTGGGAGGGGGCGGCTGCGGATAGCCTGGCTCAGGGCGCCCTGGGGGTGGTGGGTGTATTGGTGCGGGATGGGCACCCATGGCGTGGGGTAGGCGGGCATGTGGGGTGCCCATGGCATGGCGCGGGCACCCATGGTGTGGGTGGGCACCCGTGGCGTGGGGCAGGCACCTTAAGGGCACCCCTAGCGTGGGGCAGGTGCACCCATGGCATGGGATGGACACCCCTGAGGACACCCCGGCGTGGGGCAGAGGCACCCTAGACATGGGGTGGGCACCCCTGGCATGGGGCAGGCACCCTGGGGCCCCCATGGCATGGGATGGACACCCGCAAGGGCACCCTGGCATGGGGCAGAGGCACCCTGGGGCCCCCATGGCATGGGACGGACACCCGCAAGGGCACCCTGGCATGGGGCAGAGGCAACCTGGGGCACCCATGGTGTGGGACGAACACCCACAACAGCACCCTGGCATGGGGCAGAAGCACCCTGGGGCACCCTAGACATGGGGTGGGCACCCCTGGCATGGAGCAGATGCACCCTGGGGCACCCATGGTGTGGGGCAGACACCCCTGGCATGGAGCAGATGCACCCTGGGGCACCCATGGTGTGGGGCAGACACCCCTGGCATGGAGCAGAGGCACCCTGGGGCACCCATGGTGTGGGGCAGACACCCCTGGGATGGGGGAGATGCACCCTGGGGCACCCATGGTGTGGGGCAGACACCCCTGGCATGGGGCAGAGGCACCCTGGGGCACCCTAGACATGGGGTGGGCACCCCTGGCATGGGGGAGATGCACCCTGGGGCACCCATGGTGTGGGGCAGACACCCCTGGCATGGGGCAGAGGCACCCTGGGGCACCCTAGACATGGGGGGGGCACCCCTGGCATGGGGCAGAGGCACCCTGGGGCACCCATGGTGTGGGGCAGACACCCCTGGTATGGGGGAGATGCACCCTGGGGCACCCTAGACATGGGGTGGGCACCCCTGGCACGGGGGAGATGCACCCTGGGGCCCCCCCACGGCGCATGGCGGGCCCCCCCCCCCAAGTCGCAGCCGGCGCGGGGGGCACCCCAGGGTGCCGCTGAGGCCGGCGGGCCCCCGCCAGGGCTGCTGTGCCACCTGGACGACGCGTGCGTCAGCAACCCCTGCCACGAGGACGCCGTGTGCGACACCAACCCCGTCAACGGCCGCGCCATCTGCACCTGCCCCCCCGGCTTCACCGGCGGCGCCTGCGACCAGGACGTCGACGAGTGCTCCATCGGTGCGCGGGCACCCACGGGCGGGGGGGGGGCACCCATGGGTGGGGGGCACCTACAGGTGGGAGGTCTGGGTGCAAAGGGACACCTATGGCCCAAGGGTGCAGCACAAGGGACACCCACACATGCATGACCGGGGGAGGACACGGCAGGAGCGGTGGCACCCTTGGGTGGGGGACACCCATGGGAGGGGGCACCCATGGGCCAAGGACGCAGGCAGAAAGGGCACCCGCTGCTGGGATGCGTGGTTGGGGGAGAAAAGGAGCAGGGTCACCCTTGGGAGGGATGGGTGGCACCCTCAGGTGGTGGGTACCCATGGGTGGGGGTCCACCCTTGGGTTGGAGGCACCCTCAGGTGGTGGTGGGAACACCCTTGGGTGGAGGACGCCTATGCGTGGTGGGCACGTCTGAATGGGGGGACACCTATGGGCATGGGGAACGCTCATGGGTGGGGGACGCTCATGGGTGGAGGACGCTCATGGGTGGGGGACACCCGTGGGTGGTGGACACCCATGCGTGGTGGGCACGTCCGAATGGGGGGACACCTATGGGCATGGGGGATGCTCATGGATGGAGGACGCTCATGGATGGAGGACGCTCATGAGTCAAGGACACCCTTGGGTGGTGGACACCCATGCGTGGTGGACACCCATGCGTGGTGGGCACGTCTGAATGGGGGGACACCTACGGGCATGGGGAACGCTCATGGGTGGAGGACGCTCATGAGTCAAGGACGCTCATGGGTGGTGGACACCCATGGGTGGGGGACACCCCGGGAAGGTGGTGGCCCCGGGGTGCTGACGCCCGCGGGGGCGCCCGGCAGGCGCCAACCCCTGCGAGCACTTTGGGCGCTGCGTGAACACGCAGGGCTCCTTCGAGTGCCGCTGCGGCCGGGGCTACGCGGGGCCCCGCTGCGAGACCGACGTCAACGAGTGCCTGTCGGGGCCCTGCCGCAACGAGGCCACCTGCCTCGACCGCATCGGTGACTTCACCTGCATCTGCATGGCCGGTGAGTGCCACTCCGCCGTGCCACCCGCCCTGCCACCAGCCCCACCTTGGTGAGGGCCTCGGTGGGTGTCACCTGCCCCCGGGTGCAGCCTCTGCCCTGGCGCTGTCACCTGTCCTGGTATGGGAGTTGGTATGGACCTGGCATGGTCCCCCGTCCCGGCATGGGACCAGCCATGGTCCCCTTTCCTGGTATGGGGCTGCCACCATCTCCTGTCCCTGCCATGGGACCTGGTGTGGTCCCTTGTCTTGGCATGGGGGCTGGTATGGACCTGGCATGGTCCTCTGTGCCTTGCATGGGACCTGGCGTGGTCCCCTGTCCTGGCATGGGGCTGCCACCATCTCCTGTGCCCACCATGGGATCTGGCACTGTCCTCTGTCCTGGCATGGGGCTGCCACCATCTCCTGTCCCTGGCATGGGACCTGGCGTGGTCCCCTGTGCCTGGCGTGGGACCCGGCATGATCCCCTGTCCTGGTATGCCCTGCCACCATCTCCTGTCCCTGGCATGGGAGGTGACATGGGACTGCCACCATCTCCTGTCCCTGGCGTGGGACCTGGCATGATCCCCTGTCCTGGCATGGGACTGCCACCATCTCCTGTCCCTGGCATGGGAGGTGACATGGGACTGCCACCATCTCCTGTCCCTGGCGTGGGACCTGGCATGATCCCCTGTCCTGGCATGGGACTGCCACCATCCCCTGTCCTGGCATGGGAGGTGACATGGGACTGCAACCATCCCCTGTCCCTGGCACGGCCACTGTCCCTGTCCCCATCCCTGCCTCCCCTGGGGCACCCCTTGGCCCGGGGGCACCCTGACGTGCGGCGAGTTGCTCGGGTCTCAGCACCGGGGGTGGCGTCATGGGGGTGGCATGGCGGGGGTGGCATGGCGGGTGACACGGTGGCATCGCAGGGTTCAGCGGCACCTTCTGCGAGCTCGACGTGGACGAGTGCCAGAGCAGCCCCTGCGTCAACGGCGGCCGCTGCCGCGACGGCGTCAACGGCTTCAGCTGCTCCTGCCCCGCCGGTGAGCTGGGGACACCAGGGACACCGGGGACATGGGGACACTGACCACCCCGGGCACCCCAGGGGGACACCAGGGACACGGGGAGACCGGGGACACCAGGCATCCCAGGGGGACACCAGGGACATGGGGATATGGGCAAACCAACCACCCCACCTGGCACCTTGGGGACACCAGGGACTTGGGGACACAGGGACATGGGGACATGGGGAGACCAGGGACACTGGGGACACCAGGGACATGGGGACATGGGCAAACCGACCACCCCCCCGGGCACCTCGGGGACACCAGGGACTTGGGGACACAGGGACACCGACCACCCTGGGGACACCGGGCACCCCGGGGACACCAGGGACACGGGGACATGGGCACCCCGGGGCCACCGGGTACATGGGAACCTTGAGGACACCGGGCACACGGGAGCCACTGGGCACACGGGCACCCCAGGGCCACCAGGCAATGAGACCCCTGGGGACACCAGGAGCCCTGGGGACACCGGGCACGCAGGGGATGTGGGCACAAGGGGCACCGTGGGGACACCAGGACATGGGGACCCCTGGGGACACCGGGCACCCTGGGGAGACCAGGAGCCCTGGGGACACCGGGCACGCAGGGGATGTGGGCACAAGGGGCACCGTGGGGACACCAGGACATGGGGACCCCTGGGGACACCGGGCACCCTGGGGAGACCAGGAGCCCTGGGGACACCGGGCACGCAGGGGATGTGGGCACAAGGGGCACCGTGGGGACACCAGGACATGGGCACCCGCGGGACATGGGCCACCCTGGGGACACCGGGAACCGTGGGGACAAGGGCGCCCGGAGGAGGGGGGCACCCTGGGGACACGGGGCGCCCCGGGGTGACGCGGCGCCCGCCGCCAGGCTTCGCGGGCCCCATGTGCCAGACGGACATCGACGAGTGCGCCAGCACCCCGTGCCGCAACGGCGCCAAGTGCCTGGACCGGCCCAACGGCTACGAGTGCCGCTGCGCCGAGGGTGAGCCCCCGGCACCCCGACCCCCCCCCCCGGGCACCCCCAGCCTCCTTGAGTCACCCTGACCCCCCCCAGGCCCGTGGGTGCCCCCCACCCACGGGTGCCCCCGGTCCTGCCCACGTCCTCCTGCACCCATGCGTCTATGGGTGCTCCTTCTGCCTGCACCCTTGGCCCGTGGGTGTCCTCTTCATGCCCAAGTCTCCTACATGGGGTGCCCCCCACCCAAGGATGTCCCCCCACCCAAGGGTGCCCCTACTCCTGCCCATGTCCTCCTCCACCCATGCATCTGTGGGTGCTCCTCCTGCCTGCACCCTTGGCCCATGGGTGTCCCCTTCGTGCCCAAGTCTCCTACGTGGGGGTGCCCCCCACCCATGGGTGCCCCTTCTCCTGTTCTCCCCCACCCATGCATCCCAGCCCTTCTGCAGGCACCCATGGGTGCCCCCCACCCATGACTGCCCCGCTCCTGCCCTTGTCCTCCTCCACTTATGCATCTTGTCCCTTAATGCCTGCACCCTTGGCCCGTGGGTGTCCCCTTCGTGCCCAAGCCTCCTACATGGGGTGCCCCCCACCCAAGGATGTCCCCCCACCCAAGGGTGGCCCTACTCCAGCCCATGTCCTCCTCCACCCATGCATCTGTGGGTGCTCCTCCTGCCTGCACCCTTGGCCCATGGGTGTCCCCTTTGTGCCCAAGCCTCCTACATGGGGTGCCCCCCACCCAAGGGTGTCCCCCCACCCAAGGGTGCCCCCTTCCTGATCATGTCCCCCACCCAAGGGTGGCCCTGCTCCTGCCCGTGTCCTCCTCCACCCATGCATCTGTGGGTGCTCCTCCTGCCTGCACCCTTGGCCCATGGGTGTCCTCTTCATGCCCATGTCTCCTACCTGTAGGTGCCCCCCACCCAAGGATGTCCCCCCACCCAAGGATGTCCCCCCACCCAAGGGTGCCCCTACTCCAGCCCATGTCCTCCTCCACCCATGCGTCTGTGGGTGCTCCTCCTGCCTGCACCCTTGGCCCATGGGTGTCCCCTTCGTGCCCAAGCCTCCTACATGGGGTGCCCCCCACCCAAGGGTGCCCCCCACCCACGGGCGCTGCCCGCCCCCCCCCCCCCCCCGCAGGCTTCGAGGGGCCGCTGTGCGAGCGCAACGTGGACGACTGCTCGCCGGACCCGTGCCACCACGGCACCTGCGTGGACGCCATCGCCGGCTTCGCGTGCGCCTGCGCCCCCGGCTACACGGGCTACCGCTGCGAGGTGCAGCTGGACGAGTGCCACAGCAGCCCCTGCCGCCACGGCGCCAAGTGCATCGACCGCATCGACCACTACCAGTGCAACTGCCTGCCCGGCACCTCGGGTAGGGGGCCCGCCCCCGCGGTGGCCCGGCGGGGTGGCAGGGCCGATGGGGACGGCGCTGGGTGGCGTGGTGGCCCGTTGGGTTGCGGTGGGTGATGGGAGTGGCACCAGGTGGCATGGTGGCCCATCGGGGTGGGATGGGAGATGGGTGTGGTGCTGGGTGGCGTGGTGGCCCATCGGGGTGGGATGGGAGATGGGTGTGGTGCTGGGTGGCGTGGTGTTCCATCAAGGGATGCGTGATGGGAATGGCACCAGGTGGCATGGTGGCCCATCGGGGTGGGATGGGAGATGGGAATGGTGCTGGGTGGCGTGGTGGCCCATCGAGGCATGGGAGATGGGGACAGCGCCGGGTGGCATGGTGGCCCATCAGGGTGGGATGGGTGATGGGAATGGTGATGGGTGGTGCTGTGGCCCATCAGGGTGGGATGGGAGATGGGCATGGTGCTGGGTGGCATGGTGTCCCATCAGGGTGGGATGGGAGATGGGCATGGTGCTGGGTGGCATGGTGGCCCATCAGGGTGGGATGGGAGATGGGCATGGTGATGGGTGGCATGATGGCCCATTGGGGTGGGATGGGTGATGGAAATGGTGATGGGTGGTGTGGTGGCCCATTGGGGTGGGATGGGTGATGGAAATGGCACCAGGTGGCATGGTGGCCCATCGGGGTGGGATGGGAGATAGGCATGGTGCTGGGTGGCATGGTGGCCCATCGGGGTGGGATGGGAGATGGGCATGGTGATGGGTGGTGTGGTGGCCCATTGGGGTGGGATGGGTGATGGAAATGGCACCAGGTGGCATGGTGTCCCATCAGGGTGGGATGGGTGATGGGCATGGTGCTGGGTGGCATGGTGGCCCATCAGGGTGGGATGGGTGATGGAAATGGCACCAGGTGGCATGGTGTCCCATCAGGGTGGGATGGGTGGTGGGCATGGTGCTGGGTGGCATGGTGGCCCATCAGGGTGGGATGGGTGATGGAAATGGCACCAGGTGGCATGGTGTCCCATCAGGGTGGGATGGGTGATGGGCATGGTGCTGGGTGGCATGGTGTCCCGTCAAGGGATGGGTGATGGGCATGGTGCTGGGTGGCATGGTGGCCCATCAGGGTGGGATGGATGATGGGAGTGGCACCAGGTGGAATGGTGGCCCATCAGGGTGGGATGGGTGATGGGCATGATGCTGGGTGGCATCGTGTCCCATCAAGGGATGGGTGATGAGCATGGTGTTGGGTGGCATGGTGGCCCATTGGAGTAGGATGGATGATGGGAGTGGCATCAGGTGGAATGGTGGCCCATCAGGGTGGGATGGGAGATGGGTATGGTGCTGGGTGGCATCGTGTCCCATCAGGGCATGGGATGGGTGATGGGCACAGCGTTGGGTGGCATGGTGCCCCATTGGGATGGGATGGGTGATAGGTACAGCGTTGGGTGGCATGGTGACCCATCATTGCATGGAATGGGTGATGGGCACGGTGTTGGGTGTCATTGTGTCCCATCAAGGCATGGGATGGGTGATGGGCACGGTGCTGGGTGCGATGGGGGCATGGGAGGGGCGGTGGGCGCAGCACCCCGGGGTGCAGCACCCGGGTGACACTGGCGGTGCCCGCCCGCGCCAGGCGTGAACTGCGAGGTGAACTTCGACGACTGCGCCAGCGACCCCTGCGACTACGGCGTGTGCCAGGACGGCATCAACCGCTACGACTGCATCTGCAAGCCTGGCTTCACAGGTGGGATGGCACCCATGGGTGCCCCTGACCCATGCTGGGGGGTTGGGTGGCCAGCACGCTCAGAGGGACCCATGGGGTGCCATGGCCAGTGCACATGGTGGTGCCCGTGGCCACTGCACACAGCAGTGCCCGCATCGGGTGCCTGCGTTGGGTGCCCACCATCGGTGCCCATGGTCATTCTCCATGGATGGTGCACACGTGGTGCCCTGGGGAGATGCCCATGCCTACCGTGGGTGCCCACCATGGGTGCCCTTGGCCATTCCCCATGGATGGTGCCCACTGGGGACCCTGGGGAGATGCCCATGGCCTCACAGCAGTGCCCAACATCAGGTGTCCACCATGGAGGTCCACCACGGGTGCCCATGGCCATTCCCCATGGATGGTGCCCACTGGGGACCCTGGGGAGATGCCTGTGGCCACACAGCAGCACCCACTATGGGTGCCCATGGCCATTCCCCATGGATGGTGCCCACTGGGGACCCTGGGGAGATGCCCGTGGCCCCATAGCAGTGCCCAACATCAGGTGTCCACCATGGGGGTCCACCATGGGGGTCCACTATGGGTGCCCTTGGCCATTCCTCATGGATGGTGCCCACTGGGGACCCTGGGGAGATGCCCGTGACCCCATAGCAGTGCCCAACATCAGGTGTCCACCATGGGGGTCCACCATGGGGGTCCACTATGGGTGCCCTTGGCCATTCCTCATGGATGGTGCCCACTGGGGACCCTGGGGAGATGCCCGTGGCCCCATAGCAGTGCCCAACATCAGGTGTCCACCATGGTGCTCCACCATTGGTGCCCTTGGCCATTCCTCATGGATGGTGCCCACTGGGGACCCTGGGGAGATGCCCGTGACCCCATAGCAGTGCCCAACATCAGGTGTCCACCATGGGGGTCCACCATGGGTGCCCTTGGCCATTCCTCATGGATGGTGCCCACTGGGGACCCTGGGGAGATGCCCGTGACCCCATAGCAGTGCCCAACATCAGGTGTCCACTGTGGGTGTCCACCATGGGTGCCCATGGCCATTCCTCATGGATGGTGCCCACTTGGGACCCTGGGGAGATGCCCGTGGCCCCATAGCAGTGCCCAACATCAGGTGTCCACCATGGGGGTCCACCATGGGTGCCCTTGGCCATTCCTCATGGATGGTGCCCACTGGGGACCCTGGGGAGATGCCTGTGACCCCATAGCAGTGCCCAACATCAGGTGCCCACCATGGGTGCCCACCATGGGTGCCCTTGGCCATTCCTCATGGATGGTGCCCACTGGGGACCCTGGGGAGATGCCCGTGACCCCACAGCAGTGCCCATCATCAGGTGCCCACCATGGGTGCCCGTGGCCATTCCTCATGGATGGTGCCCACTGGGGACCCTGGGGAGATGCCCGTGACCCCATAGCAGTGCCCAACATCAGGTGCCCACCATGGGTGCCCTTGGCCATTCCTCATGGATGGTGCCCACTGGGGACCCTGGGGAGATGCCCGTGGCCCCACAGCAGCACCCAACATCAGGTGTCCACCATGGGGGTCCACCATGGGTGCCCACCATGGGTGCCCATGGCCGTTCCCCATGGATGGTGCCCTCATGGTGCCCTGGGGAGATGCCCGTGGCCCCACAGCAGCGCCCGCCATGGGTGTTCATGTTGGGTGCCCGCCTCGGGTGCCCACCACGGGTGCCCACCCCCGCCGTCCCCCCCCCCCGCCCAGGCCCGCAGTGCAACGTGGACATCGACGAGTGCGCCTCGCAGCCCTGCCGCAACGGCGGCACCTGCGTCGACGGCGAGAACGGCTTCAGCTGCCTGTGCCCGCCGGGCACCCGCGCCCCGCTGTGCCACCCGGGCGCCGAGCCCTGCCGCAGCAGCCCCTGCGCCCACGGCGCCTGCCGGGACCTGGGCGACGGGTGAGTGGGGCCGCGGGGGGGCCGTGGGGCGATGCCCACCCGGGACGGGGCGCCCGGCGCCCACGCCACCCTCTCCGCAGGTTCGCCTGCGACTGCGAGCCGGGCTGGGCCGGCCCCACCTGCGCCCGCAGCACCCACGGGTGCGAGTCGCAGCCCTGCCAGCACGGCGGCACCTGCAGCCCCCACGCCGGCGGCTACCGCTGCGCCTGCAAGGAGGGATACCAGGGTACGGCCCCCGCGGGGACGCCGGGACCGCCCCGGGGGGGACGCCCCGGCCGCCCTGCGGACATCCCCGCTGCCACGGGGCCACCCGGACCACCCCGGGGATGGTGGGACCACCCTGGGGATGCCCTGGCCACCCTGGGGACATCCACACCGCCACGGGGCCACCTGGACCACCCCGGGGATGGTGGGACCACCCTGGGGATGCTGGGACCACCCTGGGGACATCCTCACTGCCACGGGGCCACCTGGACCACCCTGGGGATGCTGGGACCACCCTGGGGATGCTGGGACCATCCTGGGGCCACCCCGACCACCCTGGGGACATCCCCGACTGCCATGGGGCCACCTGGACCACCCTGGGGACACTGGGATCACCCTGGGGGTGCTGGGACTGCCCTGGGGACATCCTCACTGCCATGGGGACACTGGGACCACCCTGGGGACGCTGGGACCACCCTGGGGACATCCCCACCGCCACGTGGCCACCTGGACCACCCTGGGGACACTGGGACCACCCTGGGGATGCCCTGGCCACCCTGGGGACATCCCCACCACCATGGGACCACCTGGACCACCCTGGGGATGCTGGGACCATCCTGGGGCCACCCCGACCACCCTGGGGACACTGGGATCACCCTGGGGATGCTGGGACCACCCTGGGGACATCCCCACTGCCATGGAGACAGCTGGACCACCCTGGGGATGCTGGGACCACCCTGGGGACATCCCCGCTGCCACGGGGCCACCTGGACCACCCTGGGGACACTGGGACCACCCTGGGGATGCCCTGGCCACCCTGGGGACATCCCCACCACCACGGGACCACCTGGACCACCCTGGGGATGCTGGGACCATCCTGGGGGTGCTGGGACTGCCCTGGGGACATCCCCACCACCACGGGACCACCTGGACCACCCTGGGGATGCTGGGACCATCCTGGGGCCACCCCGACCACCCTGGGGACGCTGGGATCACCCTGGGGATGCTGGGACCACCCTGGGGACATCCTCACTGCCATGGGGACACTGGGACCACCCTGGGGGTGCTGGGACCACCCTGGGGACATCCCCACCACTGCGGGGACATGCTGTGCCCCCCGGGGACCCCCTGTCTGCCCTGGGGACACCTGGACTGCCGCGGGGACCCCCTGCCCTGGCACTGCTCCCCTGCCCACCCCAGGGGCACCCTGACCGCCTTGGGGACCCCCTGCCCACCCTAGGGACCTATTGGACACCCTGGGGACCCCCAGCCCTGGCATTGTCACCTTGCCCACCCTTGCCCACCTCAGGGACACCCAGAGCTCCTCGGGGACCCCCTTACCCCCTTGAGGACCCCTGAAGCTGGTCCCTGTCTCCCACCATGCCCACGTCCCCGCCATGCCCACGTCCCCACCATGCCCGTGTCCCCAGTGTCCCCACGTGACATGGCACTCGTCCCCCAGGCACCCACTGCCAGACGGACGTCAACGAGTGCGCGCCGAACCCCTGCCTGCACGGGGGCACCTGCGTGGACGGGGTGGGCACCTACCGCTGCCTCTGCGCCCTGCCCTTCGCAGGTGGGTGACACGGGTGCCACCGCGGGGGGGGGGGGTGGGACATGGGGTGACACCTGCGGGAATGGGGTGGCACTGCCCTGCCAGGTGCCAACGGCACTGTGCTGGGTGCCCATGATGCCATGCTGGGTGCCTGGTGGCCACCGTGCCCTGATGGGTGCCCACGGTGTCCTGATGGGTATTGGGTGCCCTGATGGGTGCCCATGGTGCCGTACCGGGTGCCTGGTGACCACCGTGCCCTGATGGGTGCCCATGGCATCGTACCAGGCCCCTGGTGGCCACCGTGCCCTGATGGGTGCCCATGGCATCGTACAAGGCCCCTGGTGGCCACCGTGCCCTGATGGGTGCCCATGGTGCCGTACCGGGTGCCTGGTGGCCACGGTGCCCTGATGGTTGCCCATGGCATTGTACCAGGCCCCTGGTGGCCACCGTGTCCTGATGGGTGCCCATGACATCATACCAGGGTCCTGGTGGCCACGGTGCCCTGATGGTTGCCCATGGCATCGTACCAGGCCCCTGGTGGCCACCGTGCCCTGATGGGTGCCCATGACATCGTGCCAGGCTCCTGATGGCCTCCATGGCTTGATGGGTGCCCATGGTGCCATACCGGGTGCCTGGTGGCCACCGTGCCCTGATGGGTGCCCATGGCATCGTGCCAGGCCCCTGGTGGCCACCATGGCTTGATGGTTGCCCATGGCATCGTACCAGGCCCCTGGTGGCCACCGTGCCCTGATGGGTGCCCATGGCATCGTACCAGGCCCCTGGTGGCCACCGTGCCCTGATGGGTGCCCATGGCATCGTACCAGGCTCCTGGTGGCCTCCATGGCTTGATGGGTGCCCATGGCATCGTGCCAGGCCCCTGGTGGCCACCGTGCCCCGAGGGGTGCCCATGGCATCGTGCCAGGCCCCTGGTGGCCACCGTGCCCTGATGGGTGCCCATGGCATCGTGCCAGGCCCCTGGTGGCCACCGTGCCCCGAGGGGTGCCCATGGCATCGTGCCAGGCCCCTGGTGGCCACCGTGCCCTGATGGGTGCCCATGGCATCGTACCAGGCCCCTGGTGGCCACCGTGCCCTGATGGGTGCCCATGACATCGTACCAGGCCCCTGGTGGCCACCGTGCCCTGATGGGTGCCCATGGCATCGTACCAGGCCCCTGGTGGCCACCGTGCCCTGATGGGTGCCCATGGCATCGTACCAGGCCCCTGGTGGCCATCGTGCCCTGATGGGTGCCCATGGCATCGTACAAGGCCCCTGGTGGCCACCGTGCCCTGATGGGTGCCCATGGCATCGTACCAGGCCCCTGGTGGCCATCGTGCCCTGATGGGTGCCCATGGCATCGTACAAGGCCCCTGGTGGCCACCGTGCCCTGATGGGTGCCCATGACATCGTGCCAGGCCCCTGGTGGCCGCGGTGCCCTGATGGGTGCCCATGGCATCGTGCCAGGCCCCTGGTGGCCACCGTGCCCTGATGGGTGCCCATGACATTGTACAAGGCTCCTGGTGGCCACCGTGCCCTGATGGGTGCCCATGGCATCGTACCAGGCTCCTGATGGCCTCCATGGCTTGATGGGTGCCCATGGTGCCATACCAGGCCCCTGGTGGCCACCGTGCCCTGATGGGTGCCCATGGCATCATACCAGGCCCCTGGTGGCTGCGGTGCCCTGCCGGGTGCCCGGTGCCGTGCCGGGTGTCCTGACGGGTGCCATCTCTTCCCTCCCCCCCCCCCTGCCCCCAGGCCGTAACTGCGAGCGGGTGCTGGCACCCTGCGCCCCCAACCCCTGCGCCAACGGGGGCCTCTGCGTCCCCACCGCCGACTACGAGGGCTTCAGCTGCCGCTGCCCCCCCGGATGGCAAGGTGGGGGCACCCCTGGGCCCTGGCGCCCCCCCGCCCGGGCACCCCCTGCCTGCCATGGCACCCCCGTGGGGCACCCCGACCCTCTCCATGGGCACCCTGACCCCCACCCCCTGGGGCATCCTGACCCCTCTATGGGCCCCACAACCCCCCCCCCCCGGGCACCCTGCACCCCCCTGGGCACCCCAACCCCTCCATGGGGCACCCCAACCCCCCCCCCCCGGGCATCTTGACTCCTCTATGGGACCCACAGTCCCCCCGGGCACCCTGCACTCCCCCCCGGGCACCCCATCCCCTCCATGGGGCACCCCAACCCCCCCAATGGGTCACACCCACCCCCCCCCGGGCATCCTGACCCCTCTATGGGACCCACAGTCCCCCCGGGCACCCTGCACTCCCCCAGGCACCCCAACCCCTCCATGGGCACCCCAACCCCCCCCCAATGGGTCACACCCCCCCCCCCCCGGGCATCTTGACTCCTCTATGGGACCCACAGTCCCCCCGGGCACCCTGCACTCCCCGCCCCCCCGGGCACCTCGAACCCCCCCACCCAGCACTCTGCCCCCCCCAGCCACCCCGATCCCTCCATGGGCGCCCTGACACCCCCTCCCCCCGGGGCGCCCTGACACCCTGACCCCCCCTGGGCACCTCAACCCCTCCCCCCTGGGCACCCTGACCCCTCTATGGGCACCCTGACCCCTCCCCTGGGCACCCCTCCCCACCAGGCACCCTGACACCCCCCCCCATGGGCACCCCTGGGCCTCCCTAACCTGTCCTGGGTGCCCCCGACCCCGGTGCCCCCCTGCCCCCACCTCTGCGCCCGCTGCCCTCTGGCCCTGACCTTGTGCTCTTTGTCCTCTGACCCCTGACCCCTTATCCTCTGACCCCTGACCCCTGACCCTGACTCTCCCTGACCCCATGTGCCCTATGTCTCCCTGACCCCGTGCCCTCTGACCCCTGACCCCATATCCCCTGACCCTTTGCCCTCTGACCCCTGACCTTGTGTCTCCCTGACCCTCTATGTCCCTGACCCCATGTCCTCTGACCCCATATCCCCTGACCCCGACCCCATATCCCCTGACCCTCTGACCCCTGACCCTGTGCCTCCCTGACCCTGTGCCCTCTGACCCCTGACCCTGTGTCTCCCTGACCCCTGACCCTCTATGTCCCTGACTCCATGTCCTCTGACTCCTGACCCCATATCCCCTGACGCTGTGTCCTCTGACCCCTGACCCCCTAACCCCTGACCCCCTGCCCTCTGACCCCTGACCCTGTGTCCCCCTGGCCCCATGCCCTCTGACCCCTGACCCTGTGTCCCCCTGACCTTGTGCCCTCTGACCCCTGACCCTGTGTCTCCCTGACCCCTGACCCTCTATGTCCCTGACCCCATGTCCTCTGTCCCCTGACCCCATGCCCTCTGACCCCTGACCCTGTGTCCCCCTGGCCCCCTGCCCTCTGACCCCTGACCCTGTGCCTCCCTGACCTTCTGACCCTGGACCCTGTGACCTCTGACCCTGGACCCTGTGCCCTCTGACCCCTTCCCTTGTGCCCTTCCTTCCCCCATGACCCCCGTCCCCTGTGACCCCCCCCGCCCATGTGACCCCTGACCCCTGTGACCCCCGACCCCTGTGCCCCCCGTGCCCCCCGTGCCGGGGCAGGCGGGCGCTGCGAGGAGGACGTGGACGAGTGCGCGGGGGGGCCCTGCCGCAACGGCGGCTCCTGCGCCAACCGGCCCGGGGCCTTCGCCTGCCTCTGCCCCCGCGGCTACGGCGGGGCCGCCTGCCAGCACCGCCTCGACCCCTGCCAGCCCGGTGAGCCTGGGGACACGGGGACACGGGGGGGACATGGGGACACGGGGCCGCCTGCCAGCACCGCCTCGACCCCTGCCAGCCCGGTGAGCCTGGGGACACGGGGACACGGGGGGGACATGGGGACACGGGGCCGCCTGCCAGCACCGCCTCGACCCCTGCCAGCCCGGTGAGCCTGGGGACACGGGGACACGGGGGGGACATGGGGACACGGGGCCGCCTGCCAGCACCGCCTCGACCCCTGCCAGCCCGGTGAGTGGGGACACGGGGACACGGGGGGACATGGGGACACGGGGCCGCCTGCCAGCACCGCCTCGACCCCTGCCAGCCCGGTGAGCCTGGGGACACGGGGACACGGGGGGACATGGGGACACGGGGCCGCCTGCCAGCACCGCCTCGACCCCTGCCAGCCCGGTGAGTGGGGACACGGGGACACGGGGGGACATGGGGACACGGGGCCGCCTGCCAGCACCGCCTCGACCCCTGCCAGCCCGGTGAGCGGGGACACGGGGACACGGGGGGGACATGGGGACACGGGGCCGCCTGCCAGCACCGCCTCGACCCCTGCCAGCCCGGTGAGCCTGGGGACACGGGGACACGGGGGGGACATGGGGACACGGGGCCGCCTGCCAGCACCGCCTCGACCCCTGCCAGCCCGGTGAGTGGGGACACGGGGGGACACGGGGGGGACATGGGGACACGGGGCCGCCTGCCAGCACCGCCTCGACCCCTGCCAGCCCGGTGAGCCTGGGGACACGGGGACATGGGGGGGACATGGGGACACGGGGCCGCCTGCCAGCACCGCCTCGACCCCTGCCAGCCCGGTGAGCCTGGGGACACGGGGGGACACGGGGGGGGACATGGGGACACGGGGCCGCCTGCCAGCACCGCCTCGACCCCTGCCAGCCAGGTGAGTGGGGACACGGGGACACGGGGGGACACGGGGGGACATGGGGACACGGGGCCGCCTGCCAGCACCGCCTCGACCCCTGCCAGCCCGGTGAGCGGGGACACGGGGACACGGGGGGGACATGGGGACACGGGGCCGCCTGCCAGCACCGCCTCGACCCCTGCCAGCCCGGTGAGCCTGGGGACACGGGGACACGGGGGGGACATGGGGACACGGGGCCGCCTGCCAGCACCGCCTCGACCCCTGCCAGCCCGGTGAGTGGGGACACGGGGACACGGGGGGGACATGGGGACACGGGGCCGCCTGCCAGCACCGCCTCGACCCCTGCCAGCCCGGTGAGCCTGGGGACACGGGGGGACACGGGGGGGACATGGGGACACGGGGCCGCCTGCCAGCACCGCCTCGACCCCTGCCAGCCCGGTGAGCCTGGGGACACGGGGACACGGGGGGGACATGGGGACACGGGGCCGCCTGCCAGCACCGCCTCGACCCCTGCCAGCCCGGTGAGCCTGGGGACACGGGGGGACACGGGGGGGACATGGGGACACGGGGCCGCCTGCCAGCACCGCCTCGACCCCTGCCAGCCCGGTGAGCCTGGGGACACGGGGGGGACATGGGGACACGGGGGGACATGGGGACACGGGGCCGCCTGCCAGCACCGCCTCGACCCCTGCCAGCCCGGTGAGTGGGGACACGGGGACACGGGGGGGACACGGGGGGACATGGGGACACGGGGCCGCCTGCCAGCACCGCCTCGACCCCTGCCAGCCCGGTGAGCCTGGGGACACGGGGGGGACATGGGGACACGGGGGGACATGGGGACACGGGGCCGCCTGCCAGCACCGCCTCGACCCCTGCCAGCCCGGTGAGCGGGGACACGGGGACACGGGGGGGACATGGGGACACGGGGCCGCCTGCCAGCACCGCCTCGACCCCTGCCAGCCCGGTGAGCGGGGACACGGGGACATGGGGGGACATGGGGACACGGGGCCGCCTGCCAGCACCGCCTCGACCCCTGCCAGCCCGGTGAGCCTGGGGACACGGGGACACGGGGGGGACATGGGGACACGGGGCCGCCTGCCAGCACCGCCTCGACCCCTGCCAGCCCGGTGAGCCTGGGGACACGGGGACACGGGGGGGACATGGGGACACGGGGCCGCCTGCCAGCACCGCCTCGACCCCTGCCAGCCCGGTGAGCGGGGACACGGGGACATGGGGACACGGGGGGGACATGGGGACACGGGGCCGCCTGCCAGCACCGCCTCGACCCCTGCCAGCCCGGTGAGCCTGGGGACACGGGGACACGGGGGGGGACATGGGGACACGGGGCCGCCTGCCAGCACCGCCTCGACCCCTGCCAGCCCGGTGAGCCTGGGGACACGGGGACACGGGGGGGACATGGGGACACGGGGCCGCCTGCCAGCACCGCCTCGACCCCTGCCAGCCCGGTGAGCCTGGGGACACGGGGGGACACGGGGGGGACATGGGGACACGGGGCCGCCTGCCAGCACCGCCTCGACCCCTGCCAGCCCGGTGAGCCTGGGGACACGGGGACATGGGGGGGACATGGGGACACGGGGCCGCCTGCCAGCACCGCCTCGACCCCTGCCAGCCCGGTGAGCGGGGACACGGGGACACGGGGGGGACATGGGGACACGGGGCCGCCTGCCAGCACCGCCTCGACCCCTGCCAGCCCGGTGAGCCTGGGGACACGGGGGGACACGGGGGGGACATGGGGACACGGGGCCGCCTGCCAGCACCGCCTCGACCCCTGCCAGCCCGGTGAGCCTGGGGACACGGGGACATGGGGGGGACATGGGGACACGGGGCCGCCTGCCAGCACCGCCTCGACCCCTGCCAGCCCGGTGAGCGGGGACACGGGGACACGGGGGGGACATGGGGACACGGGGCCGCCTGCCAGCACCGCCTCGACCCCTGCCAGCCCGGTGAGCCTGGGGACACGGGGACACGGGGGGACACGGGGGGGACATGGGGACACGGGGCCGCCTGCCAGCACCGCCTCGACCCCTGCCAGCCCGGTGAGTGGGGACATGGGGACACGGGGGGGACATGGGGACACGGGGCTGCCTGCCAGCACCGCCTCGACCCCTGCCAGCCCGGTGAGCGGGGACACGGGGACACGGGGGGACACGGGGACACAGGGACACGGGGGGGGCATGGGGACACGGGGCCGCCTGCCAGCACCGCCTCGACCCCTGCCAGCCCGGTGAGTGGGGACACGGGGACACGGGGGGACACGGGGACACGGGGGGGCTGCCAGCACTGCCCTGACCTCTGCCGCCCCAGTGAGTGGGGACACAGGGGGGGACATGGGGACAGGGTGACACGGGTGGGCCAGGGGACACCAGAGCCACCTGCCAGAGCAATGTGGACAACTGCCACCATGGTAAGTGTGGGGACACCGGGGACATTGGGGACACCAGGGAGATGGGGACACTGTGGGGGGGGCAGCGGGTGCCCCTGTGGATGGGCAGGGAGGTGTCAGCATTGAGGTGGCCTGGTCACTATGGGGGTGTCACCTTTGGGTGCCATGGGGCCAGGTGAAGGTGTCATCTTCAGGTGCCATGGGGCCAGGATAGGGTGTCACCTTCAGGTGCCATGGGACATGGCATGGGTGTCACCTTCAGGTCCCATGGGGCCAGGTCAGGGTGTCACCTTTGGGTGCCATGGGACATGGCATGGGTGTCACCTTCAGGTCCCATGGGGCCAGGTCAGTGTGTCACCTTCAGGTGCCATGGGACATGGCATGGGTGTCACCTTCAGGTCCCATGGGGCCAGGTCAGTGTGTCACCTTCAGGTGCCATGGGACCAGGTGTGGGTGTCACCTTTGGGTGCCATGGGGCCGGGTGAAGGTGTCACCTTTAGGTGCCATGGGACATGGCATGGGTGTCACCTTCAGGTCCCATGGGGCCAGGTGTGTGTGTCACCTTCAGGTGCCATGGGACTAGGTGTGGGTGTCACCTTTGGGTGCCATGGGGCCGGGTGAAGGTGTCACCTTCAGGTGCCATGGGATATGGCATGGGTGTCACCTTAAGGTGCCATGGGGCCAGGTCTGGGTGTCACCTTTGGGTGCCATGGGACATGGCATGGGTGTCACCTTCAGGTGCCATGGGGCCAGGTGAAGGTGTCACCTTTGGGTGCCATGGGGCCGGGTCAGCGGTGGCACCCATGCACCGGGGACACTCCGTCACCGCGGGGCACCCCTTGACGTCCCCCCTAACGTCCCGCTCTGTCCCCCCCCCCCCGCAGACCCGTGCCTCAACGGGGGCACGTGCCGGGCCGAGGCGGACACCTTTGGGTGCACGTGCCCCCCCGGCTTCGCGGGCCCCCTCTGCGGCACCGACGTGGACGAGTGCCGGGACCGGCCCTGCCGCAACGGTGGCACCTGCACCGACTACGTCAACAGCTTCGCCTGCGCCTGTGCCCCCGGCTGGGCCGGCCGCCTGTGCCAGCACAACGTGCCCGACTGTACCGACAGGTACCCCACCCATGGGTGCCCCCCGGGTGGCCCCACGTGTCCTTGTGCCCTGGCCCCGGGGGTGGCGATGGGGATGGTGTCCCCAGGTGTCCTTGTGCATCCCCATGCCAGCGTGGTGGCCCCGAATGCACCGATGGGGTTGGCACCCATGGGTGTCCTTGGGTGTTCCTAGGTGTCCCCACATGCCATGGCCCCGGGTGCGGTCACGGGAACGGTGGGTGTCCCCGGGTGTCCCCAGGTGTCCTTGTGCATCCCTATGCCAGCGTGGTGGCCCCGAATGCACCAATGGGGTTGGCACCCATGGGTGTCCTTGGGTGTTCCTAGGTGTCCCCACATGCCATGGCCCCGGGTGCGGTCACGGGAACGGTGGGTGTCCCTGGGTGTCCCCAGGTGTCCTTGTGCTTCCCCATGCCAGCGTGGTGGCCCCGAATGCACCGATGGGGTTGGCACCCATGGGTGTCCTTGGGTGTTCCCAGTTGTCCCCACATGCCATGGCCCCGGGTGCGGTCACGGGAACGGTGGGTGTCCCTGGGTGTCCCCAGGTGTCCTTGTGCATCCCCATGCCAGCGTGGTGGCCCCGAAGGCACCGATGGGGTTGGCACCCATGGGTGTCCTTGGGTGTTCCCAGTTGTCCCCACATGCCATGGCCCCGGGTGCGGTCACGGGAACGGTGGGTGTCCCTGGGTGTCCCCAGGTGTCCTTGTGCATCCCCATGCCAGCGTGGTGGCCCCGAAGGCACCGATGGGGTTGGCACCCATGGGTGTCCCCAGGTGTCCCCACGCCGTGGCCTTGGGTGCAGCAATAGGGATGGTGTCCCTGGATGTCCCTGTGCATCCCCGTGCCAGCATGGTGGCCCTGAATGCACCAATGGTAATGGCACCCATGGGTGCTCATGGGTGTCCCTGTGCATCCCAATGCTAGTGTGGTGGCCCTGAATGCACCAATGGTGATGGCACCCATGGGTGCTCCTGGGTGTCCCCAGGTGTCCCCAGGCCTCCCCCTGCCAACGCAACGTCCCTGACTGCAGTGACAGATATGGCACCCATGGGTGTCCTTGGGGGTCCTCAAACCTTGCCCTGCCAGCGCAACGTCCCCATCGAATACAGCACCTATGGGTGTCCCCAGACCTCCCTGTGCCAGCATAATGTCCCTGATCGATACAGCACCCGCGGGTGTCTTCTGGTGTCCCCACACCTGCCCCTGCTAGCATGAGGTCATGACAGATATGGCACCCATGGGTGTCCTCAAGCCTCTCCCTGCCAGCATGACATCCCCAAGATGTAAGGCGCCCATGGGTGTCCCTGGGTGTCCCCACGCTTTCCCCTGCCAGCACGACATCCATGAGAGACACAGCACCCATGGGTGTCCCTGGGTGTCCTCAAACCTTTCCCTGCCAGCACAATGTCCATGAGAGACACAGCACCCATGGGTGTCCCTGGGTGTCCCCACGCTTTCCCCTGCCAGCACGACATCCATGAGAGACACAGCACCCATGGGTGTCCCTGGGTGTCCTTGGGTGTTCTCAAACCTTTTCCTGCCAGCACAATGTCCATGAGAGACACAGCACCCATGGGTGTCCTTGGGTGTCCTCAAACCTTTCCCTGCCAGCACAATGTCCATGAGAGACACAGCACCCATGGGTGTCCTTGGGTGTCCTCAAACCTTTCCCTGCCAGCACAACGTCCATGAGAGACACAGCACCCATGGGTGTCCTTGGGTGTCCTCAAACCTTTCCCCACCAGCACAACGTCCCCAGCTGCACCCACAGCCCCGGGCACCCATGGGTGCCCCTGGACACCCCAACCTTCCCCCCATTTCTCCCCACCCCTAACCCACCCCAACCCTCCCCCCGGCACCCACGGGTGCCCCCAGGGCTGAAGCCCTGCCGGGGCGCCCGCAGCTCCTGCTTCAACGGGGGCACCTGCGTGGACGGCGTCGCCTCCTTCACCTGCCGCTGCCGCCCCGGCTTCACCGGCGCCCACTGCCAGCACCCGCCCGACGGGTGCCGGGCCCAGCCCTGCCTGCACGGCGGCACCTGCCTCCCCGCCGCCGCCCCCGGCGCCTACCGCTGCCGCTGCGCCCGCGGCTACGCCGGCGCCCAGTGCCAGGTAAGCGCCCGCGGGTGGGCACCCATGGGTGCAAATGATCTCAGGTGGGGACGAGGGACCCTCTTGGGTGGGCATTTGTAGAGGCAAGTGACCCACTTGGGTGGGAACCCATGGGTGCGAGGGACCTTCTTGGGTGGGCACCCATGGAGACAAGGGACCCAGTTGGGTGGGAACCCATGGGAGCGAGGGACTTTCTTGGGTGGGCACCCATGGGGGCGAGAGACCTGCTCAGGTGGGCACCCCTGGGGGTGAGGGCCCCTCTTGGGTGGGCACCCATGGAGACAAGTGACCCACTCGGGAGGGCACCCATGGCTGTGAGTGACCCAGTTGGTTGGGAACCCATGGGTGCAAGTGACCCGCTCAGGTGGGCACCCATGGGGGCGAGGGACTTTCTTGGGTGGGCATTTATAGAGGCAAGTGACCCACTCAGGTGGGCACCCATGGCTGTGAATGACCCACTTGGGTGGGCACCCATGGGTGCAAGTGACCTGCTCAGGTGGACACCGATGGGGTTGAGGGACCCACTCAAGTGGGCACCCGTGGGGATGAGAGACCTGCTCGTGTGGGCACCCGTGGGGTTGAGCAGTCCCCTTGGGTGGGCACCCATGGGTGCAAATGACCCACTCAGGTGTGCACCCATGGGGGCGAGGGACCCTCTTAGGTAGGTGCCCACGGGTGCAAATGACCCACTCAGGTGGGCACCCATGGCTGTGAATGACCCACTCAGGTGGGCACCCATGGGGACGAGAGACCTGTACGAGTGGGCACCCATGGGCGCAAATGACCTGCTCAGGTGGGCACCCATGGGGGCGAGGGACCTTCTTGGGTGAGCACCTATGGAGGCAAGTGACCCACTCGAGTGGGCACCCATCGGTGCAAGTGACCCGCTCAGGTGGGCACCCATGGGGGCGAGGGACCTTCTTGGGTGGGCACCTATGGAGGCAAGTGACCACTCGAGTGAGCACCCATGGGTGCAAATGACCTGCTCAGGTGGGCACCCCTGGGAGCAAGGGACCCTCTTGGGTGGGCACCCATGGAGGCAAGTGACCCACCTGGGTGGGCACCCATGGCTGTGAGTGACCCACTTGGGTGGGAACCAAGGGGTGGGAGGAACCCTCTTGGGTGGGCACTCATGGATACAAATGACCTGCTCAGGTGAGCACCCATGGGTGCAAGGGACCCTCTTGGGTGGGCACCCACAGGTGCAAATGACCCGCTCAGGTGGGCACCCGTGGTCGTGAGTGACCTGGGTGGGTGGACACGATGGGTGCCCTCCCTCTGCAAATGCCTCCTTGGGTGGGCACCCATGGGTGCTCTTTCTGCTAATGACCCCCACCCACCGTCACCCGTCGCCCGCTGCCACCCGCCGTCTCGGCAGCTCCCGGTGGACCTGTGCCAGCCGTCGCCCTGCCGCAACGGCGCCCGCTGCGTCCAGACGGGCCCCGAGGTGACCTGCGAGTGTCCCGGCGGCTGGTCGGGCCCCACCTGCGACGTCCCCAACGTGTCCTGCGCCGCCGCCGCCGCCCGCAGGGGTGAGCCGCCCGGATGCCTGGGCCCCCGCCCGCCGCGATGGCGGGGGGTGCTGGGGCGGGTTCGAGCGCACCCGGACGCCTGGGTCCCCTCGCGGTTCACGGGTGCTGGGTCCTTTCTGGGTTCGTGGGTGATGGGTCCCCTCCTGGTTCATGGGTGCTGGGTCCTTTCCCAGTTCACGTGTGCTGGGTTCCCTCCTGGTTCATGGGTGCTGGGTCCTTTCTGGGTTCATGGGTGCTGGGAGGCCTGGAGGGAGATTCCAACATGCCTGGATGCCTGGGTCCCTTCTGGGTTCACGGGTGCTGGGTGCCTTCTGAGTTCATGGGTGCTGGGTCCTGTCTGGGTTCATGGGTGCTGGGTCCTGTCTGGGTTCATGGGTGCTGGGTCCTTTCCCAGTTCACGTGTGCTGGGTTCCCTCCTGGTTCGTGGGTGCTGGGTCCCTTCTGGGTTCACGGGTGCTGGGTCCCTTCTGAGTTCATGGGTGCTGGGTCCTGTCTGGGTTCATGGGTGCTGGGGGGTTACAATGAGCCCGGACGCCTGGGTTCCCTCCTGGTTCATGGGTGCTGGGTCCTTTCTGGGTTCGTGGGTGCTGGGTCCCCTCCTGGTTCATGGGTGCTGGATCCGCTCCTGGTTCGTGGGTGCTGAGAGACCTGGAGGGAGATTCCAACATGCCCGGACGCCTGGGTCCCTTCTTGGTTCACGGGTGCTGGGTCCCTTCTGAGTTCATGGGTGCCGGGTCCTGTCTGGGTTCATGGGTGCTGGGGGGTTATAATGCGCCCGGACGCCTGGGTCCCCTCCCAGTTTGTGGGTGCTGGGTCCTTTCTGGGTTCATGGGTGCTGAGAGACCTGGAGGGAGATTCCAACATGCCCGGACGCCTGGGTCCCTTCTGGGTTCACGGGTGCTGGGTCCCTTCTGAGTTCATGGGTGCCGGGTCCTGTCTGGGTTCATGGGTGCTGGGGGGGTTATAATGCGCCCAGACGCCTGGGTCCCCTCCTGGTTCATGGGTGCTGGGTCCTTTCTGGGTTCGTGGGTGATGGGTCCCCTCCTGGTTCATGGGTGCTGGGTCCTTTCTGGGTTCATGGGTGCTGAGAGACCTGGAGGGAGATTCCAACATGCCCGGACGCCTGGGTCCCTTCTGGGTTCACGGGTGCTGGGTCCCTTCTGAGTTCATGGGTGCCGGGTCCTGTCTGGGTTCATGGGTGCTGGGGGTTATAATGAGCCCGGACTCCTGGGTTCCCTCCTGGTTCATGGGTGCTGGGTCCTGTCTGGGTTCATGGGTGCTGGGAGGCCTGGGAGGGGTTATAATGCACCCGGATGCCTGGGTCCCCTCCTGGTTCATGGGTGCTGGGTCCTTTCTGGGTTCATGGGTGATGGGTCCCCTCCTGGTTCATGGGTGCTGGGTCCTTTCTGGGTTCATGGGTGCTGAGAGACCTGGAGGGAGATTCCAACATGCCCGGACGCCTGGGTCCCTTCTGAGTTCATGGGTGCCGGGTCCTGTCTGGGTTCATGGGTGCTGGGGGGTTACAATGAGCCCGGACGCCTGTGTTCCCTCCTGGTTCATGGGTGCTGGGTCCTTTCTGGGTTCGTGGGTGATGAGAGGCCTGGAGGGAGATTCCAACATGCCCGGACGCCTGGGTCCCTTCTGGGTTCACGGGTGCTGGGTCCCTTCTGAGTTCATGGGTGCTGGGTCCCTTCTTGGTTCATGGGTGCTGGGAGGCCTGGGGGGTTATAATGCGCCCAGATGCCTGGGTCCCCTCCTGGTTCATGGGTGCTGGGTCCTTTCTGGGTTCATGGGTGCTGGGTCCTTTCCCAGTTCATGGGTGCTGGGGGACCTGGGGGGTGGAGGTGGATGTTCCAACGCGCCCGGACGCCTGGGCCCGCCCTGTCACCGCAGGGGTGACCCCGGAGCAGCTGTGCCACGCGCGGGGCCGCTGCGTGGACACCGGCAGCACCCACCAGTGCCTGTGCCACGAGGGCTACGCGGGCGCCTACTGCGAGGGCACCCTGGACCGCTGCCAGCCCGACCCCTGCCAGCACGGCGCCACGTGCCGCAGCTACGTGGGCGGCTTCCACTGCGAGGTGAGGGGCCCCCCACCCCGACAGCACCCTTGGGTGCCCCCCCGGGTCCCTCCTGGCTGGTTGCACCCGGGAGGGGGTTTTCCAGGTGCCCCCAGGGTGGTTTTGCAGGAGGGAGGAGGTGGGTGGCAGTGGGTGCACCCATGGGTGCTCCCGGATGCCTCCTGGCTGGTTGCACCCGGGAGGGGTTTTTTCCAGGTGCCCCCAGGGTAGTTTTGCACAAGGGAGGAGGTGGGTGCACCCATGGGTGCCCCTGGATCCCTCCTGGCTGGCTGCACCCAGGAGGGTTTTTTCCAGGTGGTTTTGCAGGAGGGAGGAGGTGAGTGCACCCATGGGTGCCCCCGGACGCCTGGGTCCCTCCTGGCTGGTTGCACCCAGGAGGGGTTTTTCCGGGTGCCCCCAGGGTGGTTTTGCAGAAGGGAGGAGGTGGGTGGCGGTGGGTGAACCCATGGGTGCCCCCGGATCCCTCCTGGCTGGTTGCACCCAGGAGAGGTTTTTCTGGGTGGTTTTGCAGCAGGGAGGAGGTGGGTGCACCCATGGGTGCCCCCGGGTCCCTCCTGGCTGGTTGCACCCGGGAGGGGGTTTTCCAGGTGCCCCCAGGGTGGTTTTGCAGGAGGGAGGAGGTGGGAGGAGGTCGGTGCACCCATGGGTGCCCCCAGATCCGTCCTGGCTGGCTGTACCCAGGAGAGGTTTTTCCAGGTGGCTTTGCAGGAGGGAGGAGGTGGGTGGTGGTGGGTGCACCCATGGGTGCCCCCGGATCCCTCCTGGCTGGTTGCACCCGGGAGAGGTTTTTCCGGGTGGTTTTGCAGGAGGGAGGAGGTGGGTGCACCCATGGGTGCCCCTGGACACGTGGGTCCCTCCTGGCTGGTTGCACCCGGGAGAGGTTTTTCCGGGTGGCTTTGCAGGAGGGAGGAGGTGGGTGCACCCATGGGTGCCCCCGGACACGTGGGTCCCTCCTGGCTGGTTGCACCCGGGAGAGGTTTTTCCGGGTGGTTTTGCAGGAGGGAGGAGGTGGGTGCACCCATGGGTGCCCCTGGACGCCTGGGTCCCTCCTGGCTGGTTGCACCCAAGAGGGGTTTTGCAGGAGGGAGGAGCTGGGTGGCAGTGGGTGCACCTATGGGTGCCCCCGGATCCCTCCCGGCTGGCTGCACCCAGGAGGGGATTTTCCAGGTGGTTTTGCAGCAGGGAGGAGGTGGGTGCACCCATGGGTGCCCCCGGATCCCTCCTGGCTGGCTGCACCCGGGAGGGGATTTTCCAGGTGGCTTTGCAGGAGGGAGGAGGTGGGTGCACCCATGGGTGCCCCCGGACACGTGGGTCCCTCCTGGCTGGTTGCACCCGGGAGAGGTTTTTCCGGGTGGCTTTGCAGCAGGGAGGAGGTGGGTGGCGGCGGGTGCCCCCGGACGTCTGGGTCCCTCCCGGCTGGCTGCACCCGGGAGGGGGCTTTCCGGGTGGCTTTGCAGGAGGGAGGAGGTGGGTGGCGGCGGGTGCCCCCGGACGCCTGGGTCCCTCCTGGCTGGCTGCACCCGGGAGGGGTTTTTCCGGGTGATTTTGCAGCAGGGAGGAGGTGGGTGCACCCATGGGTGCCCCGGTCGCCCACGGGTGCCCCCGCAGTGTCCGCCGGGCTTCGAGGGCGAGCGGTGCCAGCGGGAGGTGGACGAGTGCCAGTCGCGGCCCTGCCAGAACGGCGGCTCCTGCGTCGACCTCGTGGGCCGCTACGTCTGCTCCTGCCCGCCGGGCACCCTGGGTAGGTGCCACCGCCCCGGTGCCGGGGGACACGGGGACCTCGTGCCCGCCGTGCCGGCATGGCAGTGGGCGGCAGCCCTGGGGTCCGCATGTTTTCATGCCCAGGTGACATCGTGCAGCGTCCCCATATCTCCATGCCCAGGTGGCATCGGATAGTGTCCCCGTGTCCCCATGCCTGGGTGGCACCGAGCAGTGTCCCCATGTCCCCATGCCCCAGTGGCATCATGCTGAGTCCCTCTGTCCCCATGCCTGGGTGGCACCAGGCCACGTCCCCATGTCCCCATGCCAGGGTGGCACTGAGCCAGATCCCCATGTTCTTATGTCAGGGTGGCACTAGGCCACATCCCCGTGTCCCCATGCCCATGTGGCACCATGCTGGGTCCCCATGTTCCCAAGACAGGGTGGCATCATGCTAGGTCCCTGGGTCCCCATGCCCAGGTGGCACCAGGCTGCATCTCCATGTCCCCATGCCCAGGTGGCACCATGCAGTATCCCCATGTCCCCATGCCCGGGTGTCACAGGGCCATGTCCCCATGCCCAGGTGGCACCGGGTTGGATCCCTATGCCCGGGTGGCACCATGCAGTGTCCCCATGCCCGTGTGTCACAGGACCATGTCCCCATGCCCGGGTGGCCCCATGCAGTGTCCCCACGCCCGGGTGTCCCAGGACCATGTCCCCATGCCCAGGTGGCCCCATGCAGCGTCCCCACACCCGGGTGTCCCAGGACCATGTCCCCATGCCCAGGTGGCCCCATGCAGCGTCCCCACGTCCGGGTGTCCCAGAACCATGTCCCCATGCCCGGGTGGCCCCATGCAGCGTCCCCACGCCCGGGTGTCCCAGGACCATGTCCCCATGCCCGGGTGGCCCCATGCAGCGTCCCCACGCCCGGGTGTCCCAGGACCATGTCCCCATGCCCGGGTGGCCCCATGCAGCGTCCCCACGCCCGGGTGTCCCAGAACCATGTCCCCATGCCCGGGTGGCCCCATGCAGCGTCCCCATGCCCGGGTGTCCCAGAACCATGTCCCCATGCCCGGGTGGCCCCATGCAGCGTCCCCACGCCCGGGTGTCCCAGAACCATGTCCCCATGCCCGGGTGGCCCCATGCAGCGTCCCCACGCCCGGGTGTCCCAGGACCATGTCCCCATGCCCGGGTGGCCCCATGCAGTGTCCCCACGCCCGGGTGTCCCAGAATCATGTCCCCATGCCCGGGTGGCCCCATGCAGCGTCCCCACGCCTGGGTGTCACAGAACCATGTCCCCATGCCCGGGCGGCCCCATGCAGCGTCCCCACGCCCGGGTGTCCCAGGACCATGTCCCCATGCCCGGGTGGCCCCATGCAGCGTCCCCACGCCCGGGTGTCCCAGAACCATGTCCCCATGCCCGGGTGGCCCCATGCAGCGTCCCCACGCCCGGGTGTCCCAGGACCATGTCCCCATGCCCGGGCGGCCCCATGCAGCGTCCCCATGCCCGGGTGTCCCAGAACCATGTCCCCATGCCCAGGTGGCCCCATGCAGCGTCCCCACGCCCGGGTGTCCCAGAACCATGTCCCCATGCCCGGGTGGCCCCATACAGTGTCCCCACGCCTGGGTGTCCCAGAACCATGTCCCCATGCCCGGGTGGCCCCATACAGTGTCCCCACACCCGGGTGTCCCAGAACCATGTCCCCATGCCCGGGTGGCCCCGTGCAGCGTCCCCACATCCGGGTGTCCCAGAACCATGTCCCCATGACCGGGTGGCCCCATGCAGCGTCCCCACGCCCGGGCGGCCCCGGGCCGTGTCCCCGGGCGCGGGCGGCGGTGGCCGTGTCCCCGCGTGCCCCCGCCAGCCCCGTGCGCCCGCAGGCGTGCTCTGCGAGATCAACGAGGACGACTGCGCGGCGGGGCCGGGCACCCGGGCACCCAAGTGCCTCAACAACGGCACCTGCGTGGACCAGGTCGGGGGGTACCGCTGCGCCTGCCCCCCCGGCTACACCGGCCGCCGCTGCGAGGGTGACGTCAACGAGTGCCGCAGCCAGCCCTGCCACCCGCGCCACAGCCGGGCCTGCGTGCAGGGCGCCAACGCCTACCGCTGCCTCTGCCAGCCCGGCTTCACCGGTGGGCACTGGGCACCTTGGGGTGCAGGGTGGTGCCAGGGTGGGCACTGGGCACCTTGGGGTGCAGGGTGCTGCCGGGGTGGGCACTGGGCATGGGGGGCTGTGCCGGGGTGGGCACTGGGCACCTTGGGGTGCAGGGGGCTGCCGGGGTGGGCACTGGGCACCTTGGGGTGCAGGGTGCTGCCGGGGTGGGCACTGGGCATGGGGGGCTGTGCCGGGGTGGGCACTGGGCACCTTGGGGTGCAGGGGGCTGCCGGGGTGGGCAATGGGCACCTTGGGGTGAAGGGTGGTGCCAGGGTGGGCACTGGGCACCTTGGGGTGCGGGGTCATGCCAGGGTGGGCACTGGGCACCTTGGGGTGCAGGGTGCTGCCGGGGTGGGCACTGGGCATGGGGGGCTGTGCCGGGGTGGGCACTGGGCACCTTGGGGTGCAGGGGGCTGCCGGGGTGGGCAATGGGCACCTTGGGGTGAAGGGTGGTGCCAGGGTGGGCACTGGGCACCTTGGGGTGCGGGGTCATGCCAGGGTGGGCACTGGGCACCTTGGGGTGCAGGGGGCTGCCGGGGTGGGCACTGGGCACCTTGGGATGCAGGGTGCTGCCGGGGTGGGCAATGGGCACCTTGGGGTGAAGGGTGGTGCCAGGGTGGGCACTGGGCACCTTGGGGTGCAGGGTGCTGCCGGGGTGGGCAATGGGCATGGGGGGCTGTGCCGGGGTGTGGGGTGGCACTGAGGTGGGCACTGGGCACCTTGGGGTGCAGGGTGGTGCCGGGGTGGGCACTGGGCACATTGGGGTGCAGGGGGCTGCCGGGGTGGGCACTGGGCACCTTGGGATGCAGGGGGCTGCTGGGGTGGGCAGCGGGCACGGGGGTCTGTGCCGGGGCGTGGGTCGCGATGGGGTGGGCAGTGGGCACCTTGGGGTGCAGGTGGTGCCGGGGTGGGCACTGGGCATGGGGGGCTGTGCCGGGGTGTGGGGTGGCGATGGGGTGGGCACTGGGCACCTTGGGGTGCAGGGTGGTGCCGGGGTGGGCAATGGGCACCTTGGGGTGCAGAGTGGTGCCAGGGTGGGCAAGGGGCATGGGGGGCTGTGCTGGGGTGCAGGGTGCTGCTGGGGTGGGCAATGGGCATGTGGGGACCGCGCCAGGGTGGCACTGGGGTGGCACTGGGGTGGGCAACAGGCATGGGGGGCTGTGCCAAGGTGCAGGGTGCTGCTGGGGTGGGCAATGGGCACCTTGGGGTGCAGGGTCATGCCAGGGTGGGCAACGGGCATGTGGGGCTGTGCCGGGGTGTGGGGTGGCGATGGGGTGGGCACTGGGCACATGGGGCTGTGCCAGGGTGTGGGGTGCTGCTGGGGGGGGCAATGGGCACCTTGGGGTGCAGGGTGCTGCCAGGGTGGGCAGTGGGCACACGGGGACCATGCCAGGGTGCACAGTCATGCCAGGGTGCCGGGCTGGGTGCCAGGCCCATGCCAGGGTGCCAGGCTGGGTGCCAGCCCCTTGCCAGTGCCGTGCCATGGTGCCAGGCTGGGTGCCAGGCCCATGCCATGGTGCCGGGCTGGGTGCCAGGCCCGTGCCAGGGTGCCAGGCTGGGTGCCAGGCCCATGCCAGGGTGCTGGGCTGGGTGCCAGGACTATGCCAGGGTGCCAGGCTGGGTGCCAGGCCCATGCCAGGGTGCCGGGCTGGGTGCCAGGACTGTGCCAGGGTGCCAGGCTGGGTGCCAGGCCCGTGCCAGGGTGCCAGGCTGGGTGCCAGGACTATGCCAGGGTGCCAGGCTGGGTGCCAGGCCCATGCCAGGGTGCCGGGCTGGGTGCCAGGACTATGCCAGGGTGCCAGGCTGGGTGCCAGGCCCATGCCAGGGTGCCGGGCTGGGTGCCAGGACTATGCCAGGGTGCCAGGCTGGGTGCCAGGCCGGTGCCAGGGTGCCAGGCTGGGTGCCAGGCCCATGCCAGGGTGCCGGGCTGGGTGCCAGGCCTGTGCCAGGGTGCCGGGCTGGGTGCCAGGCCCGTGCCAGGGTGCCAGGCTGGGTGCCAGGCCGGTGCCAGCCCCTGGCCCCCCCCGTCACCGCCGCGCTGTCGTGGCCGCAGGGCGCCGCTGCGAGAGCCCGGTGGACCCGTGCGAGGTGCAGCCGTGCCAGAGCGGCGGGCAGTGCCAGCCGGCCCCCGGCACCCCGCTCGGCTTCCTCTGCCGCTGCCCGCCGGTGAGCGCCCGCGGGGCCGGGGACGCCGGGCACCCGCTGCCGTGGGGCTCGCGTGGGGCTGGGGCAACACGGGTGGGCGCCGGGCTGGGTGCACCCGCTGCCATGGGGCTGGGTGCCAGGCGGGTGCTGGTGTGGGTCTGGGGGCACAGATGGGCATGGGGTTGGGTGCACCCAAGGGTCTGGTGCCAGGTGGGTGCTGGGGCTGTCCTGGGTGGCCCAGGTGGGCATGGGGCTGGGTGCAGGTGGTGCCATGGGGTTGGGTGCACCCAAGGTTCTGGTGCCAGGTGGGTGCTGGGGATGTCCTGGGTGGACGTGGTGTTGGGTGCACCCAAGGGTCTGGTGCCAGGTGGGTCCTGGGGATGTCCTGGGTGGCCCAAGTGGGCATGAGGTTGGGTGCACCCAAGGGTCTGGTGCCAGGTGGGTGCTGGAGATGTCCTGGGTGGGCATGGGGTTGGGTGCACCCAAGGGTTGGGTGCCAGGTGGGTGCTGGAGATGTCCTGGGTGGGCATGGGGTTGGGTGCACCCAAGGGTTGGGTGCCAGGTGGGTGCTGGGGCTGTCCTGGGTGGCCCAGGTGGGCATGGGGCTGGGTGCAGGTGGTGCCATGGGGCTGGGTGCACCCAAGGGTTGGGTGCCAGGTGGGTACCACAGTTGTCCTGGGTGGGCATGGGTGGCCCAGGTGGGCATGGGGTTGGGTGCACCCAAGGTTCTGGTGCCAGGTGGGTGCTGGAGATGTCCTGGGTGGACGTGGGGTTGGGTGCACCCAAGGGTCTGGTGCCAGGTGGGTAGCACGGATGTCCTGGGTGGATGTGGGGTTGGGTGCACCCAAGGGTTGGGTACCAGGTGGGTGCTGGAGATGTCCTGGGTGGACGTGGGGCTGGGTGCACCCAAGGGTCTGGTGCCAGCTGGGTGCTGGAGATGTTCTAGATGGCCCAGGTGGACGTGGGGCTGGGTGCACCCAAGGGTCTGGTGCCAGCTGGGTGCTGGAGATGTTCTAGATGGCCCAGGTGGATGTGGGGCTGGGTGCACCCAAGGGTCTGGTGCCAGGTGGGTGCTGGGGATGTTCTAGATGGCCCAGGTGGACGTGGGGCTGGGTGCACCCAAGGGTCTGGTGCCAGGTGGGTGCCGGGGATGTCCTGGGTGGACGTGGGGCTGGGTGCACCCAAGGGTCTGGTGCCAGGTGGGTACCACGGATGTCCTGGGTGGACGTGGGGCTGGGTGCACCCAAGGGTCTGGTGCCAGCTGGGTGCTGGAGATGTTCTAGATGGCCCAGGTGGACGTGGGGCTGGGTGCACCCAAGGGTCTGGTGCCAGGCGGGTACCGCGGCCGTCCCGGGCGTGCACGGGGCCGGGTGCCCCCTCTAACCCCCCCTTTCCCCCCACCCCGGCAGGGCTTCGCGGGCGCCCGCTGCGAGCGGGGGACGGCCTCGTGCCGCCAGCTCTCCTGCGCCAACGGGGGCAGCTGCCAGCCGTCGCCCCTGGGCGCCCGCTGCGCCTGCCCGCCGGGCTTCGGCGGTCCCGAGTGCCGGGCGGGCGCCAACGGCACCTGCGGCTGCCTCAACGGGGGCAGCTGCGGCGCGGGGGGCACCCGCTGCCTCTGCGCCCCGGGCTTCGAGGGAGCCCGCTGCGAGCGGGCGCCGGCGCCCGACCCCGCCGGCTGCCCCGCGCCCGAGTGCCGGGGCCGGGGCGGCGACGGGCGCTGCGACCGGCGGTGCAACAGCGCGCCGTGCCGCTGGGACGGCGGCGACTGCTCGCTGCTGGTGGGCGACCCTTGGCAGCACTGCCGGGCCGCCGGGTGCCCGCAGCTCTTCAACAACAGCCGCTGCGACCCGGCCTGCAACACGGCGCCCTGCCTCTACGACAACTTCGACTGCCGGGCCCGCGACCGCGCCTGCAAGTGGGTGCCACCCCGCCGCGTTCCCCGCCCCGCCGCCGTGGGCCACCCCTGCCCAGCCTGCCCCGTGCCCACCTTAGCTGGTGACCTCCGTGCCCACCTGTCCCATGCCTGCTCTAAGCAGTGTCACCCATGTCCATCCTGGTCTATGGCCACCCTGTCGTGTTGTCCGTGGTCACCCTGGGCTGGGCCACCCATGTCCATCCTGGTCCGTGGCCACCCTGTCGTGTTGTCCGTGGTCACCCTGGGCTGGGCCACCCATGTCCATCCTGGTCCGTGGCCACCCTGCCGTGTTGCCCATGGTCAACCTGTGGTTGGCCACCCCTGCCCAGCCTGCCCCATGCCCACCTTAGCTGGTGACCTCCGTGCCCACCTGTCCCATGCCTGCTCTAAGCAGTGTCACCCATGTCCATCCTGGTCCGTGGCCACCCTGTCGTGTTGTCTGTGGTCACCCTGGGCTGGGCCACCCATGTCCATCCTGGTCTGTGGCCACCCTGTCGTGTTGTCCGTGGTCACCCTGGGCTGGGCCACCCATGTCCATCCTGGTCTATGGCCACCCTGCCATGTTGCCCATGGTCAACCTGTGGTTGGCCACCCATGTCCATCCTGGTCCGTGGCCACCCTGCTGTGTTGCCCATGGTCAACCTGTGGTTGGCCACCCATGTCCATCCTGGTCTATGGCCACCCTATCGTGTTGTCCGTGGTCACCCTGTGCTTGACCACCCATGTCCATACATGGCCACTTTGTCATGTCACCCATGGTCACCCTGGGCTGGGCCACCCCTGCCCAGCCTGCCCCGTGCCCACCTTAGCTGGTGACCTCCGTGCCCACCTGTCCCATGCCTGCTCTAAGCAGTGTCACCCATGTCCATCCTGGTCCGTGGCCACCCTGTCGTGTTGTCCGTGGTCACCCTGGGCTGGGCCACCCATGTCCATCCTGGTCCGTGGCCACCCTGTCGTGTTGTCCGTGGTCACCCTGGGCTGGGCCACCCATGTCCATCCTGGTCTATGGCCACCCTGTCGTGTTGTCCATGGTCACCCTGGGCTGGGCCACCCATGTCCATCCTGGTCTATGGCCACCCTGCCGTGTTGCCCATGGTCAACCTGTGCTTGGCCACCCATGTCCATCCTGGTCCGTGGCCACCCTGCCATGTTGCCCATGGTCAACCTGTGGTTGGCCACCCATGTCCATCCTGGTCTATGGCCACCCTATCGTGTTGTCCGTGGTCACCCTGGGCTGGGCCACCCATGTCCATACATGGCCACTTTGTCATGTCACCCATGGTCACCCTGGGCTGGGCCACCCATGTCCATCCTGGTCCGTGGCCACCCTGTCATGTTACGCATGGTCACCCTGTGCTTGGCCACCGATGTCCATCCTGGTCCGTGGCCACCCTGCCGTGTTGCCCATGGTCAACCTGTGCTTGGCCACCCATGTCCATCCTGTCCCATGGTCACCCTGTCTTGTGTCACCCGCGCCCATCCTGGTCCATGGCCACCCTGTCATGTCCCCCATGCCCACCTTGCCCACCCTATCTAGCCCCCATGCCCACCCTAACCATTACCCCATGTCCCCCATGCCCACCCTGTTTGGTGCCCCATGCCCACCCTACCCCATGGCCATCCCATCCCATGGCCCCATGCCCACCTTACCTGGTGACCACCATGCCCACCCCATCACGTACCCCCTGCCCACCCTGGCCTATGTCCCCCATGCCCACCCTATCCATGACCCCATGTCCCCCATGCCCACCCTATTTGGTGCCCCATGCTTACCCTACCCCATAGCCATCCCATCCCATGGCCCCATGCCCACCTTACCTGGTGACCACCATGCCCACTCCATCACGTACCACCTGCCCATCCTGGCCTATGTCCCCCATGCCCACCCTATCCATGACCCCATGTCCCCCATGCCCACCCTATTTGGTGCCCCATGCTTACCCTACCCCATAGCCATCTCATCCCATGACCCCATGCCCACCTTACCTGGTGGCCACCGTGCCCACCCCATTGCGTACCCCATTCCCACCCTTCCTGGTGCCCCATGCCCACCCTACCCCAAAGCCACCTTACCTGGTGGCCACCATGCCCACCCCATCGCGTCCCCCCTGCCCTGCCCCGCGCCCGTGCGGTGCCCGCGGGCAGCGGCGCCCTGCCCTCCCGCAGCCCCGTCTACGAGCAGTACTGCTCCGACCACTTCGCCGACGGCCAGTGCGACCAGGGCTGCAACACGGAGGAGTGCGGCTGGGACGGGCTCGACTGCGCCGGCGAGGTGCCCGAGGCGCTGGCCCGCGGCGTGCTGGTGGTCACCGTGCTGCTGCCGCCCGAGGAGCTGCGGCGTGCCAGCACCGCCTTCCTGCAGCGGCTCAGCGCCATCCTGCGCACCTCGCTGCGCTTCCGCCTCGACCGCCACGGCCGCTACATGATCGAGCCCTACTACCGGCCCCAGCGCCTGCGCCGGCGCGAGGTGGCCCCCGAGGTCATCGGGTGAGCCGGGGGGCACGGGGCGGCTGGGGGGCACGGGGCGGGGGGCACTGCACGGGGATGTGGGTGCTGGGTGGGGTGGTGGACACTGGGGATGTGACGTGGGGTCATGGGTGCTGGGTGGGATGGGGCTGGGCGACATGGCGACACAACATAGGGACATGGGTGCTGGGTGGGGCTGGGGGACATGGCGACACAACATAGGGATGTGGGTCCTGGGTGGGGCTGGGGGACATGGCGACACAACATAGGGACGTGGGTGCTGGGTGGGGTGGGGCTGGGGGACATGGGGCCATGACATAGGGACGTGGGTGCTGGGTGGGGTGGGGCTGGGGGACATGGCAACACAAAGTAGGGACATGGGTGCTGGGTGGGGCTGGGGGACATGGCGACACAACATAGGGATGTGGGTCCTGGGTGGGGTGGGGCTGGGGGACATGGGGCCATGACATAGGGACGTGGATGCTGGGTGGGATGGTGGACGCTGGGGACATGACATGGGGCCATGGGTGCTGGGTGGGGTGGTGGACACTGGGGATGTGACGTGGGGCCATGGGTGCTGGGTGGGATGGGGCTGGGGGACATGGCGACACAACGTAGGGACATGGGTGCTGGGTGGGGCTGGGGGACATGGCGACACAACATAGGGATGTGGGTCCTGGGTGGGGTGGGGCTGGGGGACATGGGGCCATGACATAGGGACGTGGATGCTGGGTGGGGTGGTGGACACTGGGGACATGGCATGGGGCCATGGGTGCTGGATGGGGTGGGGTTGGGGGACACTGGGGATGTGACATGGGGCCATGGGTGCTGGGTGGGATGGGGTTGGGGGACATGGGGCCGTGACATAGGGACGTGGGTGCTGGGTGGGGTGGGGCTGGGGGACATGGCAACACGACATGGGAACATGAGTGTTGGGTGGGATGGGGCTGGGGAGCATGGGGGACATGACATGGGGCCATGGGTGCTGGGTGGGATGGGGTTGGGGGCATGGGAGGCATGACATAGGGACATGGGTGCTAGGTGGGGTGGGGCTGGGGGACATGGAGCATGACATAGGGACGTGGGTGCTGGGTGGGGTGGGATGGTGGACACTGGGGACACGACATGGGACCGTGGGTGCTGGGTGGGATGGGGCTGAGGAGCATGGGGGACATGACATGGGTCCATGGGTGCTGGGTGGGAAGGACCAGGGGGACATAGGACTATGAGTGCTGGGTAGGATGGGGCAGAGAGACATGGGGACTCAACATGGGACCATGGGTGCTGGGTGGGATGGGGCTGAGGAGCATGGGGGATATGACATGGGGCCATGGGTGCTGGGTGGGAGGTGGTAGGGGGACATCGGAGGCATGGTATGGGGACATGGGTGCTGGGTGGGAGGTGGCAGGAGACCCCCACGTACGGGCTAAACCTGGGTTGGGGTGATGGAGACCCCACGCGCAGGGGGGACCCTGGCAAAGCTCCCCGCGGTCCCCGCGTCCCCCTAACCCGCCCGTGTCCCCTGGCAGCTCCGTGGTGACGCTGGAGATCGACAACCGCCTCTGCTCGCAGGCCTCCGACAAGTGCTTCCCCGACACCCGCAGCGCCGCCGACTACCTGGCCGCGCTCTCGGCCGTCGAGCGCCTCGACTTCCCCTACCCCATCAAGGCCGTGCGCGGTGAGGGCGGGCGCGCGGCGTCCCTGGGGACGGGGACGGTGGCCTTGGGGCGTGGGGTGGCCCTGAGGCACCTGGTGCCCTCATGGTGCTGGTGGACCTGACCCATGGGGTGGCTTGGCCATGCTGATGTCCTTGATGTTTGGGGTGTCCCCGACACGTAGGGTGCCCAGATGGTGCTGGTGGCCCCAACCCATGGGGTGTCTTGGCCATGCTGATGTCCCTGACGTTTGGGGTGTCCCCAGTGTGGAGGGGTGCCCAGATGGTGCTGGTGGCCCTGACACGTGGGGCGGCTTGGCCATGCTGATGTCCTTGACGTTTGGGGTGTCCCCAATGGGTAGGGGTGCCCAGGTGGTGCTGGTGGCCCTGACGCATGGGTTGGCTTGGCCATGCCAGTGTCCCTAACATTTGAGGTGTCCCCGACACGTAGGGTGCCCAGATGGTGCTGGTGGCCCTGACACGTGGGGCGGCTTGGTCATGCTGATGTCCCTGACATTTGGGGTGTCCCCCATGCGCAGGGTGCCCCGATGGTGCTGGTGGCCCTGATGCATGGGGTGGCTCGCTGATGCTGGTGTCCCCAACATTTGGGGTGCCCTGGTGACACCCTGCCAGTGCCAGTGTCCCCAAGGTGCAGGGTGACCCCAGTGTGCAGAGTTGGCCCTGACACATAGGGTGTCCCTGGTGGTGGTGGCATCCTAACAGTGCCAGTGTCCCCGATGTGCAGGGGTGTCCCCACCATGCAGGGTGCCCCAGTGGTGGCAGTGCCCTGACGCTGTCCCCCACACTCGAGGTGTCCCCAACAAGTAGGACGCCTTGGCGGTGGCAACGCCCCGCTGCTGTCCCCGACGCCCGGGGTTCCCCCGGGCGGTGGCTTCGCCGTGACTTTGTCCCCGGCGCGCAGGTGACAAGCTGCCCGAGGCCCCCGACCCGGTGCGCCTGCTGCCGCTGGTGGTGGTGGGCGGCGTGATCCTGCTGGCCATCGCGGTGCTGGGCGTGCTGGTGGCCCGGCGCAAGCGGGAGCACAGCACCCTCTGGTTCCCCGAGGGCTTCAGCCTCGCCAAGGAGAGCAACAAGGACCGCCGCGAGCCCGTGGGGCAGGACGCCCTGGGCATGAAGTGAGCGGGCACCTGGGGGGGGCCCAGTGCGACTGGGGGGGACACTGGGAGTGCTGGGGGGATCCCAGTGCTACTGGGGAGACACTGGGCCTGGGGGATGTGGGCTGGAGGGGTCCCCATGCAGCTGGGGAGGACCCTGGGGCTGGGGGACACTGGGGCTGGTGAGTCCCTCTGCAGCTTGGGGGGCACTGGGGGTACTGGGGGGGGTCCCAGTGCAACTGGGGGGACCTTACTGCACCTGGTGGGGTTCCCCTTTGGTCGGGGGCCCCCCTAGGTCTGTGGTGGGTCCCGGGTTCCCCTCTGGGTGCGTGTGGGGTCCTGCAGCCCCTTGGGGACCATCTCACTTTGGGCGGGGAGGGGATCCTGACGCTCCCTGAGGTTTCGGGGTGCCCTGTGACCCCCCCCAAACCCCAAATCACCTGGGGAATGGGGGGCCCAGCCTCATGCCCGTGTCCCCCCCACCCAGGAACATCGGGAAAGGCGAGAGCCTCATGGGCGAGCCCTCGGAGGAGTGGCTGGACAGCGAGTGCCCCGAGGCCAAGAGGCTCAAGGTACCTCAGACTGGGGCAGCGCGTGTGTGTGGGGGGATGTCACGGACATTGGTGGCACCGTGGGCCTGGGGGGACACCAGGGGGCCGGATGGGGTGAGCATGGGGCATGGTGGGCACCATGGGCATGGTGGGCATCATGGACCTGGTAGGGTTGGTGTGGGGTCAAGGAGTGATAGCATGGGCATGGTGGGCATCATGGACCTGGTAGGGTTGGTGTGGGGTCTGGGGGTAGCACCATGGGCATGGTGGTCATCATGGACCTGGTAGGGTTGGTGTGGGGCCAGGGGGTGGTAGCATGGGCATGGTGGGCATCATGGACCTGGTAGGGTTGGTGTGGGGTCAGGGGGTGGTAGCATGGGCATGGTGGGCATCATGGACCTGGTGGGGTTGGTGTGGGGTCAAGGAGTGGTAGCATGGGTGTGGTGGGCATCATGGACCTGGTAGGGTTGGTGTGGGGTCTGGGGGTGGTAGCATGGGCATGGTGGGCATCATGGACCTGGTAGGGTTGGTGTGGGGTCTGGGGGTAGCACCATGGGCATGGTGGGCATCATGGACCTGGTAGGGTTGGTGTGGGGTCTGGGGGTGGTAGCATGGGCGTGGTGGGCATCATGGACCTGGTAGGGTTGGTGTGGGGTCAGGGAGTGGTAGCATGGGCATGGTGGGCATCATGGACCTGGTAGGGTTGGTGTGGGGTCTGGGGGTAGCAGCATGGGCATGGTGGGCATGATGGACCTGGTAGGGTTGGTGTGGGGCCAGGGGGTGGTAGCATGGGCATGGTGGGCATCATGGACCTGGTAGGGTTGGTGTGGGGTCAGGGGATGGTAGCATGGGCATGGTGGGCATCATGGACCTGGTAGGGTTGGTGTGGGGCCAGGGGGTGGTAGCATGGGCATGGTGGGCATCATGGACCTGGTAGGGTTGGTGTGGAGTCAAGGGGTGGTAGCATGGGCATGGTGGTCATCATGGACCTGGTAGGGTTGGTGTGGGGTCTGGGGGTAGCAGCATGGGCATGGTGGTCATCATGGACCTGGTAGGGTTGGTGTGGGGTCTGGGGGTAGCAGCATGGGCATGGTGGTCATCATGGACCTGGTAGGGTTGGTGTGGGGTCGGGGGTGGTAGCATGGGCATGGTGGGCATCATGGACCTGGTAGGGTTGGTGTGGGGTCAAGGGGTAGCACCATGGGCATGGTGGGCATCATGGACCTGGTAGGGTTGGTGTGGGGTCTGGGGGTGGTAGCATGGGCATGGTGGTCATCATGGTCCTGGTAGGGTTGGTGTGGGGTCAAGGGGTAGCACCATGGGCATGGTGGGCATCATGGACCTGGTAGGGTTGGTGTGGGGCCAGGGGGTGGTAGCATGTGCATGGTGGGCATCATGGACCTGGTAGGGTTGGTGTGGGGTCTGGGGGTAGCAGCATGGGCATGGTGGGCATCATGGACCTGGTAGGGTTGGTGTGGGGTCTGGGGGTGGTAGCATGGGCGTGGTGGGCATCATGGACCTGGTAGGGTTGGTGTGGGGTCTGGGGGTGGTAGCATGGGCATGGTGGTCATCATGGACCTGGTAGGGTTGGTGTGGGGTCTGGGGGTGGTAGCATGGGCGTGGTGGGCATCATGGACCTGGTAGGGTTGGTGTGGGGCCAGGGGGTGGTAGCATGGGCATGGTGGGCATCATGGACCTGGTAGGGTTGGTGTGGGGTCTGGGGGTGGTAGCATGGGTGTGGTGGGCATCATGGACCTGGTAGGGTTGGTGTGGGGTCTGGGGGTAGCAGCATGGGCATGGTGGTCATCATGGACCTGGTAGGGTTGGTGTGGGGTCTGGGGGTAGCACCATGGGCATGGTGGGCATCATGGACCTGGTAGGGTTGGTGTGGGGCCAGGGGGTGGTAGCATGTGCATGGTGGGCATCATGGACCTGGTAGGGTTGGTGTGGGGTCTGGGGGTAGCAGCATGGGCATGGTGGGCATCATGGACCTGGTAGGGTTGGTGTGGGGTCTGGGGGTGGTAGCATGGGCATGGTGGGCATCATGGACCTGGTAGGGTTGGTGTGGGGTCTGGGGGTGGTAGCATGGGCATGGTGGTCATCATGGACCTGGTAGGGTTGGTGTGGGGTCTGGGGGTGGTAGCATGGGCGTGGTGGGCATCATGGACCTGGTAGGGTTGGTGTGGGGCCAGGGGGTGGTAGCATGGGCATGGTGGGCATCATGGACCTGGTAGGGTTGGTGTGGGGTCTGGGGGTGGTAGCATGGGTGTGGTGGGCATCATGGACCTGGTAGGGTTGGTGTGGGGTCTGGGGGTGGTAGCATGGGCACGGTGGGCATCATGGACCTGGTAGGGTTGGTGTGGGGTCAGGGGGTGGTAGCATGGGCATGGTGGGCATCATGGACCTGGTAGGGTTGGTGTGGGGCCAGGGGGTGGTAGCATGGGCACGGTGGGCATCATGGACCTGGTAGGGTTGGTGTGGGGTCAGGGGGTGGTAGCATGGGCATGGTGGTCATCATGGACCTGGTAGGGTTGGTGTGGGGTCTGGGGGTGGTAGCATGGGCACAGGAGGCACCATGGGACCAGGTAGGGTTGGTGTGGGGTCTGGGGGTAGCAGCATGGGTGTGGTGGGCATCATGGACCTGGTAGGGTTGGTGTGGGGCCAGGGGGTGGTAGGATGGGCATGGTGGGCATCATAGACCTGGTAGGGTTGGTGTGGGGTCTGGGGGTAGCACCATGGGCACAGGAGGCACCATGGGAGCAGGTAGGGTGGGCATGGGTCATGGTGGGCACCATGGGTCATGGTGGGCACCATGAGCAGAGGGGTCATGGCATCGGGGCAGGGGAAGACGTGGCGGGGTGTGGGGCACCTGCAGGGGGTTCCTGGCACCCCGTGACCGGGCACCCTTGGGTGCGCAGGTGGAGGAGCCGGGCGCCGAGCCCGAGGACCCTGTGGACTGCCGCCAGTGGACCCAGCATCACCTGGTGGCAGCTGACATCCGCATGCCGCCCGCCATGGCCCTCACGCCGCCCCAGGGAGAGTTCGACTCCGACTGCATGGACGTCAACGTCCGCGGGCCGGGTAGGGTGGGCACGGGGGGCACCGTGGGCATGGGGGGGGCCAGGGGTATGGGGGCACGGAGGAGACCACTGGGTTGGGGCTGTGATGGGCCAGGTAGGACCAGCGTGGAGGACACCATGGCCATGGGGGGGCCCCATGGGCATGGTAGGGCTGGTGTGAGGTCTGGGGGGGGGTAGTAGCATGGGCAAGGGAGGCCTCACGGGACCAGATAGGGTGGACGTGGGGCGTGGTGGACACCAGGGGCATGGGGGCCACCAAGGACCTGGAAGGAATGGCATGGGGTGCAGGGGGACACCATGGGCGTGGGGGCACAAAGGGCCCAGGTAGGGTGGACATGTGACATGGTGGGCACCATGAGCATGGGGGCACCATGGGACCTGGTAGGGCTGTTGTGGGGTCCTGGGGGGCACCCTGGGGCCAGGCAGGGTGGACATAGGACATGGGGGCCACCATGGGCTTGGGGGCCCTCATGGACCTGGTAGGACTGGTGTAGGGTCCAGGAGGCACCATGGGCTTGGGGGCCACCATGGACCTCGTAGGGCTGTTGTGGGGTCCAGGAGGCACCATGGGCTTGGTGGCCACCATGGACCTCGTAGGGCTGTTGTGGGGTCCAGGAGGCACCATGGGCTTGGTGGCCACCATGGACCTCGTAGGGCTGTTGTGGGGTCCAGGAGGCACCATGGGGCCAGGTAGGGTGGACATAGGACATGGGGGCCACCATGGGCTTGGTGGCCTCCATGGACCTCGTAGGGCTGTTGTGGGGTCCAGGAGGCACCATGGGCTTTGGGGGCCACCATGGACCTCGTAGGGCTGTTGTGGGGTCCAGGAGGCACCATGGGCTTGGTGGCCACCATGGACCTCGTAGGGCTGTTGTGGGGTCCAGGAGGCACCATGGGCTTGGTGGCCACCATGGACCTCGTAGGGCTGTTGTGGGGTCCAGGAGGCACCATGGGGCCAGGTAGGGTGGACATAGGACATGGGGGCCACCATGGGCTTGGGGGCCATCATGGACCTCGTAGGGCTGTTGTGGGGTCCAGGAGGCACCATGGGCTTTGGGGGCCACCATGGACCTCGTAGGGCTGTTGTGGGGTGCCAGGGCCACCCTGGGACCAGCCGGGTGGCGGGCATGGGACATCCCGGAGGCCTGGGCTTCCCAGGGCGCCCGGCGGCCCGCTAACGCCGGCCCGGCGGCGCCCGCAGACGGCTTCACGCCGCTGATGCTGGCCTCCTTCTGCGGCGGCGGCCCGGAGGCCGAGGCGGCCGAGGACGAGGAGGGCGACGACGCCTCGGCCGGCATCATCGGCGACCTCATCTGCCAGGGCGCCAGCCTGGGCGCCCAGACGGACCGCACGGGCGAGACCGCCCTGCACCTGGCCGCCCGCTACGCCCGCGCCGATGCCGCCAAGCGCCTGCTGGACGCCGGCGCCGACACCAACGCCCAGGACAACACCGGGCGCACGCCGCTGCACGCCGCCGTCACCGCCGACGCCCAGGGCGTCTTCCAGGTGAGGCCGCCGGCGCCGGGCGCTGCCGTGGGGCGCGGGAGGCTGCTGTGGGGTGCGGGACCCTGCCAGGAGGAGTGGGACCCCGCCATGGGGCACAGGACCCAACCATGGGGTGTGGGACCCTGCCATGAGGAGTGGGACCCCGCCATGGGGCACAGGACCCAACCATGGGACACAGCCCTAGAGACCCCACCATGATGCATGACACCCAACCATGGGGTGTGGGAACCTGCCGTGAGGAGTGGGACCCCGCCATGGGGCACAGGACCCAACCATGGGGTGTTGGACCCTGCCGTGAGGAGTAGGACCCTGCCATGGGTCATGGGAGGCTGCTGTGGGGTGTGGGACCTTGCCATGAGGAGTGGGACCCCGCCATGGGGCACGGGATGCTGCTGTGGGGTGCGGGACCCTGCCAGGAGGAGTGGGACCCCGCCATGGGGCACAGGACCCAACCATGGGGTGTGGGACCCTGCCATGAGGAGTGGGACCCCGCCATGGGGCGTGGGACCTTGTCATGGGGCACAGCCCTAGAGACCCCACCATGATGCATGACACCCAACCATGCGGTGTGGGACCCCGCCATGGGGCACGGGATGCTGCCATTGGGTGTGGGACCCTGCCGTGAGGAGTGGGACCCCGCCATGGGGTGTGGGACCTTGTCATGGGGCGTGGGACCTTGTCATGGGGCACAGCCCTAGAGACCCCACCATGATGCATGACACCCAACCATGGGGTGTTGGACCCTGCCGTGATTAGTAGGACCCCGCCATGGGGCACAGGACCCTGCCGTGGGGTGTGGGATCCTGCCATGAGGAGTGGGACCCCGCCATGGGGCGTGGGACCTTGTCATGGGGTGTGGGACCTTGTCATGGGGTGTGGGACCCTGCCATGGGGCACAGTCCTAGAGACCCCACCACGATGCATGACACCCAACCATGGGGTGTGGGACCCTGCCATGGGGCACAGCCCTAGAGACCACACCATGATGCCTGGCACCCCACCATGGGGCGTGGGACCCTGCCATGGGGCACAGCCCTAGGGACCCCACCATGATGCATGGCACCCCACCATGGGTCATGGGACCCCACTATGGGGCAGAGCCCTAGGGACCCCGCCACGATGCGTAGCACCCCGCCATGGGGTGCAGGCCCCCGCCGTGGGGCCGGGCCCCCTCCTCCCCAGCCCACCTGCCCCCCAACTCCCCCAGATCCTCATCCGCAACCGCTCCACGGACCTGGACGCCCGCATGGGCGACGGCTCCACGGCGCTCATCCTGGCCGCCCGCCTGGCCGTGGAGGGCATGGTGGAGGAGCTCATCGCCTGCCACGCTGACGTCAACGCCGTCGACGAGAGCGGTGGGTGCCCAGCGGGGCCCCCCCCGGCCAGGGGGGACGTGGTTGTGGGGTCTAGGGGGGGGCTCTGGGTGGTGGGAGTGGGGGGACCGCCCCCCAGGCAGATGTGGGGTCCTTGGGGGTGGTGGGACAGAGAAGGGGGCATCTGGAAGAGGTTTGGGGGGTCCCTTGGGTGGGTTGGGGACAGGGGAACCCCCCCAGGCAGTGGGTGCTGGGGGCGGGGGTCCCTGCGGGGGTCCCTGGGCTGCTGGGGGGGGTCTCACGCCCCCCCGTGCCCCCCCAGGCAAGTCGGCGCTGCACTGGGCCGCGGCCGTGAACAACATGGAGGCGACGCTGGCGCTGCTCAAGAACGGGGCCAACAAGGACATGCAGGACAGCAAGGTGGGGGGGGACGCCCCATTGCCCCTCGCCCCATGTCCCCAAGGGGAGGTGCCCCATTGCCCCTCGTCCCGTGTCCCCAAGGGGAGGTGCCCCATTGCCCCACATCCCCCGGGGGAGACGCCCCATTGTCCCATGCCCACTGGCTCCATGTCCACCCGAGGGGAGATGCCCCATGGCCCAACGTCCCCAAGGGGAGATGCCCCATAGCCCCACGTCCCCAAGAGAAGACGCCCCATCGCCCCCATGCCCACTCGCCCCATGCCTCCAAGAGAAGATGCCCCATTGCCCTGTGTCCCCAAGGGGAGATGCCCCATGGCCCCACGTCCCCAAGGGGAGACACCCCATAGCCCCATGTCCTCAAGGGGAGATGCTCCATGGTCCCACGTCCCCAAGGGGAGATGCCCCATTGCCCTGTGTCCCCAAGGGGAGATGCCCCATGGCCCCACGTCCCCAAGGGGAGATGCTCCATGGCCCCATGGCTCCGAGGGGCGATGTCCCATGTCCCCAAGGGGAGATGACCCATGGCCCCACGTCTCCAAGGGGAGATGCTCCGTGGCCCCATGGCTGCAAGGGGCGATGCCCCATGGCCCCAAGGGGAGATGACCCATGGCCCCATGGCTCCAAGGGGAGATGCCCCATGGCCCCACGTCTCCAAGGGGAGATGCCCCATTGCCCTGTGTCCCCAAGGGGAGATGCCCATGGCCCCACGTCTCCAAGGGGAGATGACCCATGGCCCCATGGCTCCAAGAGGAGATGCCCCATGGCCTCACGTCTCCAAGGGGTGATGCCCCATGGCCCCATGGCTGCAAGAGGAGATGCCCCATGGCCTCACGTCCCCAAGGGGAGATGACCCATGGCCCCACGTCCCCAAGGGGAGATGCTCCATGGCCCCATGGCTCCGAGGGGCGATGTCCCATGTCCCCAAGGGGAGATGACCCATGGCCCCACGTCTCCAAGGGGAGATGCTCCGTGGCCCCATGGCTGCAAGGGGCGATGCCCCATGGCCCCAAGGGGAGATGACCCATGGCCCCATGGCTCCAAGGGAAGATGCCCCATGGCCTCACGTCCCCAAGGGAAGACGCCCCATTGTCCCCGTGCCCACTCACCCCATATCCCCAAGAGGAGATGTCCCACGTCTCCAAGGGGAGATGACCCATGGCCCCACATCCCCAAGGGGAGATGCCCCATTGCCCTGTGTCCCCAAGGGGAGATGCCCCATGGCCCCACGTCCCCGAGGGGAGATGCTCCATGGCCCCATGGCTCCAAGGGAAGATGCCCCATTGCCCTGTGTCCCCAAGGGGAGATGCCCCATGGCCCCACGTCTCCAAGGGGTGATGCCCCATGGCCCCATGGCTCCAAGAGGAGATGCCCCATGGCCTCACATTGCCAAGGGGAGATGCTCCATGGCCCCATGGCTGCAAGAGGAGATGCCCCATGGCCCCACGTCTCCAAGGGGTGATGCCCCATGGCTGCAAGAGGAGATGCCCCATGGCCTCACATTGCCAAGGGGAGATGCCCCATGGCCCCATGGCTGCAAGAGGAGATGCCCCATGGCCCCACGTCTCCAAGGGGTGATGCCCCATGGCCCCATGGCTGCAAGAGGAGATGCCCCATGGCCCCACGTCTCCAAGGGGTGATGCCCCATGGCTGCAAGAGGAGATGCTCCATGGCCCCACATCTCCAAGGGGAGATGCCCCATTGCCCCCGTGCCCACTCGCCCCATGGCCCCCCAGGCGGCTCCCCCCTCACCCCGTGGCCCCGCCGACCCCTTCCCCCCCCCACCCCAGGAGGAGACCCCGCTGTTCCTGGCCGCCCGCGAGGGCAGCTACGAGACGGCCAAGATCCTGCTGGACCACTTCGCCAACCGGGAGATCACGGACCACCTGGACCGGCTGCCGCGCGACATCGGCCACGAGCGGATGCACCACGACATCGTGCGGCTGCTGGACGAGTACAACACGGTGCGCAGCCCCCCGGGCCCCCTGCCCGGGCCCCACAGCCTCTCGCCCCTCCTCTGCCCCCCGGCCGCCTTCCTGCCCGGCCTCAAGGGCGCCGCGGGGGCCAAGAAGCCCCGGCGCCCCAACGCCAAGGGGACGGGCGCCGGGGCGCCCAAGGAGCCCAAAGGGCGCGGCAGGAAGGCGGGCGCCGAGTGCCCGGGGCTGGAGAGCTCGGTGACGCTGTCGCCCGTCGACTCGCTGGACTCGCCCTACGTGCCCGGCGCCGCCTCGCCGCCCGCCCTGCTGTCGCCCGGCCTCTTCCGCCCCGAGGCGCCCTTCGCCGTGGGGCGCCTGGGCGAGGGGGGGCCCGGGGCCGGGGGCCGCCCGGCGGCCTGCGTGGGGCTGGGCTTGGTGGGGCCGGTGGCGGTGCCCTTCGAGTGGCCCTGCCGGGCGCCCCGTCACCCGCTGCTGGGCCTGGGGGCCCCCAACCTGCCGCCCCCGCCGCCCCCGCCGCCCCCGCCGCCCCCGCTGCTGGCCTACGGCCCCGGGGTGCTGCTGCGAGCGGCGGGCGTCGCCGTGGCGGCGGGCGTCCCCGTGGGTGCGGGTGTCCCCGTGGGGGCGGGTGTCCCCGTGGGTGCGGGTGTCCCCGCGGGGGGGGGCGCCGGGGAGGACTACGGGCCCGGGCGGTACCTGCGGGTGCCCAGCGAGCACCCCTACCTGACGCCCTCGCCCGAGGAGTCGCCCGAGCCCTGGGCCAGCCCCTCGCCCCGCTCCCTCTCCGACTGGTCCGAGGCGGCCGGCAGCCCTGCCGTGCTGCCGCCCCCCCAGACCCAGCTGGGGCCCCCCCCGGCCCCCCCCGAGCAGCCCCCCAACATGCAGGCTTTCGCCTGAGCCCGCCCCCCCCAAAAAAAGGGGGGGGGCACCCTTGGGTGCCCACTTTTGGGTGCCCCCATCTTGGGTGCCCATCACCACCCTTGAGTGCCCCCCCCTTGGGTGCCCCCCACCCTTGGGTGCCCATCACCACCTTTGGGTGCCACCCCCCACCCATGGTGCCCCCCCACCCTTGGGTGCCCATCACCACCCTTGGGTGCCCCCCCTTGGGTGCCCACCTTTGGGTGCCCATCACCACCCTTGGGTGCCCCCCCTTGGGTGCCCTTCACCACCCTTGGGTGCCCCCCCTTGGGTGCCCACCTTTGGGTGCCCATCACCACCCTTGGGTGCCCCCCCTTGGGTGCCCTTCACCACCCTTGGGTGCCCCACCCTTGGGTGCCCACCTTTGGGTGCCCACCACCACCCTTGAGTGGCCCCCCCTTGGGTGCCCCCCACCCTTGGGTGCCCATCACCGCCCTTGGGTGCTCCCCACCCTTGGGTGCCCCCCCTTAAAAAAAAAACACAAAACCCCCACTTTTTTTACAAAAATTCCCCCCCCCAAGTAGCCCCCCCCCAAGGGGCGTCCGGCTGGACCCCCCCCCTTTTCCACATCCCCCCCCCCCGATTTCTTTAAAAGAAAGGTCCTTTTTGGGGGGGAAAAGGGCATTTTTGCAAGCCGGCGCTTGCGGTTTTGGGGGGGTTTTTATTTTTCTTTTGTGCTGAGTGTAGCGGGCAGCCGGGGGGGGTGGGGGGCACCCAGTGGCCCCCCCCTTGATTTCTCCCCCCCCTCCTTTGCCCCCCCAGTTTGGGGGGGGCTGGGGCCCCCCTGTATTTGTGTACTGGGTACGCAGTGTTTTTAACTACCCCTGCCAGGCCTGGGACCCCCCCCCCACCCAATTTTTGGGACCACCCCCTCCCCTTTTTGGGGACCCCCCCATTTTGGGGACCCCCCCATATCCTCCTTGTCCCAGGAGCCCCCCCCCATCCAAGGACCCCTATTTTGGGGGATCCGCACCCCATGTGGGGTTGCCTGTCCGGGGGACCCCCCCCCATCTCCCAGGCCCCCCTGTCCTGGGACCCCCCCAACCCAGGACCCCCCCACCCTGACCCCCACCCATGTCCTGGGACCCCCCCCATTGTCCTAGGACCCCCCCCAATCTGGGGCCACCCCTTGTCCTGGGAACCCCCTGTCCTGGGACCCCCCCCACCCAACCCAGGACCCCCATGTATTGGGACGCCCCCCCTCCTGAGCCCAGGACCCCCCCACCCTGACCCCCACCCATGTCCTGGGACCCCCCACCCAACCCAGGACCCCCCCATGTATTGGGACACCCCCCCCCCCGAGCCCAGGACCCCCCCACCCTGACCCCCACCCATGTCCTGGGACCCCCCACCCAACCCAGGACCCCCCATGTATTGGGACACCCCCCCCCCCGAGCCCAGGACCCCCCTACCCTGACCCCCACCCATGTCCTGGGACCCCCCACCCAACCCAGGACCCCCCCATGTATTGGGACACCCCCCCCTCCCGAGCCCAGGACCCCCCCACCCAACCCAAGACCCCCATGTATTGGGACACCCCCCCCCAGCCCAGGACCCCCCCACCCTGACCCCCACCCATGTCCTGGGACCCCCCACCCAACCCAGGACCCCCCTCCCCATCTCGCCCCCCCATCTCCGTCCCCCCCCCCCCAGAATTTTTGGCACTTCTTCACATTCCAGGTACTTTCGTCCTTCGGTGACACCCCCCACCCATGTGCCCCCCCCACGTGACCCCCCCCACCCAAACGCCCCCTCGGGGGGCAGCACTGCCGCCCCAGCGCCCCGTCACCCCCCCCCGCCGTCCCCAGCACTGTGTACGTCCCCCGGCCGGGGGGGGGGGGAGCACCCATGGGTGCCCCCGCCCCGGCCCGCGCGGTAGCCTAGGGGGGCTCGGCCCCCACCCGCTTCGGCCCCCCCCGGCCCCCCCGCGATGGGTGCCCCGGGGGGCCCCGGCGTCCCCGCCGGTGCTGTACAGCCCCTGCGCGGCCCAATAAAGGCTAGTTACCCCCCCGCGCCCCCCCTGCTCTGTCACCCAGGGGTGCTGGGTGCTCGGGGGGGGGAGCTGGGTGCCCCCAGGGGTGCTGGGTGTCCCTGAGGGGGCTGGGTGTCCCTGGGGGGGGATGGGTGCACTCCGGGGGGGGGGAAGGGTGCTCCCTGTGCCCCCAGGGGTGCTGGGTGCACCCAGGGGGGCTGGGTGTCCCGGGGGGGGGGTGTCTGGGTGCTCCCCAGGGGGGGCTGGGTGTCCCTGGGGGGTGTGTGTCTGGGTGCTCCCTTTGCACCCAGGGGTGCTGGGTGTCCCTGGGGGGTCTGGGTGTCCCCAGGGATTTTGGGTGTCCCTGGGGGGGGGCTGGATGCCCCCCATGCACCCAGGGACGTTGGGTGCTCCCGGGGGGTGCTGGGTGTCCCTGGGGGGGGGGCTGGGTGCTCCCAGGGGTGCTGGGTGTCCCTGGGGGGTCTGGGTGTCCCCAGGGATGTTGGGTGTCCCTGGGGGGGGGCTGGGTGCTCCCAGGGGTGCTGGGTGTCCTTGGGGGTGCTGGGTGCCCCCCCGGGGGGGGGGGCCTAGGTGCCCCCAGGGGTGTTGGGTGTCCCCTGGGGGGGTGCTGGGGGGGGGCACCCAGGGGGTTGGTGCCGGGTGGGTGCGGGGCTCTGGGCGCCCCCTCCCCCCAAATCCCCTCCCGGCGCCCGGCGGCTCCTGTCGCGGCCGGGGATTAAAACGTGGGGCGGGGGGGGGGGGGAGGGGGCGGGGGGCACCACATGGCCGCGGGAGGGCCCAGGCGTCCGGGGCCGCCCCTCCCCCCAGCCCGCGGCGCGGCCGGTGGAACGGGGCGGGGCGGGGGGGGAGGGGCGGGGCGGGGCCGCCTGAGGGAGCGGCGCGCGCGGGAGAGGGGCGCGAGGGCGGGGCGGGGCCGCGGGAGGGAAGGGGCGCGCGCGGGGGGCGGGGCCGCGTGAGGGAAGGGGCGCGCGGGGGGGGCGGGGCCGCGTGAGGGAAGGGGCGCGCGCGGCCGGGGGGCGGGGCCGCGTGAGGGAAGGGGCGCGGGGGGAGGGGCGGCCTCGGGGGCCGGCGGGTTCCCCCGGTGCCACCCGCGGGGAGGGGGGGGACGGGGTGTCCCCCCCCCTTCCATGTCCCCTCACGTCCCCCTCCGTGTCCCCATCCCACACGCTCATGTCCCTCTGTGTCACCTCCATGTCCCCAGCCCATGCCATGGCCCTCCTGGTGTCCCCAGCCCGTGTCCCCATCCCACACGCTCATGTCCCTCTGTGTCACCGCCGTGTCCCCATCCCGTGCCCCCGTGTCCCTCCCATGCCCCCAGTCCATGTCCCCACCATGTTCCTCCTTGTGTCCCTGTCCTGTGCCATGTCCCTCCCTGTGTCACCATGTCCCCGTCCCCTGCCTCCCAGCCCTCCCCATGTCCCCATCCCATGTCCCCATCTGGTGCCATGTCCCCAACCTGTGTCTCCACCATGTCCCTCTCTGTGTCACCATGTCCCCGTCCCCTGCCCCTCAGCCCTCCTCTGTCCCCTCAGTCCCCCCCGTGTCCCCATCCTGTGCCTCCACATCCCCACCACATCCTTCCGTGTCCCCATCCTGCACCCCCGTGTCCCTCCTTGTGTCACTGTGTCCCTGTCCCCTGCCCCTCAGCCCCTCTGCATGTCCCCTCAGTCCCCGTGTCCCCATCCCATGCCCCCTGCTTCCTCCATGCCCCCCTGTGTCCCCATGTCCCCATGTCCCCATGTCCCCATCCCCCTCTGGTGCCTCCTGGCCCCTCTGCATGTCCCCCATGTCCCCATGTCCCAGTCCTGCAGCCCTGCGTCCCCATCCGGTGCCTCGCAGCCCCTCCGCACCCCCCCCGTGTCCCCATGTCCCCATGTCCCCGTCCCACGTCGCCATTCGGTGCCTCCCAGCCCCTCCGTGTCCCCCCGTGTCCCCATGTCCCCGTCCCGCGTCCCCATCTGATGCCTCCTGGCCCCTCTGCGCCCCCCCCGTGTCCCCATGTCCCCGTCCCACGTCCCCATCCGGTGCCTCGCGGCCCCTCCGTGCCCCCCCGTGTCCCCGTGTCCCCATGTCCCCATGTCCCTGTCCTGCGTCCCCATCCGGTGCCTCCCAGCCCCTCCGTGTCCCCCCGTGTCCCCATGTCCCCGTCCCACGTCCCCATCCGGTGCCTCGCGGCCCCTCCACGCCACCCCCGTGTCCCCATGTCCCCATGTCCCCGTCCCGCGTCCCCATCCGGTGCCTCACAGCCCCTCCACGCCCCCCCATGTCCCCATGTCCCCATGCCGCGTCCCCATCCGGTGCCTCGCGGCCCCTCCACGCCACCCCCATGTCCCCATGTTCCCGTCCCGCGTCCCCATCCGGTGCCTCGCGGCCCCTCCGCGCCCCCCCGTGTCCCCGTGTCCCGTGGCCGTCCCCGGCCGGGCCCCGCGTTGCCATGGCCGGCTGGCAGGAAAATAGGCCACCAGGAGGGGCCCGAGGGGGATTGAGCCGGGGACACGGGGGGGGACGGGGACACGGGGGGGACGGGGACACGGGGGTCCGAGCTGGACACTGGGGACATGGGGGGGATGGGGACATGGAGAGGATGGGGACATGGCGGGGCCTGAGCCGGACATGGGGGGCATGGGGACACGGGGGGCACAGGGACATGGAGGGGACAGGGACACGGGGGGACACATTAGGGGACAGGGGACACAGAGGGGACTGAGCTGGAGACGAGGGGACACGGGGGGGCTGAGCTGGACAGGAGGGGACACTGTGGGGACAGGGACACGGGACAGAGACACAGAGGGGACTGAGCTGTGACATTAGGGGATGGGGGGACATGGGAGGGGCTGAGCTGGACATGAGGGGACACGGTGGGGACAGGGACATGGCGACTAGGACACGGGACAGGGACATGGAGGGGACTGAGCTGTGACATTAGGGGATGGGGGACACAGAGGGGACTGAGCTGGACACGAGGGGGACATGGGACATGGGGGGGCTGAGCTGGACACGAGGGGACACGGGGGGGACAGGGACATGGGGGAACGGAGACACGGAGAGGACTGAGCTGTGACATTAGGGGACAGGGGACATGGGGGGGACGGGGACACGGAGAGGACTGAGCTGTGACATTAGGGGACAGGGGACATGGGGGGGACGGGGACACGGAGAGGACTGAGCTGTGACATTAGGGGACAGGGGACATGGGGGGGACGGGGACACAGAGGGGACTGAGCTGTGACATTAGGGGACAGGGGACACGGGGGGGACGGGGACACGGAGGGGACTGAGCTGTGACATTAGGGGACACGGGGGAGGCCAAGGCACAAGGCCAGAGTGGGAGCACACGCGTGTCACTGCGAGCACATGTATGTGCGTGTCGCTGTGAGCACACGCGTGTGCACACGTCTCTGAGCACACGCATGCGTGTGTTGCTGTGAGCACACGCGTGTGCACACGTGTCACTGTGAGCACTCGCGTGTGCACACGTCGCTGCGGTCACACGCATGTGCACACGGGTCCCTGTGAGCACACGTGTGAGCACACGTGTGTGCACACGTCGCTGTGAGCACACGTGTCTGTGAGCACACGCGTGTGCATGTCGCTGCGAGCACACGCCTGGGTGTGCGCGTTGCTGCGAGCACCCACGTGTGCACACGCGTCAGGGTGAGCACCCGCCTGTCGCGTGAGCACCCGCACGTGTGCACACACAACACGCCCCGCACACGCGTGTGCGCACGGGCAGAGCTGCACCACGCTACACGCGTGCACGCGGGTGGGTGCCGGCACATGTTGAGTGCCCAGTATCCCCCAGCTACCCCCCAGTGCCCCCTTTATCCTCCCAGTATCTCCCAGTATCCCCAGTCCCCCCACTACCCCTATAGGGGCTCTGCCCCCCCAGTATCCCCAGTATCCCCCAGTCCTCCCAGTGCCCCTATAGGGGCTCTGCCCCCCCAGTATCCCCAGTCCCCCCAGTGCCCCTATAGGGACTCTGCCCCCCCAGTATCCCCCAGTCCTCCCAGTGCCCCATAGGGGCTCTGCCCCCCCAGTATCCCCAGTCCCCCCAGTGCCCCTATAGGGACTCTGCCCCCCCAGTCCCCCCAGTATCCCCCAGTCCTCCCAGTGCCCCTATAGGGGTTCTGCCCCCCCAGTATCCCCAGTCCCCCCAGTGCCCCTATAGGGACTCTGCCCCCCCAGTATCCCCAGTATCCCCCAGTCCTCCCAGTGCCCCATAGGGGCTCTGCCCCCCCAGTATCCCCAGTCCCCCCAGTGCCCCTATAGGGACTCTGCCCCCCCAGTATCCCCAGTATCCCCCAGTCCCCCCAGTGCCCCTATAGGGACTCTGCCCCCCCAGTATCCCCAGTATCCCCCAGTCCCCCCAGTGCCCCTATAGGGACTCTGCCCCCCCAGTATCCCCAGTATCCCCCAGTCCCCCCAGTGCCCCTATAGGGGCTCTGCCCTCCCAGTCCTCCCACTATGCCCAGTCCCTCCAGAGCCCCAGGTCAGCTCTGCCCCCCAGTGGCCCCAGTCTGTCCAGTATCCCCAGTGCCCCCAGTATCCCCAGTGCTCCCCATGCCCCCATATCCCCAGTGCCCCATACTGGCCCAGTCCGCCCAGTATCCCCAGTGCCCCCAGTTATCCCCAGTATCTGCAGTTCACCCACTGCCCCTAATATCCCCAGTGCTCCCAGTCTCCCCAGTTGCCTCAGGATCCCCAGCACACCCAGTCTCCCCTGGTCTCCCCAGTTCCCCCAGTGCTCCCAGTATCCCCAATATTCCCAGTCCAGTTCCCCCAGGATCCCCAGCAGCCCCAGGATCCCCAGTGCTCCCAGTCTCCCCAGTTCCCCAGTCTCCCCAGCCCCCTCAGTGCTCCCAGTCTCCCCGGTTCCACCAGTCTCTCCCAGTCCCCCCAGTTCCCCCAGTCCCCCCAGTCTCTCCCAGTCTCCCCAGTCTCTCCCAGTCTCCCCAGTCCCCCCAGCTCTCCCGGATCCCCAGTCCCCCCAGTCTCTCCCAGTCCCCCCAGTCTCTCCCAGTCCCCCCAGTATCCCCAGTTCCCCAGTGTCCCCAGTCCCCCCAATCCCCCCAGTTCCCCCAGTATCCCATCCCCGCAGTCTCCTCCAGTCTCCCCCAGTCTCTCCCAGCCTCCCCAGTGCTCCCAGTCTCCCCAGTAGCCCCAGCCCCCCCGGATCCCCAGTCTCCCCCAGTCCCCCCACTTCCCCCAGTTTCCCCCAGTCCCCCGGATCCCCAGTCCGCCCAGTCTCCCCAGTCTCCCCAGTGCTCCCAGTCCCCCCAGTCTCCCCCACTCTCTCCCAGCCTCCCCAGTGCTCCCAGTCTCCCCAGTCCCCCCAGTCCCCCCGGATCCCCAGTCCCCCCAGTCTCTCCCAGTCCCCCCAGTCTCTCCCAGTCTCCACAGTCTCTCCCAGTCCCCCCAGTATCCCCAGTTCCCCAGTGTCCCCAGTCCCCCCAATCCCCCCAGTTCCCCCAGTATCCCATCCCCGCAGTCTCCTCCAGTCTCCCCCAGTCTCTCCCAGCCTCCCCAGTGCTCCCAGTCTCCCCAGTCCCCCCGGATCCCCAGTCCCCCCAGTCTCTCCAAGTCTCCACAGTCTCTCCCAGTCCCCCCAGTATCCCCAGTTCCCCAGTGTCCCCAGTCCCCCCAGTATCCCATCCCCGCAGTCTCCTCCAGTCTCCCCCAGTCTCTCCCAGCCTCCCCAGTGCTCCCAGTCTCCCCAGTAGCCCCAGTCTCCCCAGTCCCCCCAGATCCCCAGTCTCCCCCAGTCCCCCCACTTCCCCCAGTTTCCCCCAGTCCCCCGGATCCCCAGTCCCCCCAGTCTCCCCAGCCCCCCCAGTGCTCCCAATCCCCCCAATCTCCCCAGCCTCCCCAGTGCTCCCAGTGCTCCCAGTCGCCCCGCCCGCCCCATCCCGCTGGCGGCGCCGCGGCCGAGCCGAGCCGAGCCGAGCCGAGCCGAGCCGAGCCGAGCCGCGGGGGGGGCGGGGCCTGGGGGGCGGGGCCGCACCTGCGGTCACGTGCCGGCGCCGCCCCGCCCCCCCGCACCTGGCGCCGCGCGATGCGCTCGCCTGGGGCCGCGCCCGCGCGCCGCTGAGCCGCGCCGGCCCCCCCCGAGCCCACCCGAGCCCCTCCGAACCCACCCGAACCCGCCCGAGCCCCTCCGAACCCCTCCGAGCGCCGCCGAACCCCTCCGAGCGCCGCCGAGCGCCTCCGAACCCGCCCGAGCGCCGCCGAACCGGGCCCGGCCGCCGCCGCCGCCGCCGCCGCTGCCGGCGATGGTGGCGGCGCCGCCCGCCGCGGCCGCGGCCATGCGCCGGGGCTTCCTGGTGCCCGAGATCCGCCCGCTGGACCAGTACGACGGGGCGCGGGCGCGCAGCGCCGCCAGCCTCGCCTGGGCCATCGCCACCGGCTACGGCGGCGCGGGTAGGCCGCGGGCACCGGCACCGGGGCGGGGGGGGGGGGGGGCTGCGGCGGCGCCCGGCACCGGCTGCTGCTGCTGCCGCGCATCGGGGGAGGGGGGGGGGGCGGTGGGTGCCCGGTGCCGGCGGTGCCGCCTTAGCGGGGGGGGGGGGTGGATGGGGCGGCGGGGGCGGGAGGGCGGGTACCGGGCGCAGCAGGTGGGGGCCGGTGTTGCGGCGGGGGGGGGGGGAAGGGGGGGCGGTACCGGGGCTGCAGCAGGTTGTGGGGGGGGGGGGGGGGGGGGACACGGTCCCGTTTGTCCCCTGAGGGGGGGGGGAAGGGGGGGTCCCCGGTATCTGCCCCCGCCCCGCACCCGCCGCCGGTGCTTTTGTTGCAGCCCGGCGCGGAGGGGGGGGGTGGGGTGACGTCGGCGGTGACGTCACGGGGCGTTGACCCCCCCCCTTCGTTGCGGCGCCGCCCCCCCCCCTCCCCACGGGGTGTCACGGGCAAGGGGGTGTCCCCGTGTCCCCCCCCCTCCCCAAGAGGGGAATCCCCATGTGTTCCCCCCCCCCGGGGTGTCGGGGGGGGGGGTCACCCTGCCCCCCCCCAGGCCGTTTCAGGGGGGAGGGATCCCCTCGTGCCCCCCCCCAGGAGGGGGATCCCCCCGTGCCCCCCCCCAGGGGTGCTGGGAGATCCCTGTGCCCCCCCCCCCCAGGGTGTCCGGGGGGGTCCCCATGTTTCCCCCCCCCCGGAGGGGGTGGCAGTGCCACAGCCCCCCCCCACCCCCAGGCCTGGCCTGGCAGTGCCGAGCCCGTCCCCTGTTGTCCCCCCCCCGGCCAAAGTCTGTGCCCCCTCCCCCCCCCCCCCCCCGGCGCCCTTTGGACCCGGTACGGATGGGGGCGGCACCCACTGCGGGGGGAGGGGGGGGGGAACAGCCTTCCGGGGGCACCCGGGTGAGGGGCCCAGGCGTCCGGGCTGTGAGGCCTCTCTGGGGGGGGGCACAGACCCCCCCCCCCCTTCTGTGGGGCTACGGGGCCACCAGCACCCACTGGGGGCAGGATGGGTGCTGGGGGGCTGAGCCCTGCGCCGTGGGGTGACCGTGGGTGCTGGGGGCTGAGCTGTGTCCCTGTGGGGTGACCGTGGGTGCTGGGGGGCTGAGCCCCATTGCTGTGGGGTGACCGTGGGTGCTGGGGGCTGAGCTGTGTCCCTGTGGGGTGACCGTGGGTGCTGGGGGGCTGAGCCCTGTGCTGTGGGGTGACCGTGGGTGCTGGGGGCTGAGCTGTGTCCCTGTGGGGTGACCGTGGGTGCTGGGGGCTGAGCCCCATTGCTGTGGGGTGACCGTGGGTGCTGGGGGCCAAGCCCTGCGCCGTGGGGTGACCGTGGGTGCTGGGGGCTGAGCTGTGTCCCTGTGGGGTGACCGTGGGTGCTGGGGGCTGAGCCCCATTGCCGTGGGGTGACCATGGGTGCTGGGGGCTGAGCTGTGTCCCTGTGGGGTGACCGTGGGTGCTGGGGGCTGAGCCCCATTGCCGTGGGGTGACCGTGGGTGCTGGGGGGCTGAGCTGTGTCCCTGTGGGGTGACCGTGGGTGCTGGGGGCTGAGCCCTGCGCCGTGGGGTGACCGTGGGTGCTGGGGGCTGAGCTGTGTCCCTGTGGGGTGACCGTGGGTGCTGGGGGCTGAGCCCTGCGCCGTGGGGTGACCGTGGGTGCTGGGGGCTGAGCTGTGTCCCTGTGGGGTGACCGTGGGTGCTGGGGGCTGAGCCCCATTGCCGTGGGGTGACCGTGGGTGCTGGGGGCTGAGCCCTGCGCCGTGGGGTGACCGTGGGTGCTGGGGGGCTGAGCCCCATTGCTGTGGGGTGACCATGGGTGCTGGGGGCCGAGCTGCGTCCCTGTGGGGTGACCGTGGGTGCTGGGGGCTGAGCTGTGTCCCTGTGGGGTGACCGTGGGTGCTGGGGGCTGAGCCCCATTGCTGTGGGGTGACTGTGGGTGCTGGGGGCTGAGCTGTATCCCTGTGGGGTGACCGTGGGTGCTGGGGGCTGAGCCCCATTGCTGTGGGGTGACCGTGGGTGCTGGGGGCTGAGCTGTGTCCCTGTGGGGTGACCGTGGGTGCTGGGGGGGCGAGCCCCATTGCTGTGGGGTGACCGTGGGTGCTGGGGGCTGAGCTGTGTCCCTGTGGGGTGACCGTGGGTGCTGGGGGGCTGAGCCCTGTGCTGTGGGGTGACCGTGGGTGCTGGGGGCTGAGCCCTGCGCCGTGGGGTGACCATGGGTGCTGGGGGCTGAGCCCTGCGCCGTGGGGTGACTGTGGGTGCTGGGGGGCTGAGCCCCATTGCTGTGGGGTGACCGTGGGTGCTGGGGGCTGAGCCCTGTGCTGTGGGGTGACCGTGGGTGCTGGGGACTGAGCCCCATTGCCGTGGGGTGACCGTGGGTGCTGGGGGCTGAGCCCTGCGCCGTGGGGTGACCGTGGGTGCTGGGGGCTGAGCCCTGCGCTGTGGGGTGACCGTGGGTGCTGGGGGCTGAGCCCCATTGCTGTGGGGTGACCGTGGGTGCTGGGGGCTGAGCTGTGTCCCTGTGGGGTGACCGTGGGTGCTGGGGGCTGAGCCCTGCGCCGTGGGGTGACCGTGGGTGCTGGGGGGCTGAGCCCCATTGCTGTGGGGTGACCGTGGGTGCTGGGGGCTGAGCTGTGTCCCTGTGGGGTGACCGTGGGTGCTGGGGGGCCGAGCCCTGTGCTGTGGGGTGACCGTGGGTGCTGGGGGCTGAGCTGTGTCCCTGTGGGGTGACCGTGGGTGCTGGGGGCTGAGCCCTGCGCCGTGGGGTGACCGTGGGTGCTGGGGGCTGAGCTGTGTCCCTGTGGGGTGACCGTGGGTGCTGGGGGCTGAGCTGTGTCCCTGTGGGGTGACCATGGGTGCTGGGGGCTGAGCCCTGCGCTGTGGGGTGACCGTGGGTGCTCGGTGGGTGCTGCTGGCCGTGCCAGGGTCCAAGGTGGTGGCACAGCCATGGGTGCCGGGTGGGTGCTGCTGGCCGTACTGGGGTGGTGGTAACGTGCCCGTGGGTGCTGGGTGGGTGCTGCTGGCCGTACTGGGGTGGTGGTAACGTGCCCGTGGGTGCTGGGGGCCGTACTGGGGTGGTGGTAACGTGCCCATGGGTGCCGGGTGGGTGCTGGGGGCCGTGGCGGGGTGGTGGTAACGTGCCCGTGGGTGCTGCTGGTGCTGCTGGCCGTACTGGGGTGGTGGTAACGTGGCTGTGGGTGCCGGGTGGGTGCTGGGGGCCGTACTGGGGTGGTGGTAACGTGCCCGTGGGTGCCGGGTGGGTGCTGGGGGCCGTGCCGGGGCGGTGGTAACGTGGCCGTGGGTGCTGGGGGCCGTGGCGGGGTGGTGGTAACGTGGCCGTGGGTGCTGGGGGCCGTGGCGGGGTGGTGGTAACGTGCCCATGGGTGCTGCTGGTGCTGCTGGCCGTACTGGGGTGGTGGTAACGTGGCCGTGGGTGCTGCTGGCCGTGGGTGCTGGGGGCCGTGGGTGCTGGGGGCCGTGGCGGGGCGGCGGTAACGTGGCCGTGGGTGCTGGGGGCTGTGGGTGCTGGGGGCCGTGGCGGGGCGGCGGCAGCGGGCCGGGGCCCGCCGGGTGCCCCAGGCAGGGGCGGGGGCGCGTTCCCACGCCGGGTGGGGCGGGCGCAGGCACCGCCGTGGGCCGGGTGCCAGGGGGACGTCGGCGGGCCTGACTCAGCCGGGGCCCCACCTGCCCGTGGGGGGGGGGGGGGAAGGGGGCTGGGAACGTGCCCCCCCACCCCAGCCACCGCCCCCCACCCACCTCTCTCTGTGGCCAAGTCAGGTCCGTGGTCGTGGTGGGGTCTGTGGTAGGTCTGTGGTTGCAGTGGGGCCCGTGGGAGTGGATGGTCTCCACAGCCGTGGGTCTGTGGTCGGGTCCGTGGTCGTGGCCGTGGGTCCATGGGTAGATCTGTGGCTGTGGGTCCTCAGTGGGGCGTTGGCCGTGGGTCGGTGGTTGTGGTGGGGTCTGTGGTAGGTCCGTGGTTGCAGTGGGGCCCGTGGATGTGGATGGTCTCCACAGCCGTGGGTCCGTGGTTGGGTCCGTGGTCATGGCCGTGGGTCCATGGGTAGATCTGTGGCTGTGGGTTCTCAGTGGGGCGTTGGCCGTGGGTCGGTGGTTGTGGTGGGGTCTGTGGTAGGTCCGTGGTTGCAGTGGGGCCCGTGGATGGTCTCCACAGCCGTGGGTCCATGCTTGGATCCATGGTTGTGGCCATGGGTCCATGGCTAGATCTGTGGCTGTGGGTTCTCAGTGGGGCGTTGGCCGTGGGTCGGTGGTCGTGGTGGGGTCTGTGGTAGGTCCGTGGTTGCAGTGGGGCCCGTGGGAGTGGATGGTCTCCACAGCCGTGGGTCCGTGGTTGGATCCATGGTCGTAGCCGTGGGTCCATGGGTAGATCTGTGGCTATGGGTCCTCAGTGGGGCGTTGGCCGTGGGTCGGTGGTTGTGGTGGGGTCTGTGGTAGGTCTGTGGTTGCAGTGGGGCCCGTGGGTGTGGATGGTCTCCACAGTCGTGGGTCCGTGGTTGGATCCATGGTCATGGCCGTGGGTCCATGGGTAGATCTGTGGCTATGGGTCCTCAGTGGGGCGTTGGCCGTGGGTCGGTGGTTGTGGTGGGGTCTGTGGTAGGTCTGTGGTTGCAGTGGAGCCTGTGGATGGTCTCCACAACCGTGGGTCCACAGTTGGACTCGTGGTCATGGCCGTGGGTCCATGGGTAGATCTGTGGCTGTGGGTCCTCAGTGGGGTGTTGGCCGTGGGTCGGTGGTTGTGGTGGGGTCTGTGGTAGGTCTGTGGTTGTGGTGGGGTCTGTGGTAGGTCTGTGGTTGCAGTGGGGCCCGTGGATGATCTCCACGGCTGTGGGTCTGTGGTCGGGTCTGTGGTCGTGGCCGTGGGTCCATGGCTAGATCTGTGGCTGTGGGTTCTCAGTGGGGCCTTGGTTGTGGGTCAGTGGTTGTGGTGGGGTCTGTGGTAGGTCCGTGGTTGCAGTGGGGCCCGTGGGTGTGGATGGTCTCCACAACTGTGGGTCCATGGTTGGATCCATGGTCATGGCCGTGGGTCCATGGGTAGATCTGTGGCTGTGGGTTCTCAGTGGGGCATTGGCTGTGGGTCGGTGGTTGTGGTGGGGTCTGTGGTAGGTCCGTGGTTGCCGTGGGGCCCGTGGATGGTCTCCACAGCCGTGGGTCCGTGGTTGGATCCGTGGTCATGGCCGTGGGTCCATGGCTAGATCTGTGGCTGTGGGTTCTCAGTGGGGTGTTGGCCGTGGGTCCGTGGTCATGGTGGGGTCTGAGGTAGGTCAGTGGTCATGGTGGGGTCTGTGGTAGGTCCATGGTTGCAGTGGGGCCCGTGGATGTGGATGGTCTCCACAACCGTGGGTCCACAGTTGGACTCATGGTCATGGCCGTGGGTCCATGGCTAGATCTGTGGCTGTGGGTTCTCAGTGGGGCCTTGGTTGTGGGTCAGTGGTTGTGGTGGGGTCTGTGGTAGGTCCATGGTTGCAGTGGGGCCTGTGGTAGGTCCGTGGTTGCAGTTGGGCCCGTGGATGATCTCCACGGCTGTGGGTCCGTGGTTGGATCCGTGGTCATGGCCGTGGGTCCATGGCTAGATCTGTGGCTATGGGTCCTCAGTGGGGCGTTGGCCGTGGGTCGGTGGTTGTGGTGGGATCTGTGGTCAACGCGTGGTTGCAGTGGGGCCCGTGGATGGTCTCCACAGCCATGGGTTTGTGGTTGGATCCGTGGTCGTGGCCGTGGGTCCATGGCTAGATCTGTGGCTGTGGGTTCTCAGTGGGGCGTTGGCCGTGGGTCGGTGGTTGTGGTGGGGTCTGTGGTCAACGCGTGGTTGCAGTGGGGCCCTGGCCGTGGGTCCATGATAGGTCTGTGGATCATCTCCACGTCGTGGTGCTGTGGTTGGATCCGTGGTGGTGGCCATGGGTCTGTGGCTGGATCCACGGGTTCTTGGTGGGATCTGTGGCCGTGGGTCTGTGGCTTTGGTGGGGCAGTTGTGGGGGGTTCTCCCCATGGCTGTGGGTCGGTGGTTGTGGTGGGGGTCTGTGGTTGGCCAATTGTTGCAGTGGGTCTGTGGCCATGGGTTCATGATGGAGCCTTGGCTGTGGGTCTGCGGCTGTTGTGGGGCCATTGCAGGAGGTTCTCCCATGGCTTTAGGTCCGTGGGTGTGGTGGGGCCACAGCCATGGGTCCATGGTGGGTCTGCGGCCTGTGGTGGGGCCTTGGCTGTGGGTCCGTGGGGGGGGCTTGTGGCAACGATGGGTCTGCAGCCGTGGGTCCGTCGCCGGATCTGTGGCGGGTTCACGGCCACGGTGGGGCCGTGGTGATGGGTCCATGGATGGATCGGGGGCAATGAAAGGTCCGTAGCCCTCGCCGTGGGTCTGTGACGGGGTCCGTGGCTGTGGGTCTCTGAGTGGGTTAAAGCAGTGGTGAGTCCACATTGGTGGATCCTTGGTGGGCTGTGGGTCTGTGGTGGGTCTATGGCTCTGGTTATGGGTCAGTGGTGGGTCTGTGGCTGTGGTCATGGGTCTGTGGTAGGTCCATGGGTGTCTTCAAGGCAGTGAAGAGTTTGTGGCCATCGCTATGGGTCTGTGGTGGGTCCATGGGTGTCTTCAAGGCAGTGAAGAGTTTGTGGCCATCGCTATGGGTCTGTGGTGGGTCCATGGGTGTCTTCAAGGCAGTGAAGAGTTTGTGGCCGTCGCTATGGGTCTGTGGTGGGTCCATGGGTGTCTTCAAGGCAGTGAAGAGTTTGTGGCCATCGCTATGGGTCTGTGGTGGGTCCATGGGTGTCTTCAAGGCAGTGAAGAGTTTGTGGCCATCGCTACGGGTCTGTGGTGAGTCCATGGGTGGCTTCCAGGCAATGAGGGCTCTGTGGTCGTGACCATGGGTCTGTGGTGGGCCCATGGATGGGTTCAAGGCAATGAGAGGTCTGTGGTTGTGGGCACGGCTATGGGTCTGTGATGGGCCTATGGATGGGCTCAAGGCAACGAGGAGTCTGGGGCTGTGGCCATGGGTCTGTGGTTGGTCTATGGTTCTGGTTATGGGTCAGTGGTGAGTCTGTGGCTGTGGCCGTGGGTCTTTGGTGGCTTCATGGTAGCCATGGATCTTTGGAGGCTCCATGGGCGGGTTTGTGGCAACCACAGGTCTGTGGACGTGTTCATGGGTTCATGGTGGATCTTTGGTGGGTCCATGGGTGGGTTCATGGTAACCATGGCTCTTTGGTGGGTCCATGGGTGGGTTCATGGTAACCCTGGATCTTTGGTGGCTCCACGGGTGGGTTCATGTTAACCACGGGTCCGTGGTTGTCTTCACGGGTCCGTGGTGGGTCCAGGGGTGGGTTCATGGTAACCATGGATCTTTGGTGGGTCCATGGGTGGGTTCATGGTAACCATGGATCTTTGGTGGGTCCATGGGTGGGTTCATGGTAACTCTGGATCTTTGGTCACTCCATGGGTGGGTTCATGGCAACCACAGGTCTGTGGATGTCTTCACAGGTCTGGGGTGGGTCCATGGGTGGGTTCGTGGTAACCCTGGATCTTTGGTGGGTCCATGGGTGGGTTCATGACAACCACAGGTCTGTGGATGTGTTCACGGGTCCGTGGTGGATCTTTGGTGTGTCCATGGGTGGGTTCATGGTAACCACGGGTCCGTGGTTGTCTTCACGGGTCCGTGGTGGATCTTTGGTGTGTCCATGGGTGGGTTCATGGTAACCACGGGTCCGCGGTTGTCTCCACGGGTCCGTGGTGGATCTTTGGTGGGTCCATGGGTGGGTTCATGGTAACCACAGGTCCGCGGTTGTCTCCACGGGTCCGTGGTGGATCTTTGGTGGGTCCATGGGTACGTTCATGGTAACCACGGGTCCGCGGTTGTCTCCACGGGTCCGTGGTGGGTCCATGGGTGGGTTCATGGTAACCACAGGTCCACGGTTGTCTCCACGGGTCCGTGGTGGGTCCATGGGTGGGTTCATGGTAACCACGAGTCCGCGGTTGTCTCCACGGGTCCGTGGTGGGTCCATGGGTACGTTCATGGTAACCACGGGTCCGCAGTTGTCTCCATGGGTCCGTGGTGGCTCCATGGGTGGGTTCATGGTAACCACAGGTCCGCGGTTGTCTCCACGGGTCCGTGGTGGATCTTTGGTGGGTCCATGGGTACGTTCATGGTAACCACGGGTCCGCGGTTGTCTCCACGGGTCCGTGGTGGGTCCAGGGGTGGGTTCATGGTAACCACGGGTCCGCGGTTGTCTCCACGGGTCCGTGGTGGGTCCAGGGGTGGGTTCATGGTAACCACGGGTCCGCGGTTGTCTCCACGGGTCCGTGGTGGATCTTTGGTGGGTCCATGGGTACGTCCATGGTAACCACAGGTCCGCGGTTGTCTCCATGGGTCCGTGGTGGGTCCATGGGTGGGTTCATGGTAACCACAGGTCCGCGGTGGTCTCCACGGGTCCGTGGTGGATCTTTGGTGGGTCCATGGGTGGGTTCATGGTAACCACGGGTCCGCGGTGGTCTCCACGGGTCCGTGGTGGATCTTTGGTGGGTCCAGGGGTGGGTTCATGGTAACCACGGGTCCGCGGTTGTCTCCACGGGTCCGTGGTGGATCTTTGGTGGGTCCAGGGGTGGGTTCATGGTAACCACGGGTCCGCGGTTGTCTCCACGGGTCCGTGGTGGATCTTTGGTGGGTCCAGGGGTGGGTTCATGGTAACCACGGGTCCGCGGTTGTCTCCACGGGTCCGTGGTGGGTCCATGGGTGGGTTCATGGTAACCACGGGTCCGCGGTTGTCTCCACGGGTCCGTGGTGGGTCCATGGGTACGTCCATGGTAACCACAGGTCCGCGGTTGTCTCCACGGGTCCGTGGTGGGTCCATGGGTGGGTTCATGGTAACCACAGGTCCGCGGTGGTCTCCACGGGTCCGTGGTGGGTCCATGGGTGGGTTCATGGTAACCACGGGTCCGCGGTTGTCTCCACGGGTCCGTGGTGGGTCCATGGGTACGTCCATGGTAACCACAGGTCCGCGGTGGTCTCCACGGGTCCGTGGTGGCTCCATGGGTGGGTTCATGGTAACCACAGGTCCGCGGTGGTCTCCACGGGTCCGTGGTGGCTCTTTGGTGGCTCCATGGGTGGGTTCATGGTAACCACGGGTCCGTGGATGTCTCCACGGGTCCGTGGTGGCTCCATGAGTGGGTTCATGGCAACCATGGCTCTTTGGTGGGTCCATGGGTGGGTTCATGGTAACCACGGGTCCATGGTTGTCTCCACGGGTCCGTGGTGGATCTTTGGTGGCTCCATGGGTACGTCCATGGTAACCGCAGGTCCGCGGTTGTCTCCACGGGTCCGTGGTGGCTCCGGGGGTGGGGTGAGGACATCGGTGGCTCCGGGGCCGCGCCCCCCCTCACCGGCGTCCCCCCCTTTCCGCCTCCCCCGCAGGCAACGTGCCCGAGGAGCTGCGCGACCCCTTCTACACGGACCAGTACGAGCAGGAGCACATCAAGCCGCCCGTCACCCGGCTTCTGGTGGCCTCCGACATCTACTGCCGGGCCTGGCGCCACGCGCTGGGCCCCCCCGAGCCCCCCCCCGCCGACAACGGGGCCCTGCTGGCGCTGCTGGCCCGCCGCGGGGTGCCCCCCACCTTCCAGGACGCCCCCGTCCGCGAGGCCGACCTCCACCACAAGCCCATCAAGATGGTGGGGAGCTCGGGGGGGGGCACTGGGAGCGCTGGGGAGGCAGTGGGCTCACTGGGGAGGGAGATGGGGGCACTGGGAGCACTGGGGAGGCAGTGGGCTCACTGGGCAGGGAGATGGGGGGCACTGGGAGCACTGGGGAGGGAGATGGGGGCACTGGGAGCACTGGGGAGGCAGTGGGCTCACTGGGGAGGGAGATGGGGGGCACTGGGGAGGGAGTGGGGGGCACTGGGAGCAGTGGGGAGGCAGTGGGCTCACTGGGGAGGGAGATTGGGAGCACTGGGGAGGGAGTGGGGGGCACTGGGAGCACTGGGGAGGCAGTGGGCTCACTGGGCAGGGAGATTGGGAGCACTGGGGAGGGAGTGGGGGGCGCTGGGAGCACTGGGGAGGGAGTGGGCTCACTGGGGAGGGAGATTGGGAGCACTGGGGAGGGAGTGGGGGGCACTGGGAGCACTGGGGAGGCAGTGGGCTCACTGGGCAGGGAGATTGGGAGCACTGGGGAGGGAGTGGGGGGCACTGGGAGCATTGGGGAGGGAGTGGGCTCACTGGGGAGGGAGATTGGGAGCACTGGGGAGGGAGTGGGGGGCACTGGGAGCACTGGGGAGGCAGTGGGCTCACTGGGGAGGGAGATTGGGAGCACTGGGGAGGCAGTGGGCTCACTGGGGAGGGAGATGGGGGCACTGGGAGCGCTGGGGAGGCAGTGGGCTCACTGGGGAGGGAGATGGGGGGCACTGGGAGCACTGGGGAGGGAGATGGGGGGCACTGGGAGCACTGGGGAGGCAGTGGGCTCACTGGGGAGGGAGATTGGGAGCACTGGGGAGGGAGTGGGGGGCACTGGGAGCACTGGGGAGGCAGTGGGCTCACTGGGCAGGGAGATGGGGGGCACTGGGAGCACTGGGCCAGAAAATGGGGGTACTGGGAGCACTGGGGAGGGAGATGGGGGGCACTGGGAGCACTGGGGAGGGAGTGGGGGGCACTGGGCAGCAAGCAGGAGGTACTGGGGAGGGAGATGGGGGGCACTGGGAGCACTGGGCAGGCAGTGGGGGGGCACTGGGAGCACTGGGCAGGGAGTCAGGGAGCCCTCAGGGTGCTGCTGAGGGCATTGGGAGGGTACTGGGAGCACTGGGCAGGCAGTGGGGGGGTACTGGGAGCACTGGTGAGAGTCAGGAGACCCTCAGGGTGCTGCTGCCAGCATCGGGGGGGGTACTGGGAGCACTGGGCAGGCAGTGGGGGGGGTACTGGGAGCACTGGTGAGAGTCAGGAGACCCTCAGGGCGCTGCTGAGGGCATCGCGGGGGGTACTGGGAGCACTGGGCAGGCGGGGGGGGGCACTGGGAACACTGGGCAGGGAGTCAGGGAGCCCTCAGGGTGCTGCTGAGGGCGTCAGGGGGTACTGGGAGCACTGGGCAGGCAGTGGGGGGGGTACTGGGAGCACTGGTGAGGCAGTCAGGGAGCCCTCAGGGCGCTGCTGCCAGCATCGGGGGGGTACTGGGAGCACTGGGCAGGCAGTGGGAGGCTACTGGGAACACTGGTGAGAGAGTCAGGAGATGCTCAGGGTGCTGCTGGGGGTGTCGGGGGGGTACTGGGAGCACTGGGCAGGCAGTGGGGGGGGCACTGGGGGGGGCACCAAGCCTGGCTGGTAGCAGTTGGGGAGGGGGCACCCATCTATGCACCCCCTAGGTGGGTGCTGGGTGGGTGCCCACCCTGGGGGGGGGGCAAGCAGACACTGTGCCCCCCCCAAAATGGTCACGGGGAGGGGGGGTGCCTGGGGGGGGGCCAGGCCGGTTCAGCCCCCCCCCCGGCCGAGCTGAGCTCGTTAGAGCTGCCGCCCCGCTAATTGGCTCGGCCAGATCCCGTTAATCCTGCCCGTGCCGGGGGGGGGGGGCGCCGGGGGGGGGGGGCATGTGCCAGGGCTGGGCCGCTTTGGGGGGGCCCCCCCTGATGTGCCCACTTTGGGGGGGGCCACAATAATGCCCTCATTGGGGGGGTCCCCCATTTATGCCCACTTTGGGGGGGGCCCCCATTTATGCCCACTTTGGGCCCCCCCCATTTATGCCCACTTCAGGGGGGGGGCCCCCATTTATGCCCACTTTGGGGACCCCCCAGTAGTGCCCACTTTGGGGGGGGGTCCCTATTTATGCCCACTTTGGGGACCCCCCCACAGTAGTGCCCACTTCGGGGGGGGCCCCTATTTATGCCCACTTTGGGCCCCCCCCAGCTGTGCCCACTTTGGGGGGGGTCCCCCATTTCTGCCCACTTTGGGCCCCCCCTTTTATGCCCACTTTGGGCCCCCCCCATTTATGCCCACTTTGGGGGGGGCCCCCATTTATGCCCACTTTGGGGGGTCCCCCATTTATGCCCACTTTGGGGCCCCCCCAGCTGTGCCCACTTTGGGGGGGGGTCGCCCATTTATGCCCACTTTGGGCCCCCCCCATTTATGCCCACTTTGGGGCCCCCCCAGTAGTGCCCACGTTGGGGGGGGTCCCCCATTTGTGCCCACTTTGGGCCCCCCCCATTTATGCCCACTTCGGAGCCCCCCCATTTGTGCCCACTTTGGGGACCCCCCCCAGCTGTGCCCACATTGGGGGGGGTCCCCCATTTGTGCCCACTTTTGGGGCCCCCCCAGCTATGCCCACATTGGGGGGCCCCCCCCATTTATGCCCACTTTGGGGCCCCCCCAGCTGTGACCACTTTGGGGGGGGTCCCCCATTTATGCCCACTTTGGGGGCCCCCCACAGTAGTGCCCACTTCGGGGGGGTCCCCCATTTATGCCCACTTTGGGGCCCCCCCCAGCTGTGCCCACTTTGGGGGGGTCCCCCATTTATGCCCACTTTGGGCCCCCCCATTTATGCCCACTTCGGAGCCCCCCCATTTATGCCCACTTTGGGGGGGTCCCCCATTTATGCCCACTTTGGGGGGGTCGCCCATTTATGCCCACTTTGGGGACCCCCCCAGTAGTGCCCACTTTGGGGGGGGTCCCCCATTTCTGCCCACTTTGGGTGCCCCCCATTTATGCCCACTTTGGGGGGGTCTCCCATTTATGTCCACTTTTGGGGGCCCCCCCCAGTAGTGCCCATTTTGGGGG